>NW_026859584.1:0-328718 GCF_026571515.1 Ruditapes philippinarum | reverse complement strand
ATTTTATAATGTATATAAATACACACGTTTTAGAGTTACATATATAAATCATCTTGACATAAGCTAGTCCATATGCATCCTGAACTATAATACTCATAAATCATGTCATGTTCCATAGTGCACATTATGAAATAAAAACCTTAATATATGTATATACATGTTGACTTGTCATTCTTTTTTGAATATAGCATGTATGACTAATTAGCCTGTGCAATCAGCAATACGACAAACTATCTTTAATTGCCCACAACCATAACTCTATATTTCAATTCTTTTACAAGCTTTTCTGTTACTAGTAACATCATCATTTCCGAAGCAGTCTTGTGGGGGTATTATTCACATTTAGTGATAGTTCTAGTTTGTTAGCAGATAAAATTGAGGATTATAATAAGCCTCGCTTCTGTATCATTACATGCCGAACAAATGGTGTGACAAAGTCATCTAAATAAAAAAAAATGAACACTATGATAGGTTTCAACATTAAGAAGTAAAAGAAAACCATAATGGTCATAGGTAATTATTGTGCTAATTATTCACGATTTATAAAAGAAGAGGCCTGGTCATTTGTTAGCCATAAACTCGACGCCTTTATGAAGTCGTCACATTATTCAAGATGTAAAGTAATATCATCAGCAATTTTTTCTATAAGATTGATTGTCAAATAATTAAAATGTTAGTTTCTGAACGGTATTACATTTTCTCCTGATACATTCGTATAATCTTTAAGAGTATAAAAGCTAAAGAGTTCATGGTTTAGGTAAACTGTTGTAAAAACTAAATTAGTATTTTGACCTAAATAATTTTGCTAACCTTACATGAAGCAGGTTTGTAAATTATCCCTGTTGTGGTACAGTAGTTGCCTATATGGTCATAATCATAAAACTGTAACATCATCACACTGAATGGGTTTGGATATCCTATAAATAGCCGCGCTTCCTATTACTTCTATCATTCAAGTTTTTCACCTGTAAGAAAAAAAAACTTTAACAAGTGTACGAAAAGGAAAAGCAATGGTAAGTGGAAATTCTACAAAGTGTATTTGCATCTCACATTGTTAGTAAAAAATAATGTGTTGACATGACTGAATCAAAATAGTGATTGTATTGTGTTTATATTATCCAACTCATGTGCGATTGTTGAAAATAAAAATTTGTGTTTCGTATATTCACTGCTTCATATAAATAATCGTAACATAAATATTATTATTATTGTGTAACATTAGTAACATAAGAAATATAGTTTTTATATATTATTTTTCAAACTATCTCAACTGATGCAACATTACAGAAAGTTGACATGGCTTTAACCATAATTCTTATGGGTAAACAAAATACTACATGTATTCTAACTACTTAAGAGTTAAAGCAAAAATCCTATTCGGAGATAGATTTTGTATAATGTAGCGATTTGAGCGATCAAATCAAAATATCAAATTAACAATGTATTAACTATTTAAAGCTATGTGAATATTAAGATTTTTATTTTTCTGATTTTTTTCTTATAATTGTAAATATTTGATTGTTGTATTTACAGGAAATTACTCAATGTATCTTTGTGGCGCTTGCCTTTCTGATTTTAGAAACAACTGCAATACCCGAGGTAGGTTTACTTTAACTTTACATTGTTATTCGATAATATGATGCTCCCTTATCCTAGTTCATCGATTGGTACACAGTAGTAGACCTGGGGTACCTGTTGTTGGGTAATTTATTCAGTGTTGAATCAAACAGGTGCAGAAATATCATCAAAGTTTTGAAATATAATAATAGTGTTTTCAAGAGGTATTTCTTCTGAAATTGAAGATATTTTAAACAATTTAAACAATACAATAGTTTTGTCA
Organism: Ruditapes philippinarum; assembly: GCF_026571515.1. Taxonomy (NCBI): domain Eukaryota; kingdom Metazoa; phylum Mollusca; class Bivalvia; order Venerida; family Veneridae; genus Ruditapes; species Ruditapes philippinarum. The sequence goes on along the minus strand of NW_026859584.1, from coordinate 326,878 downwards.
TAATACAATACAACAATTATTAATTTAGTTAAAGTTACATATACTTGTATATAATAAAATTGTCGAAAAACTTATTTAACAGATAAGTGTTACATTTGTTTCAGTATTAGCGCTTCAATGAAAGAAATGTTTTAATCTTTATTTTCGGTATGTGATGAATAAAATGTTGAATTGGTGAAAGTCCATTACTGAATTCACTGAAGTCGATGAATAAAATAATAATATTCCCGCCAAAGGTCCGCAAAATAGAGTTTTATAAAAATCGTTCAATAATTAATTATGTTCTGTTACATTAACCAGTATCGTAGAGTGGTAGGACATTATGGAGATTCTATGAGGGCCTACGAAGATGTGATGATTGACGAGGAAGACGAGCTTATCATAGCAACCGTCGCCAAGGTTTCATCCAAAAAAGTCGATCCATCGATTGCATTCCATGACTTTTCCGCGGTATACTGTATATTCTATATACTAATTCATTACATAATAAATTATATAAACTGAGCAAATAATGAATTTATTAATTAGATATTTTAAATGTATTATTGATATATTAAATAAAGTGTGATCTGTATCATGTATTCTACACTTTTATATCACATGTGTACGATACTAAAATATAATTGAAGCTGCAACTTATGTTTGGAAATACACGGCACCTATTATATGCTGTAAGTGTGATGTGGGGCATATATATTTAGCCGTTAAATTCATTGCTTTTGATGAACAAACTCAAATCTCATTAACGTCATGCCCTAACTGTAGTTCCACCTTTCGCAACGGAGCGACAACAATGATCTGATTTTAATGATATTTTTTTGTCAATTCATTTCTAAATATTTAAATCATTTTTTCCGGAAAAAGGTTCTATTGACATACTTCGAAGACATTATTTTATTTTGATACTCGAAACACACTGTTTTTTGTTCAATATTCAGGGATACAGTGCCATTAAAGTTGTTGAGAAGGGCGTTTGTTACATAGAGAAAGCTAGACATTCCATGGAATATTTGAAGAATATTCTTTACCAAGCAGAGAGGGTAAGTTGTGAAATTTAAAAAGCTTTATCTGAATATAATATATTTGACCAAAAGTATTGTTTTTGATACAATCTACAAAGTTGACAGTATAAAAGTTATTTCCATAATCTTGTATTTTAACACATTGTACGGAAAACAAAATAAAATGTACGGAAGAAAATATGATGCTGCTACTTCCCGTAAGTATAGAATAACAGTCAAGCAATCATTATTCATGCACCATTCGCTCTTAAGGATATTTTTATTTTATACTTATTCCTTTCATTCTTTAATACTTTGGAAGTATTCTTTTTTTTTTCAAATTCAAGCACCAATTTTGTAAACCACAGACATCAAATATAGATTTATACACATTAAATTGTGTACCAGTTAAAATCGTTGAAATTCGATTATCATTACAAATCTTTTTTTAGGGAAACTATTCGCATACAATATATTTTTAATATATATATTTTATTACATGAAGTAAAAACAAAGAAACCGTTATGACCGTATATATGTCTTTTCACATCGAAAACGAGATTATGGCTAATTGAAACATTTCTACGTCAATGTGATTTTATCAGACAAGCATTTTAATAATATTTTAGCTATACACTTTAACCTGTATACAAATCGTGTAATTGTAAATATGGTTTAAATTCAGGACAATGGTGACTATGAAATTAGGCAGACATTCAAATGCACGTCAAAGACGTTTGTCGAACCGTCTGAGGTGGAAATGTACGGAGAGCGGATAGCTGCCTTCTGTAAAGATTACGAGTCGGTGTTTGTTGAGAAAGACTACAAAATGCGCAGTAAAAGAGAAACACTAGCTTTTGAAGAGAATAGTCGTAAGTGTATCCGTACTTATATTTATTTATTATATATATATTTAGCACATACCGTTATAGAACAAAACCCGAAGAAACAACAAATAGTTATTATAATGATAAATATGTTGTTTTTCCTTTACCATTATTATGCGGATTAAAGTGAAACAAACAAAGGACATTTTGAGACTTTTCAAGAGCATGCCGGGGAATGAAAAAATGAGGATTCTATTGCTCTGTATATCATCATAAATATATATCTAGTTAGCTTCAGCAACTGGTAAGATACCTTCAAATATCATTCTTATTGAATAAATTACTTTTTATGGCTTACCCTTTTCTTAAAAGAATCCAGAACTGTAACATGTCCGTAGCTAGTGTACCGTATTGCATCTTTTAAAACGAAAAGAACGACTTCTAAACATTATTTTTGACGGTCATTTTTATTTTCAGTGTGGTGCTTCGTTTGCGGAGGGGATTGCAACGCTTAAGATCGTACAGTTAATCTGGAAGAAAACAAATTTTGCTATAAAATGTAAAAATGAGAAATAATTTTGATGATACTATTGTACAATAATATCATAGGTTAAAAATACTAGTTTCGTTTATTTTAAACCTTATGAATGACTTTCAGTCATTTGCATTATTTGATTTCCAAAAATCAACTTTTGTCACCATATTCTTGTTTTCATTTTTCTTCGCATAACATTGTATACCATATCTTTTTATTGTGTACCACTCAAACTCTGATAAATCATACTTATAACTTTTAAGTAGAAATATTCTTACATGTTGACATGCTTGAAATATAGTGCAATAAACGAATCAAAGTTCTTCTTATCATTATCCTTATACAAGTTATATTTTGTACCTATTCATACGTTCGAATCCCGACAGGGACTTTTGATTCTTTCATGTGAGTAAAAAAATCTGGAAACAAAGTGATCCCAGATATCCAGCTAGCTTACGGAACGTCGGTGGTTCTACTCAGGTGCCCGTTCGTGCCTGAAATAATGCACGGAATGGCACCTGAGGTCTGCCTCCACCAGTAAAGCTGGAACGTCGCCATATGACATATACCGTGTCGGTGTGACCGTAAACCCAATCAAAATAAACAAACATACATACAAAACCTATTAATACACAAACATGGTATATATTCTAAAATGCGTTCATGCGGTATTTTCAATGATCCATGCTGCCATACTCAAATAATATTTCATAGATATATGCCATAGTGTTCATCATCGATTACACACATGCCTTTGACAATAACCTAATAGAGTGTGTATACCTTCAGCTTTGTATCCCCCAATAATTTATTAATAGATCAAAAGTCAGATTTATTAATATCTTTCCACTTGTTATTTTGAACAAGCAAAATTAAAAAAAGAGATATTTAAAAAACTTCATGTCTGATATTTATACAAACATAAATTCAGAAATGTTTGACAATGGCAACAAACATTGTTTCTAAATAATTTCACGAAAGCTAGAAAATGAAAGGTACTTACCATAAATTGCATTCATGTTACAAAGAATTACAGGTACGTTGGTCTCATCACGACCGGTTTCTATAAAAATATAAAAATGACCGCCTCCGTGGTCGAGGGGTTAGAGTCGATGACTAATCCAGTCACCTCTCTGGCGTGGGTTCGATCCCCGGGAGATGCTTTGGTAGTTTAGCGCGGAGGAAGGTAGTCCTGAACTGGTGTAACTCTCCAGGAACGATGGTTAGGAAACTACCCACCTATATGACTGAAATACTGTTGGAAAAGGCGTAAAATGAAACAAACAAACAAACAAACAAACAAACTATAAAAATGTTTACGGGTAGACGTGCGGTATTTTAAGAGAGAGTACATACGATTTAGGCATGAAGAGTATACCATTGTTAAAGATATAGAAGATTCGCTGTTTTTAGAAGTTGAATCGGGATATATATACACTTAACTCACGATGCCATATAGAAATCTATATGCAACTTAATTAACTTAATTAATATATATCTTATATTCTTAACGGAAGATCCAATTATATCGTCCATAATCTTCACAGTTGTCTTTGTCAGAGTATAGAAGTCACTGGATAATATCTTGGTATCTGTAGTACCTTAATCAGATATATTTAAGCATAACTGCAAAGTGGCTCTTACTCGGCAGTAATTAGTATATACTTAGCCGCTTTTTTCATGAAGAGACCAGTGCTGATAGTGACAATTGTAATTGGCATATTTTAATTAGCCAAGTCAGGTGTTTCTAACACTGTAGCAATGTGAGGATACTTTCAAATTTATTACATAGATAATACACGTGGAGCACGCAGAGACAAATGACTACACAGTAACAGTAACTCACAATAGCCAGACAATCATATTATTATTGTCATCATAAAATTTAAACTTTTCCTTAACGGTAGTTTGACATTATCTAAAACGCTAATTAACTACGTATATTTCACGACGCACGCTGTTCAAAACATTTGTAATGGCAATACCATGTCATTAAAAATCGTTATCTATACTTTATACTTAAGAATTAACAGTGTCGGCTTGTGCGTCTAGAAAATCTATGTCACAAATTCGACTCTTTATGCTTTATGTCTTTTTATCAAGCCTCATCGCCCACAATAATTCACTTGAAGGGTCCGGGTAATTTAGAGAGAAAAAACATACTTTGTGATCGGAATTAAATAAGAATATAGTTTTTGTCGTTTACTGCAAAAAATGCCATATATATTAATGTTAACATGTGTTTACATATACAAATGTAATTCGGCAAAAACATGAAAGGCAGAGTAGAACTTTGGTCTCCCTGGTTCAATCCTATATAAGAAATGAAGAATCCGATTTCTGAAAGTTAAAACCAAACACAACTTTTCACTACCGTGCGCATTGATTTGAAGACTTGACCAGATTTGCCACTTGCGTTTTTTTTACACAAAACGTTTTGAAACATGCTTTCTATATAATCAAATCATTGCACTTGAACGATATACTCTTCATACTTAATTGATGTAATTCGAACTGTTCTTAAAACAGTCTGTAAGATGAATACACAGCTGGATTCGCCCTGTAGAAAACAAATCTAAATTGTTTATAATCTAACGTCTCTTATTTGGTTGACTTTTAGGATAGTCTGTTCATTCAGTAAATTACAACAAGAACATGACATTGTATCAACGTTTTACCACGGTAGTTAACTGCACCATTTACGTCCCCTTTCGACGTTATAAGAAGTCAGTAATTACTATTTATCAGGAGTTTGCTACAATGACATAAAACTTTCTCCTGTTAAGCTATCTATACCTAACATTGTTTTATAATTTAAATGAAATATTTAAAAAATCACTGCGCTTTCCAAATTCCTTTTTATAAAGGACACTATCGTATAATTTATCGCCAATTTCATTATTAATAGATTTCAAAATGAATACATTGTTCAAATGCCTGGACGAATTGTCTTAAAAATGTTAAAAAGCGACCAGCTTATTAATCACACAGTGAGGGCGTTGGCAGTGACACACTTGTTCGCCACTCAGTTTGATGAATCATTTTCTATAATAGTGAACAAAATTGTGAACTTAGTAGTGAATTGAACCATTATAGAAAACTGTTGTCAGTGAAATGGTAAAAAATATGAGGTGATGAATTAAGATTATATGAAAAAAGTGAGTGTTTCAGCTTCCCTTCCTTTCTCGTAAACACAGCATAAACCTTTCCACGTGCAGAGTGCTTCACCATCGCGCTACCTGCAATGCAGCACATTCAATGCTGATGGACAAACAAAATCGTTGTTAGTTGTGTTATCTAAAAGTGCTTAATCACAATAATGGATTTTTACCTCATTGTTCACAGAAAACGTTCTTTTGAAGCCTTCTATAAAAGTTACACTTCTTCAATATCCCTCATGTACAAACTCAATCAAACCGAGACTGCAATGTTCATGTAACTTTATTGTGATTAATGCTTCCGAAGGATCACTTTTGTTCCAGATTTTTATATAAATGGTTCCAGTCTGATGCATACCCTTTAGCTAAAATATGTTATGTAGCATTCCTTGCCGATTAGACCTGTATGAAGAATATATTCATCATTCACTCTGGTAAAAATAAAACACTTACATCTTTTTAAATATGTATTTCTTTCCTCAAAGCATATTTGCATATAACAAACATACTATAAAACTATAAAAAAAAAGTCATTTGATATGTATCATATATATAGAGGATATTGAATGAGTGTAAGTTTAATACTGAATTTATTGCACGAGTTGAATAAAATTATATCATGCGAGCCTTTGGCGAGCATAATATTATTTTATTCAACGAGTGAAATAAATTCAGTAATGAACTTACACGAATTTAATATTCTATTTATCACATACCCAAAATAAAGAACGTTTAAAGTGAAATAAACGTCATTTTTCATTGACGCGCCTATAGTATAACGCTACTTTTAGCGCGTCTTTACACTATGTTTGTATAACGCTAATGACGTCACGTCAAAATATATGCACGGCCGTGCAATACCATATTTACGGAGTCGCAAAATCGGCACGGGTATGTGATAAAAAGGGGGTCGCTATACGTTTTCGTAATATATCTGTTTGTGAATATTTGTTTTTGTAGTATTGTAGTATTCACCTTACATTGTATTTATGTAAATGATAACGATGCTCGGGCACCAACCGTTCCTCGGGACTCTGCAGACTTTATAACACGAAATAAACGTGCGTTGACGCTATTATAGCATAAAATTTTAAAACAGATTCGTGATGTATAGTTAATACAAAACACAATTACATTAAATTCTTGTGCTTGGACGGTATTTATCCAATTCTACATGTTTTACGTATGCGTTTTATTTTTCCGGGGCTAACAACTTGGAAAATTCTCAGAACCGAACGAAATTTTGAATTTTAATTGATTTAACAAAGCTTGACATTGGAGATTTATTATCTCAAGAAAAAAAAACAACGTTACATTACTCTACCCTCTACCCAAGACAAAACATGACCCTCAGAAATTCTTAGAATGATTTCAGATTGACGGTAGAAAAAAGATCAGTGACATCAGAATGTTTTTTTTTTTCAAGCAAACAAGTTTACAAAAAAAAATCAGGCAGTAGTTTAAGCATTATTCTCTCAAAGAAATATAAAGAGCATTTATCAATATTAGCATAAATAAAACAACATTTTCTCATATTCATTTTGTGTTATCTAGTTTTGTAAGTTAATCGGAGTGTTAAACTGAATGACAGGCACTGTATTTGTTTACATTGACAACTGTCCGTTTCTTAGAAAGGGCGACAACCAAGATTAGCAGCGATGTCTATACGCCGTAATTTCGGGATAGTTTCTTGAATGCTGCACGTCGTTATGCGATTGGGGCCCTCGAATCAATAATTTCAATATAACAAGAGCGCATGACTCTCTGGCAAACAGGCCAAATCGTCATTTTTTTTTGTTTACTGGGCCCTGTATGTATTGCGCATAGGTGAAACCGGGCTATAACAAGAGCGCCTGACTATGTTAACACATGGTTTTGGTCCCGTTATAACATGGGCAAAATAGGGGGAAATAGCCGATTTTATGCTATAATAAAATATTATAAATTAAACTAAAACTAAACCATTTCTTTGGATCAAAACGTAATGTTGAAATGTTGGCAGGGCCGATTTTCAACGGTAAGCCGAATGAGACTGCTACAAGGGAGAGAAATACTACTTGTAAGTTTACAATTTCAACACTGTTGTCTCCCTTCTACGAGTATTATCATCGGTTCCACGCGCAAACGACGTAAGTATACTTTTTTGAGAATTATTCCATTGATATTTAAAATATTTATAAAATCAAGAAATGTATCTTGTAGATATTTTTATGAAATATACCTTGAAAGAAAAAAAACAACGTATATGACGAACTATAATATGTTGTTCTAGGACAATTTATTATCTGCTATATAAAGATATTTCAAATCGGATCATATATTTCTCAAACTCACATCCATATAGAGGAGATTCAAGTTTTTTCTACATCGAGTGGTATGAAAATAAATATTTCATGAGTGGCGGTAGCCACGAGTGAAATATGGTAATTTTCATGCCACAAGATGAAAATAAATCATGTATTTATAGAAAGAACTTGAATTTTCTGTTTGTTATATACATTTTTTCTCTTTCTGGACATTAAAATTTGCAAGACTTTCCCTTAAATTTTGAGTACTGGCAGAATTTAAAAGAAAGTAGTCCGGTAAGACACCAGTGAAAATACGGAAAATATGTTTCACTGCAGTGAAAAATAAATTTTTACAGTGAAAATACGGAAAATGAAAATACGCATTTTATTTCATCAATATTAAGAGGATATTTTTTCGTTTGCGTGAAATATGGAATATATTTTCACGAAACATGATAAAATGCCACATATTTTCACGAGCCGGTACGGCGAGTGAAAATATGTGGCATTTTATCATGTTGAGTGAAAATATATACCATATTTCACGAAATACGAAAAAATAACCTTTTTATTTAATTTCATTATCAAAGAAAATGGTAACGAATCCCCGTGCTTGCTACCAACTGCAATTGTACAGCGCGCAGTAATTAATGCGTAAGCACGCGCTGTTTGGCGCTACATTGTGACGTCATGTAAACAACTCTTTAATCGTCTGTACAGCGTTAATTACTGACTTAAAGATATTGGTGTTCGGATTAATTTTCTTAGTTAGACCATTTTCTATCATGCTAGATAGTTTTCAAAACAATATTCAAGAAAAATTTGTTTTGTATTCATCAGATTTTTCAAACAAAACGGCGAAAGAAGTCCCTTAAAATAAATATGAGTTTTGACTCCGCCCACTTTCATATTTATATTTCATATTTATTTTTAAAAAATATGAAATATATTTGACTAATATAGCACCATATTTCATGGGTAAAATTAAATAATTCTCAATATTTCATTTCAAAGTATATAATAAATATAATTATGTTATGGTTTACTGTACTGTATGATACTAAAATTATTTACGGTATTACATACATTCTATTACAGACCAATTCACTTTGATATATTGATAATCAACAAAAATATGTTTGTAACATTACCTAAGACTATCTATATAGTGTTGTAACACTACAATGACTTTTAAATGTTTCATCCGTGTATCTTGACTTCATGATTAATAATGAAGTAATTTTATCCCACGTATTTACGTCACGGAAACATAATTTTTTACTTTCTTAAGGACGGAAACGTATAACGACCACCCTTATATGATACATATCAAATGACTTTTTTTTTTAGTTTTATAGTATGTTTGTGATATGTGGAAAGAAATACATATTTAAAAAGATGTGTTTTATTTTTTCATTTCGTCAAAAAGTTAAAAGTAGTTTATCTTGCATTATAAGATAAAAAAAAAACGTACGTTAGATTACAAAAAAAAACGTATTATATATGATTTACAACATAAATTGCTTCCTTTATCAAATATATAAGGGGGGTCAGAATACGTTTCCGTAGATATATAGTGCAAATGGGTCGAGTTACAAGTTATAACAACATTAGCAACAGCCCTCCCCACAATTCAAAGAAATGGGGTCATTTTCAACGGTATGTATAATATTCTGTTTTATATTTGAGAAACATTTTGAAGGCAGGTTTCATAAAGATGTTTTCAAAAGGCCGAGCTATATTAAAACGGACAACTTTGCCGAGATGTGCAAGATAAATAATAATTATAAGCAATAACTAACTTTGACTCATCTTCAACAGCCCTTGTTAATTCCAGTTGATTTAAACATTTTAACACGAGTGCGACGATCTTTATCATAAGCTTGCTTTGATTCAATTCCAACACGAATTAATTAAAAACATTTACAATCATGCCCCAATGACGAACTTTTTCACACACCCGTGCCGATTTTGCGACTCCGTAAATATGGTATTGCACGGCCGTGCATATATTTTGACGTGACGTCATTAGCGTTATACAAACATAGTATAAAGACGCGCTAAATGTTAGCGTTATACTACAAGTGCGTCAATGAAAAATGACTCTTATTTCACTTTAAACGGTATTTATTTTGGGTATGTGATAAATAGAATATTAAATTCGTGTAAGTTCAGTACTGAATTTATTGCACTCGTTGAATAAAATAATATTATGCTCGCCAAAGGCTCGCATAATATAATTTTATTCAACTCGTGCAATAAATTCAGTATGAAACTTACACTCATTCAATATCCTTTATTTATTTGAAAAGTAAATCTAAAATCTTTTAGATAACTATCACCATGGATGGACCCAGGATTTCAGGTTAGGGAGCTTAATACTTAACAAAAATGTAGGCATACAGTAGGAAAGACATTATGCATTCTTGTGAGTTTTCTACCTTAATTATTAAGTCACTAGGGCATGGTTTGTACTTCAGGGGTTTCTGTCTTTAGCAGTGTAATCAAGTGTAAAAGCTTCAAAACTCGAAAAATACGAATGTAACAAATTCAGTACAACACATCTTATTCAGTAAATAGCGTCTTTTAAGATTTTTATGTTGTTCCTTCGCCATTTTGATTATTTCATGCAAAGGCTTGAAAGAGCAGCTGTAATTTGCAATTCGTAAAATGCCCTGAACGGCATATTTTTTATGTAATATATAATAAGCCTCACATACATAAATGAGCCGCGTCATGACAAAACCAACATAATGGGTTTGCGACCAGCATGGATCCAGACCAGCCTGCGCATCCGCGCAGTCTGATCAGGATCCATGCTGTTCGCTATCAGTTTCTCTGCGCGGATGCGCAGGCTGGTCTGGATCCATGCTGGTCGCAAACCCATTATGTTGGTTTTGTCGTGACGCGGCTCAAATTATGTATATTAAAGTAATATTTAACAAATTTCATTATTTGATAAAAATAACCATCTTAGCCATGACTCACTTTATGCTTATTTATCATAATTATCGACACGGTATGGGTACAGTATGCAAAGTTGAAACAAAACAAGTTTGTAATCACGAAATTCACGAAGTTCACGAAATTTTCATTTCAGTTTTTCAGTCACGTGGTTTGAATATATGTAGGCAGTTGAAAGTTGTAAATCAAATGCGCTGGAATTTTTGATACAACCCAGAAAAAAGGTATTTGCATTACAAAGTCATTTTTATAATGTTTCAAATAATGAAACAGAACCAAATATGGTTAATGAGTAACTTTTTAGTTAGTATTTTTTGTATTTTATTTTTACTATACTGCAGTATACAAAATACAAGATACAAGAAAATTTATTTTACGTCGGATAAACAGAAAACACTAGCTCATGAGCTATTTTCCGAGATATTTTGTATGCGATGAAACCAAAAATTAAAAATCTTATGACAAAAATGATCCATGCTGTTCACTATCAGTTTCTCGTCTTTTTATATGGTTCGTAAGCGAACAGCATGGATTCTGATCAGACTGCGCGGATGCGCAGGCTGGTCTGGATCCATGCAGGTCGCAAACCCATTATGTTGGTTTTGTCATGACGCGGCTCATATTGTTCCATTGGTTTAAGTTTCATTTAGAGTGAAATAATGTATTTTCCAAAATTTGACTTAGAAACTAAGATTTTTGCATATAAACATTGACCTACAAATTATGGAGTGACAATCATTTTATAAATAACAGTTTTTAGTAAATTAAGCTTAAAATATTGTCTTCTGCCGACAGTGCAAGTACACTTAGGGTTATGAATTTTTTTATTTTATTTCAGATTTAGCAAAAATGCATGAAAAGCATGATATTTGATTTTACAGTCCTGGGATATTTTGTTTTTCTAACTGTTAATCTAGGTGGGGCACAGCACAGGGTAAATTCAATCAACAGTGCAAATGTTAATAAATTTGCATGCACACTTTTAACTATAGATAGTGTTAGGGGGCAGGGGACATATCCAAATGATGGCCCCCTCAAATTTTTATAATAACTTGGACATGGGGTTTTGAAGGTACTGAAAACTTTTGATTTTTTCTCATTTTATTTCTTTCTTGTTTGTGTAGGAAATGAGCAGTATTTTTGTGTTTTTACCCAAAAATAAGCATTTTGGTAGCTTTGTATGTATTTGTGACTCTCGGAATGGAGATGAAAATGTTTAAAATCAAGTCAAACAAGTATGAATTTTGTGAAAAATCTAAACGTATAACAGGCACTTTATTGGTCACTTTTAAAATTGATTGCACTGTGTGTTAGTGATATTTTTAAAGGAATCAGGCAAATTCTGGAGTATGCTGCACCTTCATGAAGATTGCCCATTATTTGTTTATTTTAGGTTGTGATTTTTGTTGGGTGGGGGTACAATTTACAATTTAGAAAAATGCTCCCTTCGTTTTTCCAGAATAATTATTATAATAGTGAAAAATGACCCAAAATTGAAAAGCGTTTAACTGCTTTTCACTCAAATCGACTGAGAATAGCACAAACATACGATTTTCAATGTATTTCTTGTATATTTCTTGGTTATATTTTATTTATATTTCTGTTTTAAGTGCTCATGTTTATCTATGTGAAAAATTGAATTTTATGTTATTTATTTTATGTAGGCTTATAAACCTCAGTGGAGTTCCTTTAACTTATCACAGCCTCATGATATTTATTATACAGCATTAACATGTGGTCCCATACCATGGGATTCAATTTCAGGTCTGTCGCTCATCCACTTTCTGTTTACTGACTTAGTTAAATTCATTATAATGGTCAATGGAAGGAAACTTTGGTAACACTCTGTTTTCTCAACAACTACTTATCCCAGCCTCTTGATATTTGGTAAACAGCATTAACATTTGGTCCCATACCTTGGAATTCGATTTAAGGTATGTCCCTCATCCACTTTCTGTTTGCTGACTTAGTTATTCGACATTAATTTTAAATGGAAGGAAATTTCCTAACAGTTTTCTCAGCAACTTCATATCACAGCCTCTTGATATTTTGTATACAGCATTAACACCTGGTTTTGAGGTCAGTCTGTTGCTCATCCACTTCCTGTACTGACAATGGTAGGAAATTTTTCGTAATATCACAGCCTCATGATACTTGGTATACAAATGCAACCCAGCCATTTTTGTCTTTGACCAATTTTTATTGAAGTATTATCCAAATTTGTACTTCCTCTGCATTGTTAAAATTTTCATGATGTAAACAAGCTACCAGAACGTTTAGAAGAATATTTTTGTGCCCCCACATTAGTGGCGGGCATTTAGATTTACCCTTTTCCGTCCGTCCATCCGTCCGTTCTCTTTTGTGTCGCACGTAACTCAAAAAGTATTTGACATACAGTCATGAAACTTTACAGGAATGTTGATCAGCATGTGTAGTTATGCACCTGGGTATTTTTGTCTGGATTGCCATTGACTTAGTAAAATTTTGCAATTTTCAACTTGTGTCGCATGTAACTCAAAAAGTATTTGACCTAGAGTCATGAAACTTTACAGGAATGTTGATCAGCATGTGTAGTTGTGCACCTGGGTATTTTCGTCTGGATATTTTTAGTATTTTTAGAGTTATTGCCCTTGACTTAGTAAAATTTTGCAATTTTCAACTTGTGTCGCATGTAACTCAAAAAGTATTTGACCTAGATTCATGATACTTTACAGGAATGTTGATCAGCATGTGAAGTTGTGCACCTGGGTATTTTTGTCTGGATATTTTTAGTATTTTTAGAGTTATTGCCCTTGACTTAGTAATATTTTGCAATTTTCAACTTGTGTCGCATGTAACTGAAAAAGTATTTGACCTAGAGTCATGAAACTTTACAGGAATGTTGATCAGCATGTGAAGTTGTGCACCTGGGTATTTTTGTCTGGATTTATTTAGTATTTTTAGAGTTATTGCCCTTGACTTAGTAAAATTTTGCAATTTTCAACTTGTGTCGCATGTAACTCAAAAAGTATTTGACCTAGAGTCATGAAACTTTACAGGAATATTGATCAGCATGTGTAGTTGTGCACCTGGGTATTTTCGTCTGGATTTATTTAGTATTTTTAGAGTTATTGCCCTTGACATAGAAAATGTTTTTAATTTTCAACTTGTGTCGCATATAACTCAAAAAGGATTTGACATAGTCATTAAACCTCATGGGAAGGTTGCTCAGCATATTTAGTTTTGCTCCTGGGGTTTTGCTTGTGGATTTATCCAGTATTTGTAGAGTTATTTCCCTTGACTTAGTAAAAACTGTTTCATTATGTTGTTATTTGTTCCTTGAGTGCTTTAATGCTTGAGTTAGAATCGACCAACTTTACAGGAATAATGATCAACATCACAAAATTACAGGAATAATGATTCACATCACTGTGAAGCTATGAACCTGGGACTCTGCATGTGGATTTTTTTTCAGTTTTGTTAGAGTTATTGCCCTTGATTTACAGTAGTATAAATTTGCAATTTTCAACTTGGGGTTTGCTTGGGGATTTATTCAGTATTTGTAAAGTTCTTAACTTAGTAAAAAGATTTTTAGTTTTTCAAAAAATATTTGACCTAGAGTCATAAGATTGACAGAACAGTGGCGCAGTGGGGGCACTCATGTCCTATGGACACATTTCTAGTTTACCATCCTTTACTTTAAAGAAAAAATATTTATCACATAAACCGCGGCGCGGGAGTGTAATAAAGCCATTTAATAAAAACGATATTACACTAGTGTAATAACACTTTGACGTGACGTCATTTGCGCTATATAGAAACATAGCGCTATTGTTAGCGTTACACCACGGAAGTGTTATTGAAAAATTACTCATTTTAACATTTCACTGTTCTTATTTTATATATGTGATAAATAGAATATTATATTTGTGTAGATTCAATACTAAATTTATTGAACTCGTTGAATAAAACAATATTATGCTCGCCAATATGATTTTATTCATCTCGTTCAATAAATTTAGTATTAAACTATACTCATTCAATAACCTCTATATAGGTAATTTCTATAGACTTGTTTGCATTCCTTTTGGCCAGAAATAATTTACATTTGATAATTCAGGGATTTTTTCCAGGATTTTGAAAACACGACCAATACCCATGAAATAGGGAATTTCAGCGGTGTTTTGTTAAAAATTGGGAAAATGCATGACTGAAATTTCGGAGTGATTAAATGGATGTAAACAATTACTGTCAATAATGGCATTATCAAAGACTTAAGCCCTATTACAGTGAAGAAGCCCTTATTTGCAAAGATTTTAGAATTTTTATTCAATATTTTTATTTTGTAACTTTCAATTGGGAATTTTTTCCTGTGGATTGGGAAAATAATAATTATACTATTTTCAATTGGGTATATGACCCGATAACGGCTATAAAATAAGTAAAAAAAATCTCTGGATATGAACCTTTAAGTGACATAAAAGAATTTTATAAAACTGGTGCTTGTTTTTGAAAAAAACAAACTTTAAAGATCTTTTCCTCAAGGTGAGCGATATAGGACCATCATGGCCCTCTTGTTGGAGTTATATCCCCCTTTATTACTTACACTTTTGGTTGCGCATAACAGAAGAGCGTTTATTCTGTAGTGTTGTCAGATCTTGTTTTCATCATTCAATCACAATGTAGTTTATTTAGTGGTAGATCACTTTGAAAACTTTGTTTAAATTGGCTTTACAGTGTTTTTTGGCAATGAGTTTATTTATATTTTTTGTTTGTATAATTTCAGCTGATTTTTGGTGTGTCAGCTATCAGTGATAAGACCACATAGAAGAGAGATTCCTTTATTGGAACATCTTATTGGTACGTATTTGATAGGCCTTGGTATTGCGAGGAAAAATATATGGTTTTATTCTATGGTGATTAACTAAATAACATTGTATTTATCAACCACTTTCACACTTTGCAATGCCTCAATATTTAAATGTCATAAACTGACTACAAATTCTAAGGAAAACTAATTTTGTATTTCAAGACTTTTAACATGTTGTAATCTAGTACAAATGAATGCATATTTTTACCAGGGAAGCGAAACTTGTGTCTGTATAGGTCATGCTTGTTTTCTTTAGATCTACAAAAAGCATTTGATACTGTTGACCATGATATTTTATGTGGAAAATTGAAATTGATGGGTATCTCTAATACTGACTGGTTTATGTCTTATCTTAAAGGTAGAAAACAAACTGTTAGTGTTGATAATATTTTATCAGATTACATGCCTGTTACATGTGGGGTTCCCCAGGGCAGCATCCTGGGTCCTCTTTTATTTTTGTGCTATGTAAATGACATGAGAATTAGTATAGATCAAGAATGTAAACTTATTCTGTATGCCGATGACAGTGCAATTCTTTTTGCTCACAAAAATCCAAGTATTATTTTCTCAAAAACTTGGACAAACACTAGAGTCTTGTTCATCTTGGCTTGTAGATAACAAATTGTCACTTCATCTAGGAAAGACTGAATGTCTTATTTTTGGTTCCAAACGTAAACTAAAACAAGTTAAAGAGTTCAAAATTGTTTGTAATGGACATACTATTGAATCCACAAAATCTGTTAAATATCTAGGTTTAAATATTGATGATTCTTTGTCAGGTGAATCTATTGTTAATTGTATTCTTACAAAGGTGAATTCACGTCTTAAGTTTTTGTATAGGCAAGCAAATGTTTTAGATTTTAGGACTAGAAAATATTTATGCTCAGCACTAATACAATGTCACCTTGATTATGCATGTTCTTCTTGGTACCCGAGCCTGAACAAGTGTTTTAAAAATAAGCTTCAAATTTGTCAAAATAAAATTGTTAGATTTATACACGGAATGGGACCTAGAGATAGTGTCAATAATGTTATTCTTGCTAATATGTCTTTACTAAATGTAGAAAACAGAAATAAGCAATTACGTCTTAATCATGTTTTTTAAAATTGTTAATAACCAGTGCCCTTCATATATGATAGAAAATTTTATACCTGTTCGAGACATTCATTCTTATTCAACTCGGTCGAATCAGTACAATTTTAGGCGTCCCAAGAAGTTATGGGAAAGATAATGTAACTTTTTTTCAAAAAAGCAATTAATGATTGGAATTCCTTACCAACATACATCAAAAAAAATTAATAAGATAGAAAATTTCAAAAGCTCTGTGAAGGCCCATTTACTAGAACAGTTAGGTTAGTTAAATCATAATTAAATCCACTAGTATGACTAGATATTGATCTCATTTTTATTGTTTTCTTTTTAGCAAAGTTAATAGAAATACTAAAGTTTGATATTTTACGTAAATGACATCTTCCAGTTTCCAAGTTTTGTATTTTTCAATGTTTTTGTGTTTTATATTGTATATTATAGTAAGTATATATCCAAGGACCCCATTGGAAATAAGCCTTCGGGCTTTCATGGGCAATCCGAGGTTATTGCACACTACTCTATACATGTTTCCACTTACGTCCTTACATTTTATTAAACTAGTAAATTGATATCTAGTCATAGGAAAGAAAGAGTTTTAGATTTTGTTTTTAGTTATAATATTTTATTATTTAATGAGCCGTCTGTGATATTTATGTCTGACAAACTTCCGAAATATTTTATTACAATTGTGTCATCAGTTTTATATAAAATGCTAAAGTGTTTGTTTTATGTATACATGTATGTGTGTTTTAACCTGAATAAATATCTATCTATCTATCTACTTGCTTACTCTTCCACCACTGTGGGTTCTTATGCCTGGTATAATCAGTGGCTTTGAATTCTTTTATGTGAGGAAACTGTCAAGCTAGCTTACAGAAGGTCATTCGTTCTACTTGTATGCCATTTTGTGCCTGAATGTATTGCACAAAAGACGCGCCCAGGGTATGGAAGCTTACCGTATGACCTTTTTTGAAATAAAATAAAAATAAACATAACAAATTGAAAGCACCAGAGTCAAGTATATATCCTAGAACCCACCACAGCTGCCTGGACCCCGGCTGAAAAATTCAAGATTTTCCAAGTTTTCAACTTTCAAGTCATGTTTATGATTGTTGTGTTTCAGTAAATGCATTCATATAAATCTCACTACTGCTTTTTACCTTTATCAGATATATATAGATATTGCTGACTGTAGGATATTGTGTAGTTGTTTGCATGTGGAAAATAGAAATTAATTATTTACCTATTTTTGTGCCCCCACTATAGGGGAGGCATTTAGATTTACACTTGTCTGTCCTTCTGTCCATTGTCCGTCTGTTCTCTTTTTGTGTCGCACGTAGCTCAAAAAGTAATTGACCTAGAGTCATGAAACCTTACAGGAATGTTGATCAGCATGTGAAGTTGTGCACCTGGGTATTTTCATGTGGATATATTTAGTATTTTTTGAGTTATTGCACTTGACTTATTAAAAATATGCAATTTTCAACTTGTTTTGCACATAACTCAAAAAAATTGGAATGTTGATCAACATGTGTAGTTGTGCACCTAGGTATTTTTATTTGGATATATTGAGTATTTTTAGAGTTATTGCCCTTGAATAAGTAAAAATTTCCAATTTTCAACTTGTTTTGCACATAACAAAATAAATATTTTACCTAGAGTTTTTGTATTTTTAGAGTTATTGCCCTTGACTTAGTAAAAATTTACAATATTCAACTTGTGTTGCACCTAACTCAAAAAGTATTTGACCTGTAGGCCTGAAAGTTTACAAGAATGTTGGTCAGCATGTGTACTTATGCACCTTGGGGTTTTTAGCTCACCTGTCACAAAGTGACAGGGTGAGCTTTTGTAATCGCTTTTCGTCCGTGTGTCGTCCCTCCGTCCGTCCGTAAACTTTTACTTTAAATGACATCTCCTCATAAACCACTAGGCCAATTTCATCCAAACTTCACAGGAATGTTCCTTTGGTGGTCACCTTTAAAAATTGTTCAAAGAATTTAATTCCAAGCTGAACTCTGGTTGCCATGGCAACCGAAAGAAAAAACTTTAAATATCTTCTTTTAAAAAACCCCAAGAGCTAGAGCTTAGATATTTGGCATGCAACATCTTCTAGTGAGTGTCTACCAAGTTTGTTCAAATAAAAGCCCTGGGGTCAAAATTGGCCCCGCCCCAGGGCGTCATTGATTTTCCCTATATGCATATAGTAAAATCTTAAAAAATCTTCTTTTAAAGAACTCAAAGAGCTAGAGCTAAGATATTAAGCATCAAACATGTTCTAATAGGTGTCTACCAAGTTTGTTCAAGTAAAAGCCCTGGGGTCAAAATTGGCCCCGCCCCCGTAGCCATTGATTTTCCTTATATGTGTATAGCAAAAACTTAAAAAAAATCTTCTTTGAAAAAACCCAAATAGCTAGAGTTTAGATATTAAGCATGAAACATCTTCTAGTGAGTGTCTACAAAGTTTGTTCAAATAAAAGACCTGGGGTCAAAATTGGCACCGCCCTGGGGTCATTGATTTTCCTTATATGTGTGTAGCAAAAACTTAAAATCTTCTTTGAAAAAACCCAAATCGCTAGAGTTTAGATATTAAGCATGAAGCATCTTCTAGTAAGTGTCTACAAAGTTTGTTCAAATAAAAGCCCTGGGGTCAAAACTGGCCCCGCCCCAGGGGTGTCATTGTTTTTAACTATATGTGTATAGTAAAAACTTAAAAAATCTTCTTTTAAAAAGCCCAACGAGCTAGAGCTTAAATGTTTAGCATGAAACATCTTCGCATGTGTGTGTGTGGGGGGGGCTATATACAGGTGAGGGACCTCAGGGCCATCATGGCCCTCTTGTCTTGTGGATTTATTCAGTATTTGTAGTATTTGCCCTTTACTTACTAAAAGGTTTTTAGTTTTCAACTTGGGCACATGTAGCCAAAAAAATTTGACCTAGAAACATAAGATTGACAAATCGGTGGAGTGTGGGGGCAGCGTGTCCTATGGACATATTTCTTGTTCTCATTATATGTACAGGTAGTTAAAATATTTATCCATTCACATTGTACCAGGAAAAAATGCTTTCATTACTGTGTATTAACTAATAGAAAAAGCTAGCTTTCTAAACAATTAAAACCCATTTAATTAAGTTTAATAAAATATTCGAAAAATATTAAGTTTTCTGTAACTAAATGCATTATAAATATGATTGAAATTTATTTCCTCAGCACAAGCCTGCAGTAAAATATAAGAAATGATACATAATAAATCTTTTAACGTAAATTGGTCATTATAAATGGAAGGACTCTGCAATACAATAAATATTAATAATTATGTTGATAGTATTTAGTATCAGACATAATAACAAACCACAAAAGAATTATGTATGTTAATACATGTTGTTGACAAATGTGAGATACATCATTTCATATGACATAATTATGTTTATATAGCCGATAATAAAATGTTCTAGAGCAAAATATTATTATTCCTCATATTATTGTTCATACTTAATCACTGGAACGTTTATAATTATTTTTCCAAGCAAAATTTTACAACGATATCCAAATAAGACTTTTTTTTATAGTTTTGATCAATATTTGAAATACTTACCAAAATGTGGCCCCATCCAATTTAAAACACACCTTTAATTATTTTACAGAATTGAGGTTAGACTGTGTGAAAGCCTGAAGGGCATGCCCTACAGTTTCAAGGCTGACATCTGGTCACTGGGGATCACACTTATAGAGTTTGCCCAGATCGAGCCATCTAACCATGAGATGCTTCCAATGAGAGTGCTGATCAAAATACAGAAAGCTGATCCACCTTCATTAGATTCTAAAAGGAAAAGGTAATGGAGATGATTACATTTTTTCATCATTTATATATTAACTCTATAAAGGAAACTGTTTGACATTGACTAAAATAAATGAACGCTACACTCTGCACTCCAATTTAAGTCTCTTGCAGATAAATGTTTTTTTTTATCTGGTTTAAACTGGTTTCTTTTTACAAAGTGACATCAGGGCCTAAAAAATATCTTTGTAGAGGCCGAATAAAGGCTGCTTCCCCAACCAAACTAGCCTCTTTTTTTACCCAGTTTGGTCCTCAAAATTTCCCAGTCTTTAAAAATTTCCCATAATATTTAGAAAAAAATTAAATGATGGTGTTGAATTAAGGTCTTTTATGGAAGCCTTGGAGGGTCACTTTTGAGTTTCGACTTATAGATTTATTTTACTATTTTCTTATGACTTTTGATTTATGACTTTTGATTTATGACTTTTGATTTATGACTTATGGATTTTGTTATTTCCCACGTGCTTGCCATTATAATTATAATTTCCAAGGAAAATATGGTAGAATATGACAACGATTCAGACGAGGTAAGTTCATTTACCTAAGTTTCCTGGAGACAAAATATGTGGGCTCATATGCAAGAACAGAATGTTATTCTTATATAAGCCTTTTAAATTGATTAAGAAAAGAAAATACTTTGCTTGCATTGCATTGCATTGCATTGCATTGGGTATCCATTTTTTATTTTTGATTTCCGGAACAGGGATATATAATCTCAAATTGACATACAGCGTATGAATCAAACGCTTTATTTTTATATAGGTTCCAGTTTTAAATCCAAACCAGTCTCGCATTGTTGTTTGCTGCAGTTACAATCGGTTTTCACTCGTAGTTTTTTCTTCGTCCATCTAATATTGAATATAGACCAAATTATAGGCCTTATTTTGACAAAGAAATTTGTGGTTAAGAAGTTTCATGAAACATGGTATTTCAAAAAACAATAAATCATACAGCTTTTGAAACTTCACACACTTGTTTAGAACACGCTCTAAATTAGAAATCTCTGAATTGCATTGTTATCAAATTCTGCCTCTTTTTTTCGATTTTGTATTTCATTTTGTATATATATGTATTTCATTTCAATTAAGATAACACATACTTTTTAATGTTTTCAGTTTAAATTCTAGTAAAGCTACCTGTAGGAATTAAGGACGTGCTGTCGAATGGTTTCAACTACAAAGCAGTTGCAAGAGCATCAGCAATACATATTTGTCTAGTTTTCGGAGCCAGTTAAGAAGACTAAGAGGTTTCATGGCAAAACAGCGTTCGTTCCGAGTGGAAAGTAGTACAGTTTAGCAAATGCAAAATGTCCAAACACTAGTGATTTGGTTTTCTTCGTTATTGTCTATGGAAATATTCAGACATTTTTGGAATACGAGCGTTACCATTTCACACTTGTTTCAGACACTCGATAATTTTCAAGTTTTAACCCCACCACTTATTGTGGACGCTTTATTGGAAACACGCAATGTCACGTCCCACCACGTTTATTTTATACTGTCCATACCTCCAATATGGTACAAATCTTGTATCGATATACAGGTCATGGTGAGACAGAGAAAAGTGTGAAAAATCATGAATTCATAATTCTGGTTTTCATAATTTTCAGTATTTGCCCATTGTAAATTTTAAAACTTAAAAGAGAGGTATCGAAATCAAACTTTGCATGTTCATATAGCTTGGCGAGGCAGAAAGAAACATACTTCTTGCTATTATAGCTACATCTTAGAAAGTCCCCTTTGTTGTTGATTTTTTTCTTTTTTTTCATACTTAGATTTTGTTAAACTCATAATTATCTGAAAAACTGTTGGAGGCATCAACTTGAATTTAATGGCGAGACAGAGTGCATTGTGTTGTTACAAAACTTTTGATTATAACATTTAATCGTCCTTCTAAGTTAAACATTCCCTTTTTCGACATGCTGTGGGTTGTGGGTATGCACATTACGAAAGACTATGATATTTCCATTACATATAAAGTCGGTTATTCTTCGAAAAAAAACGAACTTGTGGACGTTATTTAATATATACATTATACAATGTATACAGTTTCTTAAAGTTAACTAGGAAATTTTTAGCTAGAGACTGTGTTTGTTTTTTCTCTTCTTTTGAACAGTTAGAAATGAAGAAATAACGCTTTGACAATGATTTTTAAAAATCTTGACTTCAATAATAATACAGTCACTCTAGCGTTGCTGGTTTACCTAAATTCAAAAGCTTCGTTAGATCACTCATGATTTTCTTAGTTTTTCATCCAGTAACGTATCAACGATGTGTTGTTTTGTAGAAATATTGCATGTATATATGTCTTCTGTGACGTAAATACTTGATGTTTTTGTTGATGGCAGTGTTTTATTTTTAGCTGTTCCTTAGTGTTAGCTTTTAAGTAAGGCATGTGTGCTATTTTAGAAAAAAAATGCTTACCTCTGTAGTTCTTATCTTTGTTTTTAAATTAAATATAATGAAGCTCAAATTCAGTTTGTTTTGCCTATCTAATACATTTGTTTTCTTATAAGACAACAATTTTGTTAAACAAAAAGAAGCACGGTTGTAGAATAAAAAATGTTTGTTGTTATCTGTTTCCAAACAATTATTGATAGCTCTGCCAACCTGTCACGGTCAAGACCGTCAGGTAAAAACCTTTGGTAGTGTGGTTCTCTCGGTAGAGGTATATTTAGGTAGTCTGTTGAGGGAGTTGGCTGGTTCCACACAGTTTACTTATATATAGTGATTGCTATTTTATTTCTACTTTGCTCGTTTCAACCTCTTACTTATAATTTTAATGGAACACTATCTCTACATAGATAAATAAATTCTCTGTAACATTTAAATACTGTTTATTCCGGTGGGAAATTGCAATTTTATTTTGGTTATAACAAAGTTACAATAACACAATAATAAATTGTCAACAAATGAGAAAAAATGTCTTTTTATCATTCAGGACCAGATTTAATATGATAATGTAAATAAGTACAAGTTTGAAGTAGAAATCACAAGCGTTTCAAGTCATATTTTGTGTCAAAACCGTTTTCTAAATTTTATTTTTATACCTATAAATTTTCTTCCTACGGATAGAAAATTCCGTATTATGCTAGTGACAAATACGGAACCATATATGGAAATGCCGGATTATTTTTTACCTTGGTTCCGATCTTAGCTGTGTCTTACGTAGCATTAGGAAACGGGATCCAAAATTATAAGAGGCGTCGCCGGCTTTGCATAAATAACGTATTCATCCGTCAGTCATAAAATGTATTTTTTTTATTTTTCTGAAATTTCTTATAGAAGTGTAGTTTAATGAAAATCATTTTTACTAAAAACGAAAAGGTATATATAATAAAAGTAAAATTATGTTGTAGTAGCTTTTCTGAGGCTATGCATTTTTCTACTTGCAACAATGGAAAATTGATATCTCACTCGATCTTCGGTCTCGCGAGATATCAATTTTCCACCACTGCTTGTAGCAAAATACAAAGCCTTAAAAAGCTACTACTACATAATATTCCGTACATATATCTCCTTCATTTTAATGTATTATAATGCCTAACGCTTGTACCTCTTTTAATAGTCAACACGGAAAAAATAGCGTAACAGTCAACCGTGACTAACTTCAACAAGGAATTAAATAATCTATTTCAAGATGTAAAATGTTAATAAAAATTTGTAATAAAGCTACACATCTAGAAAATAGCTAAGAACTGTTTTATCTGAATAAAAAATTCGTTATTTATCAAGAATAGTTTATTTACTTTAATACTTAATGCTGCAGACGGCACTTATAAAATGAATGTCCCGAATTAAAACTTCTATACATATGATTTCACATTAACAATTGATGTTGATTCTTCACGTAAAAACGATCAACTATGATAAAAACATATGAATGCAATAATTCTAATTTTAAACATCATATGACTTCAACACCACTCTCGGCCGATGTGCTCCCTTGCATTTGGTGATTGTATCACAAATTTGCTTATGTTGCATTAATCTAAAATCAAGTAAAACTAATGTTTATACCAAGGCAAAGAGTAACAGCAAATGGCAAAAGTTATAAGTCAAAAGATAAAAGTCATAAGTAAAAAGTGATAAATTATAAGTGAAAAGTCATAAGGCAAAACCTAAAAAAAAACACGAGAAAATAAGTCAGCATTTATTACAAAGATCAATTACTATTTTTGAAATAACAATCATATATATTCCTTTTAAATACCATATTACCTATAAAGTATGGTTGCTATTTGTTGCGAATGAATAAGACGTTTGAATCTAATTACACATACTTGAAATTACACGTATAACTTATATGTCACGGTACGAATCTATTCAGTAGATGATATGCAATCTCGGTCGGGACGAAGCTAGCCCTGTAAGGGGTTCCGGGTTCGAATCCCGGTATGGCTGCAAATCTTTCTCCCCCTGTGACATTTGGCATAGAGGAAAGTGTCCCTGCCAGTCACGCGGGAGACCGAGGTTCTATTCCTGGTCGGCAGCCGTTTTGTAACAAGGGCTTGATAGAAGAGATACAACCAGAAGTCGATTCATATAGTGCAGTTAATCTCGTAATACGTATGCCAAAAACAAAAAGAAATACTGCATGTATTTTACGTAAATAGTTACAAAATTGCACATACATATATTGTGATGTAAAAGCTTTACAAATTAATATTTACAGGCTGCTGAGTTGGAAATCTTTAAAAGGACAATTAACTTGTACAATAAATGTGTTTAGATTTTTCTAGCTATATTAAGATGGAAAAATATGCACGTTTTCTATTATTATTTTTTTTTACATATATTCATTGCCTAATTAATGCTAAAAAAAATCTAAGAGCAAATTACAAATTATAACATTTTCAATGCTTTATATAATACAAACTAGCCGGTAAAAGCCGTCCATATTTCACAGAATGAATCAATATACTTCTAGAAAGATTTTAGCAAACTTTGATACAAGCCCTTCTACTAAATGCAATTTTAGTGATTTTTTAAATTTAGAATGATATGATAAAAAAAATGTTCAAATTGGTGGGGTAGAGAAACATTTCCATGCATATTTCTATCGTGTCGAGAATAGTCATGCATTTAACATGTTATTATTTGCATCTAAACAAACAACACTTACAAAACATGTTTAAATGAGATTACACGGATATTTTTTTAGACTTTCAATAAATGTATTTCTTTTAAAAAGCCTTTTAAATGTATATGTTCTGAGTCATAATAATGCCTACAACTCCAAATCCGTACGGTAAATTTTGCTTAAATTTTGCATACAGGTGTCCTTTAGGTATACCACTAAACAATGTTGTCAATTTTACAATGCCTTATAGTGCAAATTATAGTGGTCATAACTTAAATGATAATTTACAAATATATTGTAATTTGCTCAATATTTACAAACCAATATCTTAAAATAACCATATAATGAAGTGAAATCGTTAGACTATCGTCTTTATGATTTTAAAACATCATGTTTTGAAACTTAACCTATAGTAACCTAGTATATATCAATAACACGAAAAAAAATCAGTATTAGTCGTTTCAAAGCGTATTTATATTAAATCTATTCTCAAAATTAAATCTTTCAACTCGGTACACAGTTGTAGTGCTGAATCAGCGTCCAATGGCATCTGTAGATCTGGCTTCAGAAGGGGTGCTAATTCTATGAATTCCTCACATTGTCTTCTTGGGCGTGAAAACATGTTCTTTGCAAATATATACGTCTCTCAAGTTAACTGCATTGCCGAAGTCGTGAGTTTCATACAGACCTGGTACAAAAAACAGTGTGTCAGGTTTACCACAAATAACAGAAGAACTTTTTGTTGCCTTATTTCATGTGTCATCCGGTCTAACTCGGTTTGTATGAGGTCCATGAAGCAAAATTTTAAGTTCTCACATTGTATCGGATCCAGATCATTAAATACACAAGTATTGCGTAAGTCTTTGAAAAAAAATCCACCAATGGATTCCATTTTTTCTCGTAATGTACACCACCACTTCTCAATGCGTTGGTTAGATGTGCTTTTTCCAGCTACAAGGCTTCGAGTACCAACTATCGGATCTGTAGAATCGTGTCTGAAGTATTTCTACAATAGTAAAGCAATGCAGTTTTCCGTACCGACATGACAACCTAGTAATTGGGTGAGGGGGACTTGATAATGTTCATTAAAGGTGTCTAAAAGAATCTTACAATAAGGTGTGGGTTGTTATTTGAGTCCAAAACCTCTAACCATGTTATTTTTTTTACTATACCCATTCACAGCACCATGGATATAAAATCCTTATGAAACCGTCCATATGTCATGGCGTAGTATACGCGTCGGCATAAGCGATGAGCTTTCCGCATCTCAATACCATCCGGATCAAGCGCTCTCATTATTTCCATGACGTCGTCTCCCTTGACGTACATGTGGTAATTCAGCATTAACCTACGCCATATTGTACGAAATTTCTATGCGTTGTCCATTTGTTTGTATTTCTCTGTTTATAACTCAAAAGGAGTATATATTCCATTACGCCGTTTTAAATTTAAGCGTTTAAAAAGTCTATTCACTGTACTAAATGACGTCGTTATGCCATGCTCTACCAGAAAGTACTCTATTATCAGCAGAGTTTTGTTTGTTATAGATGTTGAGGGTAGGTATCTTGGCACGGTAGCTTTGGCAATGCTGAACAGTATAATGATGAAGACACAGATCAACATCAAGGTTTTCATCTCCAGTAGTTCTGTCTGAAATAAGAGTTTATCTTTTATCTAAATCTTTATACATTCATAGTATATAAAATGGGTAAATCTCTTAGCTCCGTTTTTTAAAGATTGATAGGTGCAAAAAAGTATTTTAAATGCTAGTAGGATATTTTGTTCTGACTGGTTTTATATCTACGTTTATTCTTAAGTGTTCTTCTCTCAATTGTTAAAATATACAACAAAATAAGACATTGATGCTAAATGCAAATGGTGCTCGATTACAATTTTAAGTTAACTTGTGTGTATGAACATAGCACTTGCCGTTCTTTACTAATTCCGTGTTAGCTCACTAAAATGCTGAATTGCGATACATGTTTAATACTGTGCACCATGCCATTTTAAGACGTAAAACTTGTATTCCCTGTCTACTTGTAAAACAGTTATTTGTTTGTTACTCATGGACAGATTTTGTGATGAGGACAAAAAAATGTATAAGCACTAATATTATGAACATATTTAGAACATAGAAGATTGTACAAAACACACAGTCACACTTGTGGAATTAAAGTCTGTGATATGTTACCACTATGGGATTATATCAAACAATATTAAATTCCCTCCTTAACACATCCTCTCCTCCATGACAAATCTGCATGAAATTATTTAAAACGTTTAAAAACATACCTGAAACCAAAGTTGCTGCTTTCAGCTTCTAGGGCACGTGTAAAATGGGTTAGCCAAAAGTCATAAGACGTAAGTCACAAATCAAAAGTCAAAAGTCGAAAGTCAAAAGTAAAATAGCCGTAAGTCGAAACTCAAAAGTGACCCTCCAAGGCTTCCATAGTCTTTCACTGCCTTATTTGTATTTCCCAGTGTTTTTTGCTTGTCTATTTTGAAGAACTTGTTAAAAGTTTGTGTTAAATTTGAGACCCCTTTACCCAAAGTATGCCAAAATCATGCATTTTTTTCCCCAAGAAAAAAGCTGAGGCCCCTTCCCCAAAGTTGGTGTTTTGGCCCTGTCACATGGTGAGCTTTTGTGATCGCTTTTTGTCTGTAAAATTTTACTTTAATGATATCTACTCATAAACCACTCAGCCAATTTCAGCCAAACTTCACAGGAATGCTCCTTTGGTGGTCACCTTTACAAATTGGTCGAAGAATTTAATTCCATGCAGAACTCTCGTTGCCATGGCAACCAAAAAAAAACCCTAGGGTCAAAATTGGCCCCGCCCCAGGGGTCATTGCTTTACTTTATATGTATAAAGTGAAAACTTAAAAATCTTCTTGTAAAAAAATAAAAGAGCAAGAGCTTATACATTAAGAATGAAACATCTTCTATAAAATGTTAACCAAATTTTTTCAAATAAAAGCCAGGGGGGTCTGATTTTCCCAACATCTCTATAGTAAAAACTGAAAAAATCTTCTTTTAACAAGGGCTTAGATATTAAGTATGAAACATCTTCAAATGAGTGTGTACAAAGTTTGTTCAAATAAAAGCCCTAGGGTCAAAATTAGCCCCGCCCCAGAGGGTCATTGATATTCCTTATATAAACATGTATATAGTTAAAACTTGAAAACTCGTGAAAAATCCAAAAGATTAGCTTAGACATTTTGCATAAAACATCCTCTAGTGGATTTCTACCAAATTTGCTCAAATGAAAGCCCTTGGGTCATAATTGACCTGGCCCCTGGGGTCATTGGTTTTCCTTATAATTATGTACTGTAAATCCTGTATTTATCACAATGTTTTAATTTTCGCTACTTCTTTTTGGGTGAAAGGAGCTCTACTTAAACCTTTTGACCTATTCCTCAGGTGAGCGATCCAGGGTCCTCTGGGCCCTCTTGTTTTCTTATATCAGTAAGAGACAGTTAAGTGTCTAAAACGTGAACAAGTTCGAATAGAATTTCATAACATTTTAAAAAGTCATTTTCCTACCAACACTTCAATTTCCTGAAGATACCAAGCTTTGAAATAAAAACACAACTGAAGTGACCTACATGAATTTCAAGCATTTATGTTACCGCATGCCATTTTTGCTGTTGTAAATCAGTCGAGGTATATATTCTTCCAATAAATAAATGTTACCTTTCTTCCAAGCTTTGCACTTTTAATTAAATTTTCTTAACCGTGTCACATGTTTGTTTGCGAATTCATGACAACTGGAATGTTTCCAGCAACTTACAGCAGAACAATCTGTGGGAAACAGAAAATTTTGTAAAAAAGTTTAATGAATGAAAATGCAGGTTATTATCTCACACACATGCGCATGGCCTAGCTCAACAAGTATTTCACAAAATCACATAAAACTCTTTCAAAACAAAAAGATTGCTGGGGAACTTATTTTATTTACAAAGCTGGGGCTTTCAAACTCACAATAAACAAAAGCGTTTTAATGACACAGTTACGACGGAGATGTACTTAGGGCTTAAAACCACTATATTTTTCAGGCAACCAAACCAGTGCTTGACCAGGTGGTTTTATTTCTATCAGAACTTTTATTTTTGAAAAACAGATATGACTTTTTATGTTTAACAATTCTGTTTCAAAAATATTTTGAAACATTTATGTTTTAGTGTGTATAGATGTAAATATGATAGGAAGGAAAGTGTTTATAACAGTTTTGGAATTTTCAGTTACTGGGACATTCTCAATTTTTTATAAATTAACTCTGCAAACATAGTAAAGTGTGATACTTGGTGTAATATACAGTTGGTCTATACTACAGCTGCCATATTTGTTTACATGTTCATGTACATGTATGGAAAGCCAGGTTTTGATGAATTTTGGGGTCTTTCCTATGGAAGTCAATTGGAGACATAAGAATAAAGGCAATTTAACAAAGTATTGTCCAAATTTGCCCTAAATCATCATTTTTCAGTGCTTTATTATTGTTGTTATTATTGTTGTGCTTGTGGTATTTTAGTTTCAACTTTTCGGCATTTTCTAGTTGGGTGGTTCCAATATTCCTACTTGAATAATGTTGAATCACCCTTAGGATATGTTGCCTGCTTTTTAAATTTGTCTTTTGACGTCTTATCTGTGATATGCAGGCTTCATAACCTCTGATCCCCTTTCAAAATTCCATTTTATTTAGTTCTGCCCATTATTTTCTCGTTTAGGGCACACGCTTTTTATTACTTGGGGACCATATGCCGCTTTTCATGGAATGGCACGGAAGTGTCACATTGAAGGTTCCATGATAACCGCCGTATGAACACATCTGCGGATGTTTCTAAATTCAAAATTTTACTATTTCATGTTTAAATGTTGAATTCTGCTTAAACCGGTGCTAGGGGGCGTGGACGGTAACTTGCACTTTCCAGTACCGTCCATGAACAGGCTCAATCAAACCGAGCCTGCAACATTTTCAATTTTGCCGTGTTGGGCTTTCTTTAGGGATTCTGTATTTATCTACTTTAAATAGTTCTTATTGCTATCTTTTATTAAAAATTAGAAGTATATTTCTGTACTGGTTAATAATCTGCAAAAATGGCCAAGCTATTACCAAATTTGGAGTATTTGTACATGGTGTGGAGGTTACAGGTCAGGTACAAATAGCACTTTAAAGTTTAATGCATAAATCTTGCAAAATTAGATGTATTGGTCGAGCACTGAGCTGGTCAAGCACAGATACAGCGACTCTATATTTTCGTGAGCGATATACAAGGTTAACAATAAAAAAGATAGAACTATTTTATTTCTTTTTATGTTAATAGTTTTACATTTATTGTTTAAATACTATTTTTACTTGAATAATATTTCTTTATAATTTCACATGGTTATCAAACTGGCTGGCTGAAATTCCTCTGGATATTATGATTCCATTCAAAAAAATGCATGTGTTTTAATCATTATAGAATTTTGTCTGGTTCTCGGCATAAAATGAAAGCGCAAAACAGTGTCGAAACTCATTCTGGTCATCTCACATCAAAGGAAAGTGTACGTTGTTATCTTAATGAAATTAGGATACTTTATGGAGTTTTTTTAAACATTCATCATTGTCAAAATAGCGTAATTCAAGACATGTGACCAGGTTGTAAATAATATGCAAAAATATTTTGATGTACAGTTTGCAAAATAAAAATAGGCATTGGTTAGGGACCATCAACCGGACACTTTTTGAACATTTTTCCATACAGATTTTATTATTCTCCCCGAATGGTGAGCATATAGTCGCCACTTTGTCCGTTCGTCTGTCCGTCCGTCTGTCCTTCCATCTGCTTTTCTTGTCCGGGACATTACTTTGAAATAACAAGAGGTTTCAACATGAAACTTTGTAGGTAGATAGATCTCATTGAGTAGGTGTGCAGTGCACAAGAACAGTAACTCTGCCTTGCCTTATTTTGAATTATTGCCCTTTGTTTATTTTTACACTTTGAACTTTTACTTTTCACTCTGTCTGTCATGTCCATGAATTTCTTCCTCTGAAAAAGAATGTTAATGATGTTGAAACTAATTCTTTGAACTGATGAACACAGTGTCATGTTTAATATTCCTCCTAGATATAAATAGCCGAGTTGTGACTATGAAATATTCATTTTAAGTGCCAACACAATATCATTTTTAGCTCGACTTTTTTTTTTTTGAAAAAAAAAGTAGAGGTATTGTTATAGTCAGGTCGGCGTTGCCGTTGCCGTTGCCGTTGCCGTCTCCGTTGCCGTTGCCGTTGCCGTTGCCGTTGCCGTCCGAAAACTTGTACCTGGATCATAACTTTTTTATTTCTTGGTGTATTGTCTTCATACTTGGCCACAACAACCCTTGGGACAAGACCTTTCAGTAGACCACACTAACCTTGACCTTCATCCATAAATGACCTTGACCTTCAAGGTTAAAAGTCCAATTTTTGCTTGTTCATGCTGTTATTGGCTGTTACTTTGTTATTTTTGAATGGATTGTCTTCAAACTTGAACATAATAATCTTCAAGGATATCCCTTAAAAATAACCAGTCAGACCTTGACATTCACTCATCAATGACCTTGACTTTGAAGGTCAAATTATTGAAATTTTCATTTTTTTGGCTATTATTGGCTGTAACTTTGTTATTTTTGAATGGATTGTCTTCAAACTTGAACATAATAATCTTCAAAGATAACTGTTAAAAATATACCGAAAGACCTTGACCTTCACTCATTAATGACATTGCCTTTGAAGGTCAAATTATTGAAATTTTTCATTGTTTTGGCAGTAACTGACTGTAACTTTGCTATTTTTGAAGGGATAAACTTCATATTATAACAAAAAACATTCTTAAGGACCAGACCTTGTTGTTTATCAAACCCAAATTTGCTTGGGCTCTTTAATGACCTTGACCTTGAAGGTTATATTACTGAATTTTCTCAGATTGGGCATTTATCGGTGTGTGTGTATGTATAGTATATGTATTATATATAAATATATATATAAATGTGTGTGTGTATATATATACATATATGCAGGTATATATATATATATATATATATATATATATATATATATATATATAAATATATATATATATATATGCATGTCTATATATATATATATATATTTACATATATAGATATATATATATATATCAAATATATATATATATATATATATACATATATATACATGTATATAATTGCGTCATGTTTTTCTATTTTTAGAAATTGCGTCATTTTTTCTATTTTTAGAAATTGCGTCATTGTTGCTATTTTTAGAATTTGCGTCATTTTTTTTCTATTTTTAGAAATTGCGTCATTGTTGCTATTTTTAGAAATTGCGTCATTTTTTTCTATTTTTAGAAATTTCGTCATTTTTTTCTATTTTTAGAAATTGCGTCATTTTTTTTTCTATTTTTAGAAATTGCGTCATGTTTTTCTATTTTTAGAAATTGCGTCATTTTTTTCTATTTTTAGAAATTGCGTCATGTTTTTCTATTTTTAGAAATTGCGTCATGTTTTTCTATTTTTAGAAATTGCGTCATTTTTTTCTATTTTTAGAAATTGCGTCATTTTTTTTCTATTTTTAGAAATTGCGTCATTGTTTCTATTTTTAGAAATTGCGTCATGTTTTTCTATTTTTAGAAATTGCGTCATTTTTTTTCTATTTTTAGAAATTGCGTCATTTTTTTCTATTTTTAGAAATTGCGTCATGTTTTTCTATTTTTAGAAATTGCGTCATTTTTTCTATTTTTAGAAATTGCGTCATGTTTTTCTATTTTTAGAAATTGCGTCATTTTTTTTCTATTTTTAGAAATTGCGTCATTTTTTTTCTATTTTTAGAAATTGCGTCATTGTTTTCTATTTTTAGAAATTGCGTCATTTTTTTTCTATTTTTAGAAATTGCGTCATTGTTTCTATTTTTAGAAATTGCGTCATGTTTTTCTATTTTTAGAAATTGCGTCATTGTTTTTCTATTTTTAGAAATTGCGTCATTTTTTTTCTATTTTTAGAAATTGCGTCATTTTTTTCTATTTTTAGAAATTGCGTCATTTTTTTCTATTTTTAGAAATTGCGTCATTTTTTTTCTATTTTTAGAAATTGCGTCATGTTTTTCTATTTTTAGAAATTGCGTCATTTTTTTTCTATTTTTAGAAATTGCGTCATGTTTTTCTATTTTTAGAAATTGCGTCATTTTTTTCTATTTTTAGAAATTGCTTCATTTTTTTTCTATTTTTAGAAATTGCGTCATTGTTTCTATTTTTAGAAATTGCGTCATGTTTTTCTATTTTTAGAAATTGCGTCATTTTTTTTCTATTTTTAGAAATTGCGTCATTTTTTTCTATTTTTAGAAATTGCGTCATTTTTGTTCTATTTTTAGAAATTGCGTCATTTTTTCTATTTTTAGAAATTGCGTCATTTTTTTCTATTTTTAGAAATTGCGTCATTTTTTTTCTATTTTTAGAAATTGCGTCATTTTTTCTATTTTTAGAAATTGCGTCATTTTTTTCTATTTTTAGAAATTGCTTCATTTTTTTTCTATTTTTAGAAATTGCGTCATGTTTTTCTATTTTTAGAAATTGCGTCATTTTTTCTACTTTTAGAAATTGTGTCATTTTTTCTACTTTTAGAAATTGTGTCATTGTTGCTATTTTTAGAAATTGCGTCATTTTTGTTCTATTTTTAGAAATTGCGTCAATTTTTCTATTTTTAGAAATTGCGTCATGTTTTTCTATTTTTAGAAATTGCTTCATTTTTTTTCTATTTTTAGAAATTGCGTCATTTTTTCTACTTTTAGAAATTGTGTCATTTTTTCTACTTTTAGAAATTGTGTCATTGTTGCTATTTTTAGAAATTGCGTCATTTTTGTTCTATTTTTAGAAATTGCGTCACTTTTTCTATTTTTAGAAATTGCTTCATTTTTTTCTATTTTTAGAAATTGCTTCATTTTTTTTCTATTTTTAGAAATTGCGTCATGTTTTTCTATTTTTAGAAATTGCGTCATTTTTTCTACTTTTAGAAATTGTGTCATTGTTGCTAATTTTAGAATTTGCGTCATTTTTTCCTATTTTTAGAAATTGCGTCATTTTTTCTACTTTTAGAAATTGTGTCATTGTTGCTATTTTTAGAAATTGCGTCATTTTTGTTCTATTTTTAGAAATTGCGTCATTTTTTCTATTTTTAGAAATTGCGTCATTGTTGTTATTTTTAGTAATTGCGTCATTGTTTCTATTTTTAGAAATTGTGTCATTTTTTTCTATTTTAGAAATTGCGTCATTTTTTCTATTTTTAGAAATTGCGTCATTGTTGCTATTTTTAGAAATTGCGTCATTGTTGCTATTTTTAGAAATTGCGTACTGTTGCTATTTTTAGAAATATGCTTAATGTTTCTATTCATATATATACAAAATATATAAACAAAACTAATCTGACAAGACAGACCAACTAAATTTATAAAAAGGAAACATCAATATATGTTCAAACCTTTCTATGTTTGCGTTTAGAAAAAGTAAAAAGTCGAGCGTTGCCCCCGCCCGGCGGTGGCTCTTGTTTTTTAAATGTTACTTGACAGTCATGAAGAGAGTATTAGTATTAAGCAATTTATAGTTAAAATGATTTTGTATGCATGAACAATATTTGGTAATAATTTGTCCAAAATATTTACTTCAATAAAATTCTCATTGAGATGAAGATAAATAAATTGATGCAAAAAGTACAGTAATTATCAATTATGTAATAACTGTCTTACCACTATCACTATCATTTGGTTGTTCTACAACTTCATCATTGGGTTGTTCATCATCATTTATAACTACTACCTAAATGTATATACATAAATTTAATATCTTTGTATGGAAGGAAGCTTTCAAAAGCAAAAAATAATACACATTCTAAAGCCTCGTTGAAATTCATTATTAACATCTGACACATAAAATAAATGATAAGGAAATAGAAATTTCAGTTCAATGCTGTTCCAAAGAAACACATTTCAATACAAATTCTGTTCAATTTACCCTTTACCTCATATATACGCGAAACAACGCACTTTCGACCCCCACCCCCTTTTTTTTAGGCCTGAAATAGTGAAAAAATGTCCTATTTGGGCCCCAAACACATGTTTTCGTTTGAGAAATGTTGCTAAATAAAGTGAGCACTTTTTCGGCGCCGCCCCCCATCCAAAAGATACATCAGAGGGTTGCCAGAAGGGGGATGTGCCCCCTTCTGTTTGGGGGTTTGAAGGGGCCCGAGTCCCCCTCATAGCCAAGAAAATTTTGGACTTGTGAGAGTTTTAAAATGACCCCAGGTCGATCATAAGGTAACGT
This sequence comes from Ruditapes philippinarum, assembly GCF_026571515.1. NCBI lineage: Eukaryota > Metazoa > Mollusca > Bivalvia > Venerida > Veneridae > Ruditapes > Ruditapes philippinarum. The sequence continues at coordinate 290,913 of NW_026859584.1, read as the reverse complement.
GTAACCAACGCTGAAAAGCCTTTGACTCTATCTCAATCCCTTGAGAAGTTGCAGCACTTTGAAATAAATTTTGATGGAAAAAATCGAGGCAAAATAGTGATTTTTGGCAATTTTGAGATGTCCCCTCGTTGCCATGGTAACAGGAAATTTAAGACTGAGCATGTCGTTACAAAGGCAATGGTCCAGTCAACATTTGTGCCAAGTTTGATTAGTATTGAAGCATTTTTCATAGTTTCATAGCAGTTTGAACTTGTAAGAGGAGGCTTTTCAGTGAAAATGGCCATTTTTCACAATATGCTCATGGGGGAAAGGGTTAACTAAAAAAATTATAAATGTTACAAAACAACAATTTTTCACCAAAATTAGGTAAAAGACCACATGTTAACATGGAAAAACTAGATTTTGGGTGATTCCAAAGTTTTTCATCATTTTTTGTTAACCCTTTACCTCATATATACGCGAAACAACGCACTTTCGACCCCCCCCCCCCTTTTTTAGGCCTGAAATAGTGAAAAAATGTCCTATTTGGGCCCCAAACACATGTTTTCGTTTGAGAAATGTTGCTAAAAAAGTGAGCACTTTTTCGGCGCCGCCCCCCATCCAAAAGATACATCAGGGGGTTGCCAGAAGGGGGATGTGCCCCCTTCTGTTTGGGGGGTTTGAAGGGGGGCGGAGTCCCCCTCATCGCCAAGAAAATTTTGGACTTGTGAGAGGCTTAAAATGACCCCAGGTCGATCATAAGGTAACGTGTAACCAACGCTGAAAAGCCTTTGACTCTATCTCAATCCCTTGAGAAGTTGCAGCACTTTGAAATAAATTTTGATGGAAAAAATGGAGGCAAAATAGTGATTTTTGGCAATTTTGAGATGTCCCCTCGTTGCCATGGTAACAGAAAATCTTAAGACTAAGCATGTCGTTACAAAGGCAATGGTCCAGTCAACATTTGTGCCAAGTTTGATTAGTATTGAAGCATTTTTCATAGTTTCATAGCAGTTTGAACTTGTAAGAGGAGGCTTTTCAGTGAAAATGGCCATTTTTCACAATATGCTCATGGGGGAAAGGGTTTAGGAAATATAAGGTGAAGCATGTCAGAATTACGAACTGGTCAAACAAGTAATTAATTGACATCAGTCTCAGTGAATACAATCACAATTAAGTACCTGACACTCTTTGCTACAGTAATTCTTCTGTGCATTGGTTACACCTATGCAGTCTGGATGATACCAATTACTACACCCTTCACATTGCCTGTATTTGCTGCAGGAAAAAAAAAACAATTGTCACACTAGCTACCAGTATATCAAGCTCTAAAGTAACTGTTTAAAGGGACTTCACTGAGGTTTTTTGACATGATGGGACTGAAAATATTTTTTTCCAGATAAATGTACCATTTGATGTAGGTGTAGACCACGAATCTTTGTGCAAACTTTCAGATCATTCGCGCACTTCGTTTTTCCATAATAATTATTCAAATTGTAAAAAAATGACCCAAAATGAAAAGCGTTTAAACGCTTTTCACTCAAATTAGACTAAGAAAAGCATAAAACTACGATTTTCGATTTATTTTAAAGTATATTTCTTAACTATCTTTGCATATATTTCTTTTTAAAGTGCCCCAGTTTTTATGTTAGAAATTCTAATGTTATGTATTTAGGCTTTTAAACCTCAGTGGTGTCCCTTTAAAGCAGTAATGAGGCTCTGCAAAGCAGTAATTTCATAATCAAGTTTGCACAGACAGTCAGAATTAAAATCACCTTCTTGTATATTACATATAACAATAATTTTTGAAAGATATTACAAAAACAATTAGTTTCATTGAGCACAGTTTTCTCTAAGAGGCTTATGAATTTACAATTTCATTTATAATAGGTAGAATAGGTACACCATAACCAACAGTTTAAAGTTTGTTGATTTCGCTTTCAGAAAGTCATTGATTCTTAAATAGTGGTGCCTGTTACTGCCTGGAAAAAGTATGAAGGGGCATCTGAGGTCTTCCTCAAGTACAGCTCAATGATGAGATCTTTTCCAGCAACAGTTAAATGATCATGCCTGGTTTTCATGAAGATGTTAAAATTACTTCCACTTTTTTTAGACAGACATGTGTTGTGTTAACCCATTACGTCATATACACGCCTTTTAACGCCTTTTTCACACCCCCCCCCCCCTTTTTGTTGTCTCAAATGGTGAAAAAATGCCTTATTTAGGCCCCAAACACTTGTTTTTGTTTGAGAAATGTTGTTCAAAAAAGTGACCTCTTTTTCGGCGCGGTCCCCCAACCAAAAGATACATCAGGGGGTTGCCAGAAGGGGGATGTGCCCACTTCTGTTTGGGGGGTTTGAAGGGGGCGGAGTCCCCCTCATCGCCAAGAAAATTTTGGACTTGTAAGAGGCTATAAATGACCCCAGATTGATCATAAGGTAACGTGTAACCAACGGTGAAAAGCATTTGACTGTATCTCAATCCATTGAGAAGTTGCAGCAATTTGAAATCAATTTAGATGGAAAAAATCAACGCAAAATAGTGATTTTTGGCAATTTTGAGATGTCCCCTCGTTGCCATGGTAACAGAAAATTTAAGCCTGAGCATGTTGTTGCAAGGGCAATGGTCCAGTCAACATGCGTGCCAAGTTTGATAAGTGTTGAAGCAGTTTTTATAGTATTATAGCAATTTGAACTTGTAACGGGAGACTTTTCAATGAAAACAGCCATTTTTCACAAAATGCTCATGAAGTAATGGGTTAATTACCATGGAAAACAATACCAGACAAATCAACTAATAAAACAAATACAAAAATAATCAGATCAAAATGAGGATCAATTTAAAGATCAAGATCAAAATTTGTATCAACTGTAAAATGCCCATTTCTTGTAAAAAAAAAAACAATAAATTTATTCTAAAATTTTATAAACATGCTATTTTAAGTCCAGTTTTATCAATTTTATATTGAATATTTAATCTATGAGGATAAACAATGGAGAATATTTGATTTTTTAAATTTGATTCTGATCTTGATCCTGATCCTTAAATCTTTGTGAACACAGGGCCAGGGTGTTAAAGTGACTCTAATTTCAATTTATTTGGGTACCATGAAATTAATATTTTTTTATAAGTGATGCAATTTACTGAACCCTTTTGAAATACTTAATAAATAAGATTCAAAAAGAAATGTTCATACTTAATCTTAAGATTCATGCTTGTTAGTCAATCATTATAATCTTTTCCTCATGAATCCTGGGAATTTTCCCTTGGTACTTTTACTTGTTTGGCAAGCGTTTAAATAAAACAGCTTTTCCTCACAATTAATTGGTTTTAATAAGCATGAAATTGTTAATTAATACAGGACTAATTTCCCCATAAAATATTGTTTCAATTTGTTTTAAAGCTTAAATATTTGAAAATGAAATATATTCATTTAGTATGTACAATATAAGTCAATTGTTTATTTTGTTAACTGTTTTACTTAACGATATTTCAACTGTTTATCTTAAGTCAAATTGTTTAATGTACTTAAGTATGCATTGAAATTGTATTACATTTGTATATATACACATAGTGCATAATGCGGTACACATATAGAAAACTGCGACTCAGTACATATATAATAAAGTACAAATTATTTCTTAACTATCGTCTTGCTTTTATATAGATACGGGTTAAGGAATAACTCACACCGCCAACGGCATCACAAATACATAAATACATATTGAATGACACATACCTTAACTGGTTTCTGGCGTAAAAAAACAGTCTTTTGTCCTGGATACCTTTAGAGTCTAAACATTAAAATTTATGACATTAGTTTAAAGACTTATTTGCTTATTTGTTTATCGTAGAAACATAAAAAACACAGATCAGTAGTGTCTAGGCACATGTCAAATTACAAATTGGAAGGACATTACCTCCATTACTCATCTATTCTGCAAGAAGTGGTCTAATGTCCAATAGAAGCCAAAATATGAATAAATAATTGACAGACACCTTATATCTAAATAACTGTTAAATGAAAATGTATAAATAAATATAAAAGTATAAATTTCACTTGTCTCTAAAACAATTGTACAATTTAGTCTGTCTGCAGCCCACCTATCCAAAATTATTTAATTCTTTTAAAAAAAATATTCCTTCTCCTATCCTTACCTGATTTTCTGCTGTAACGATTCCTTGTTCCTGTTCAATGTCATTCACATTAGCTTCTGCAAGTCTAATGTCTTCTATGTCAAACATAGGACTAGTCGGCTGTAATACTGTAACTAAAATTTTATTTTTGGGATATCACTTGATGTGCATTTATTATTTAAATTACAACTGAGACAATATTATTTATATTACACTTTCTAACATTTAACCTCCAGGTTTTGTGCCATAAGAATTTTTTATTCAGAATAGTTATTTTGTCTCCACAAACAAACTTTAGGGGGGGGGGTGTATATAGAAGTCAGCTTGTCGTTCGGTCAGTTGGTCCGTCAGTCTGTAATTAGACATACAATGGTAACCCTTAAACTATTCTTCAATTCCTTTCATGTGAACACTGTGTGAAGTTTAAATAAAGTTCTTTCAATAATTTTCAAGTTGTTTTCCGAACAAATAGATCTACCATTAAGTATTAAAAAGGGAGATATTTTTTTGAAAAAACTAATTAATGTAGAATTATGGTTCTTTGACTTCCTCCTACTTGTCTCTATAAACATGTGCAGTTCAAATGAAATGTCATTAATAGTTTGGAAGTTTTACTGCGGACAAGCATTTTAAGGTTAAGGTTAAGACACACCACTCAAATGTTCAATATAATATTATTTAGTAATTGATGTAATATTCTATTATTGCACATTACATTTTGTCATAGCATTGTGTACTTTGTCTCATATAAAAGAACCATATTTACACTTGTTACTCTATATATGAAAACAAAACCGCCTATGATTTCAACTGATTATGAGTGTCACATGACCTACTATTATGAGTTTGTGCCCCGGGGCCGAGAACTAGTTATCAGCCCGCTGAACATGTGCACTTGCACGAACTGAAACAATGACGTCACATTTTATGTCATCAACAAGTTAACTGTAATTTTAGTGAAAATAGGTTTTAACTTTTAAGCATAAATCGCTTGATTTTATTATGAGAGCTTAAGCGTATTTCGTACACACACAGTTTTATAACTATTAGAATTTTGAAAGAAATAATACAACAAATTCATTCCGAAAGAAAAAAAGAAAATAAAACTTGCTTCTAGATTCTACAGTACAGTACAGTAGTGTACTTTGAACATACAAAAGTAAACAACTCTGTAGAAGTTACTGTACAGTATAGAATCTAGTAGAAATACAGACAGGAATTTCAACGAAAGAAATTTCAAATTATTTTTTTGTGTGGAAAAATGCTACTATTAGATCTACCAAGTGTATTAAAGACATTAATACACGTCTTAGTTGTGCCAGAAGGTGATAATCGGCCCTGAAATGAATAATGCCCTCGGGGGCCAGTATTCATTTTGCGGGCCGATTATCACCTTCCGGCCCTACTCTGCCGTGTATTAATCTCTAAATATATCCCAAACTGTGATTTTATCACTCAATAAAATCACGATTTGGGGTTCTGATGCGAGGAATTATATAACAAGGGCGTAGATCTAGCCACAGAGCATCTGAATGACTAACAGTGATTTTATCAAGCGAAAAAATCACCAATTTGGATATATTATTTCGATTCTAACAGAACATTAACAAATAAGTCCTGTCATCCCTGATATTAAGCTAAATTGTGCCTAATTTGTTTCCGTACTTATTTCAGCGTGTCGCATTTTTTAGTGGTTAAGTCACATGTATATATTGATTACGTCACATGTCTATAGTCACTACGTCACTAGTGATTTTATTGCATAATTTAATTATTCTATGTTCAAAAGAGAGAAAATGCGGGTCGTGTTAGGATTGTAAATAACTGTCGACTGGGCTACGTCAACATATGTATAACTTTTTCCTTTTAGGTTCATATATTTCTTGAATTCCTTGTTTTAAGGTGCATAACTTTATTCAAAATTGGCTAATTTACACTTTACTCAAATGATAAAGAAAAGTAAGCCGTCTTGTGGGCTTACTTAATAAATAATCATCACACAACAAAAGATAAAGTACATATTGCTCCTGTACAGACAATTTAGTTTATTTGCTACTTATGATAAATATCTTATATGAAGGTATATTACTGTAAAAGTCAAATTTAAATGTCAATCATTTAAAGTTAATATCACCAGACAACTTGTCAATGGAAAAGTACCTTTCAGAGGCAAAAGCTAATAAATGTATTTAATGAGTTATATGGTATTTTTACCTAAGAATTTAAATTATATAGAGGATATTGAATGAGTGTAGGTTTAATACTAAAGGAGTATGTTCAAATATAGTGAAAATCGGCCCAATTTTTAATTTCGATAAAACTTGAGCATATGACATAAAAATATGTCCCAAGTAGGTTTTTGTTGATTTTTGTATAATTTTTTTCCAATTTGTCAATTTTTTAGGCTCTATACTTGACCCCATTGTAACGTATTTTGACGTCAAAATTGCAACGTCAATCAACGACGCCGTAACGTCATATTAATATTTGGAATATGAAACGCTGGTATATGACTCACAAATCTCTTTTTAGTTATGGAGAGAAAAAAGAATTGCTTCTTTTATTTACTACAATATTATAAAAACACAATATTCACTTTAAAATGAGTGAAACATAAATGAAAACAAACTCGTCCAGTTTACGTAATACATTTCAATGACTGGAGGTATTAAATGAATAATTTATTTATATGTATATGTCATAATAATGTATTTAAATTATCACATGTCAAAGATAAAAATTGTTTACAGTATAAAGAGTAATACTTTTTCATTGACGCACTTAATTATAGTGTAACGAAAACATTTCATGCGTCTTTACGCTATGATCGTATAACGCAAAGGACGACACGTCAAAATGTATACCCTGCCGTGCAATACTATTTTAATGTAACAGCAAAAGCGGCATGCTTTATGTGATAAAGTTATGTTACACACTGAATCATTTACTTAGTATAACAGCTACGTAAACTGACATGTTTCATCATCTAACAAATTGAATACAGAACTATAAACGAAACGAAACAAAAATAACAAAAATGCCGGTCATACAAAATAAACAATCTAGCATACTTTATAACAGGTGTGACATTCAAATTACTGCTGCATGAAACTATTGCATGGATAGTGTCCATCTTTTATTCTGAAGAAAATCAATTTACATTTAACGACCACAAAGATTTTCAAAAATATGCAATAGAATTTACATGTATAAGTCTTCTGCATATAAATAGTTTACGGCAATAAACTTTGATGTGTTTTTTTTAAATATATAGTCAGTACAACTTAAATATAATAAATACACAATTACCTTAAACTTCTTTTTAAGCAAACATAGAATCACTTTAGATGCAGACACAGATATTACATCAATCGGAACATGTCGACAACGTTTCATTAATACACGTAGTCTTATCCGAAGAATGACGGAAAAGGCCGAAAAGTTAGAGTAAAAAGTTAAACATATTTTATAACATTCAAGACATTCTAAATAACGCAGTAACAAAATCATTGCATTTTGCCACTTAAAACTATCAATATTCAAATATCTAGAAAAATATCAAATAAAAAATTACAGCATGTTTAGGACACAACCAATATTTTATTACAATCTCATTCATCATAACATTTAAAAATCTTAACTTGTCTCTTCTCAAATACAGCAACAACCTTGATTGTTTTCATAATAACTAATGACTAGCCTTATGTTTCAAAAAACGAATACTAAGTATTGAGGAAATGAAACACTAACAAATCAATATTATGTAAAGCGATTGTCAAGATATGAAGTATTTCACCTGTCCATGGTATCTATGTGGTATCTATGTTAATATTCTATCTATTTTGTCTTATCAATATCATGCCTTACATGAATATGTTGTGTCAGCGGCTTTTTAAAGGTACAGTATGACTCAGAAATGAATAATATTAACCTTTTTTTTTTTTAAAAAAAGATCAAAGATGATTTTATACGTTTTAAACAATGGTTAAGAGCATGTAAGATGCTTGTTACATAAACAAAAGACCGGTAAATGTACTAATATGTCATTAGTGTAGCAATGAAAACAGTAATGAAACAAGTAATATTTTGACTTCCATAAAAATTACTAAGTTATTATATATGTACTTAATTTATTGGCTGAAAGTAACAGAAGAAGAAGACCAATAAGTAACTTGTTGGAAACTAAAAAATATTTTGAGAAATAAAAATGAAAGTATTGCATTTCGGGTACATAAAGGGGCCTTTACAGGGTATACTATTCACGATGACGTCAGCGGTCTGAAAAAAAATTACCGTCTGAGCGAGGACTATTATAATGTGCAACGGTGAGAAAAATAAAAAAAGCGCACGTAATATAAGCTGAATGCCAATAATTTTCATTGCATTTTAAAAGATTGTTTGTGATTTAAACAATATGATTTCCAACTTTTACAATGAAGTTATATTAAATAAGAAATAACTCAAAACAAGCATTTTACTGACCTCCCAGTCAGCCCGAAACATCAAACAGACATTAGCACGGACATTAGCCTTCCGCTTCAGTCAGGCTGACTGATTGGTCACTATAATGTTATGAAGCCGTCATTGTTGTATACTATTTCTTAAATACATATATGAGCCGCATCACGACAAAACCAACACAGTGCGTTTGCGACAAAACCAACATAATGCGTTTGCGATCAGCATGGATCCAGACTAGCCTGCGCATTCTGATCAGGATCCATGCTGTTCGCTTACAGACCCTATAACAAGTAGAGAAACTGATAGCGAACAGCATGGATCCTGATCAGACTGCGCAGGCTGGTCTGGATCCATGCTGGTCGCAAACCCATTATGTTGGTTTTGTGGTGACGCGGCTCATATATAAATACAATATAATTACATGTAAATACATTGCATCAATAACACAAGTACTATCATTCAATTTGGTTTGTACTATCATTCAATTTGGTTTGTAACTGTCTTATTATTATTATCATTATTATTATTATAAGATAATTCAATATATCAGGGAAAACCGTTTGCTGATGTTGTAAGAACTCATGGTTCAACCGTTTTGCTACTTTTGTGTTTATATTATGATAATATAACGTTATAAATGTGTACAAAAAGAGCAATAAAATATGTTTAAATCAATAACGTAAGTAAATTACAATTAATTACTTCAAGGATTAATTGTACTTCCACTGTTATAACAATCCATTTGTGAAAGAAAAATCTTACAATTAGTACTTCACTGCAGTTTAATTGTTGCAGAGCCCTGCGAAATAAGCAGAATGTAAACAACAAAGTTTTAGAAGTCCACTATTCTTCTATAACACTAACGTCTGTATCAGAGTCAGTTTCATCTATTGTCTCTGGTATTTTGCCAGCATCTGCAAGATACTCTCCCCAGTTGTGTACACCAAACTTCTGACATTGTAAATGCCTTGCGTAACTTAAATACCATACAACAGAGGCAATATGTGAGCACATACCAACAACACGTTCTCCAGCACGACATTTGCAATACCAAGCTTCAATATCTGCAGCAGAAAATCTTATCCATAACAGATATTTCCTGGATGACGTGTGCCGACTTTGGATCCGTACCCGGATCAAATCAGAATCATCATTGTGGACTTGGATTTCACAGTTTCCATCTAAATGTTCCTGTATATAACTTGATGACATTTTAAGTTGATATACGCCACACGTCAACGATCTCAACTGTTCTTCGTTAAACCTTGGAAAACTTTGCAATGATGAGTCGTCCACAGGTTTCCATAAAGCTGATCTTCTTTCAAGATTATTATCTTCAACATAAGATTTCAATATGTTTGCGTTTGATGATAATGCACGCATCTTTGAGGCCAAACGTGAATCGTCATCACTATCAGCATTGCAAAGTGGTTTAAAATACTTGTTGCATATTGCGCAAACTATTCTTATGTAGTCACCAATGTATGGAATTTGATTAGTTGGGAGAACATGATTAAAATATTTCCAACTTTTAATCCGGGCATTTGCCGATTCTACAACCCAGCGAATCTGTAAAAGACGAAGAACAACATAACTGTATATTCAGTTTGATATCAGTGCGCATATATGTGAAATTCTTAAAAGCATAGAACCAAAGTATTGCTTTAAAATGTCAAAATACATTCACTTCAGTAGAACCAGCAACATTTTTAATATCTAGTTATATTAATAGATATTAATGGAAATCAATCTTAAACGATTATCACATAAATAACTTGGTAAGCAGTCATTGTTTTTAACAAACATTAAGACTTAAGATAAACTGTGTTATCTATGTAGATCTAATGTAATACAGTCTTTACTTATAAATCTGAAGATAAAATACATTTATAAAGTACATTTATTTTCAAAACAGAATACCTTGGTTACAAATCTACTATTGTTTGCATCATCGCAAGTCATCTGTTTTTGCCCCTTGGATAAAAATGAAGGCATTTCCACCCTAATGCCTAAATCTTGTAAAAGTTCAAGAGAATCACGGAAACCTCTATCGACAACAAAAATATCATCCTCCTGAATAAAGTCCCTTATCTCTTCAGTATTTGTTTTCAACATATGATTCAGGATAGAAGCATCATTGTTCTTTGAATCAGCAAAATAAGGGCCCATCACTGTAACAAAGTATCCGGTTGTTGTGACAATAACCATGGGCTTCACTAATGGACGACCTTTGTGCATTGAATATGAACGTCTTTGAAAGCTAAAATTATTACTTTTCTGAATATAAACATAAGTTCCATCAAGAACTAAAATAACTTTCCCATCATTTGCATCAAAAGGGACTTGGCTAACGGTCTAGTGTGATGGTTGATAATATCTTCCCTTGTTATGCTTTCAAAACCAAGATATAACGGCACAAATCCTCTCATCATCGCATGTTTTGTGGCAACAATCGCTCTGCGTACACTTGACTTGCTAATTCCAAAATAGAGTAGACAATAGCTTATTAGACAAGCCCGATTTCATCTTCAGGAGAAAAATTCCTAGAGTTGTTCTTGGAAGAACGTGATGGAGAGTTATAAATTTTGTCGGCAACATGACGAAACACATCATCAAACTGAGAACGTGAAAGCCCTGTTAAGTTTTCATATTCTACGTCGTTTAAGACATCAAAATTCAATTTGTTTTGTTTGCAGCAGCATATTTCTCTTAAATGTTTTATAAGTTTTAGGACAGATGTCCTGTTTAGAAATGCTGTTTCTATTATCGGTAAATTCTCTAGAGAATTTGAACAAAGCAGGCCTTCATGTATGTGTACTGGACAGCACCTAGAACCAGCAGGTATGAGTACGTTCTGTTCTATAAACACATTGAATCTGGCCTCTGAAGACAGAACAACTAACTTTGGCCCTGGTCTCTTGCAGACTAAACATCTTGAATGTGTTTTACTGGTAGTTTTTATATTTAATGATACCGATGGCGGACTAGTCGGTGTTTTGGTTCCTTTTGATTGAGAACTTGAAACAGATGGAACATAATCTGGATCTGAATGGTTGCTGTCTTTTCTTGTAAAAGATGATGATTCTAATGCATAGTATTTATGTCTACATTTGTTACAAATTATTTCATTGTCTTTAACATCAACAAATAACCGTTTTTGAAGATATTTTCTTATAGGTTTGCTTATGTGTCTTCTTTCTTTTGGTTTAGTTCTTTTCTTGCACACTGCACAGGCATAAAACTTTGGACCCGATCCAGGCATCCTGAAAAAAATACATAGTACATCAATGATTTAACAGAAAAAATAAAAATATTTCCTCTTGTATTTTGGTTTTATTAACTAACAATAAACTTTTAATTTAATTATTTTTTTCACTCATGACATAAATAATGATTTAAATAATAAACTCTCATTTAATACCACAGGGGGCCCACACAGTGTTTGGATGGTATATACTGCTTGATAGTGACCTTAAAATGAGATTTTAGTCATAACCTTATAATATGTATATAAATATATTTATCTACATATTATAAGGTTATGACTAAAATCTCATTTTAAGGTCACTATCAAGCAGTAAAGACCATCCAAACACTGTGTGGGCCCCCTGTGTTTAATACTTAATATTTTTTTTTCACTTATTTAATAAACAATTATTTAAATAATAATCTGTCATTTAATAATTACGAAAAAAAAAGTACCTTGTTCAAGGGTCGAACCACTAGCCGGATCTGATCAGTCATATAAAATATGCATGCGCCAGGCCACTACGCCATCGCCACAACTGTAAACAAAATGTTTTTAAATTACTACTTAAAGTCGATACGTGACTAAATAAAAGTAAACGGATTGGATGCTTTAAATTAAGTATTCTATCTCTTTCGACACATATTTCAGTTTGTTATTCTGGCAATTACCTGATAAATATATACATTACCTTCACACTTTTTCTAACTATTTAATACTGAGTTCTACTTGGATAATGTTCGACTTTTTAAATTATGCAGACGAAACACAGATTTCGACAATTTCATGGATAAAATTATACTTACTTGGAAACTCCCTGTCACGGTTATCACAAAGTCATATCTGGACTGGAATACATTCCTAGATCCGAGAATAAATGCTCACAAAATAAACAAGCACACTTTATTGACTGTTTTAAACCCTGTCAGCGTTACAGTAGTATAGATTTGCTAGGTAAAGTGTAAACAATGGCTTTGTTGTTGTTGTCGTCGTCGTTGTCATCATCGGCTGGATTTTCATTTTTCATTCAATAAGTTAACAAAACATGACAGAAAAGAAGACATATTTTATTTGACTAATGATAATTGCTTTCGATCTCAATGCTTGACCGCAAAAACAAGTAAAAATTTATAAAAATACAGCTTAAATCTTTGATCTTCTATGCATTCGATTTGCTTTTGCACAGACACCAAGGGAAGGAAAATATAAATTTTCGTAAAGGGCACAGGCCTCGACCAAAATTATTGATACGTTTTTGTAAATTATAAATACCCACAATGACAATGACGTATTTTGTTTTTTGGTCGAGCCCTGTGCCCCATTCAAATTTTTCAATTTATCGTCGAAACTGATACAAAATACCGGAAAACGGGTTTTAGCCCTTACTTCAGGCGTATTTTATTGCACGGAACAGACGTTTTATCTTTACTGTTTTTCATATATATCAACAAGCTAAAGATGTTCTTCCAGAAAATTGTTTCATTTCTTGAAAATTTGAAGTTTTATAAAATACAAAATATTTAGGCATATTTCATGCATAAGCGAATCTACTCCTTTATTGAACGAGTTGAATAAAATCATATTATGCGAGCCTCTGGTAAATTTAGTATTAAATCTACACGAATATAATATTCTTTTTATCACATAGAGGATCTATATAAAAAAGAACGGTAAACTGTTAATAAGTGTCATTTTTATTTGACGCGTCTATTGTGTAACGCTAACATTAGCGCGCTTTAACGCTATGTTGATAGCGCAAATGACGTCACGTCAAAGTGTTATTACACTAGTGTAATAAAGTCTGTCCCATCAAATTTGAATATTCCATTTTTTATTTAATATAATTGTAAAATCATTTAAATTAATGTCATGCTAACCCTGACGTCAATATCTCTAGGCATGTTTTTCATTTTTTTCATAACGTCAGTAATATGGTCATAATGTTAAAATTATATTTTTTCCCGTTGACTTACGTTGTAACCTGACGTGACGTCCATTTCAAAATGGCGGCGCCCATATAGACGTCATTTAGGGTTCGTCTCACAATTAGCGTGAAATGTACTTGGTTATAATAAAAAAATTGATTATTCTTATTTACTTACTGGTCAATAGCTAAATGTTATCATTAAAAAGAAAATGAGAACAAAGTTGGTGTCAAAATGGCAATTTTACTAGCAAATCATAATTTAAAATAATAAAAAACCCTTTGAAGTAAAAATACCAGTAATCGCTTAATAAATTCTAAAACACAAATATTTATATAATTACCATGATATACTGTCGTATTTTATATTATTTTTAAGAGAAAAGGAGCAATGAAGTGATTTGAGTAGATAGCTTTTCAATCAAGCGCGTATCTTGAATACCGCAACGCGTCGTAGGTTTACATAATTCTGTAGTTGTCTGAATTCTGTGCATTAGTATGTATCACTTCTATTCAAATAATTAAATTGATCAGGTTCGATGGGATACAAAAATATGTTACCCTTCTTATTTCGGGTGCGATGTTAATGCGCTAAAACTTTCCGTAGGTTTCAACTTTCACAAGAAATCGCCAACAAATACTACATTTTCATGCAAATCTGACAAGAAATATATAGAAAGGAAAACTGATTCACTATACGTTAAGCATTGGTTTGCTTGTATCCACAGTGTCTACTCTGCTGATGAGAGAACACAGACTCGCGTCCGAGGAAAATGTAATTATAAGAATATGTAATATCATGCTTTCTAGTTTGAGCAATCAAACGTAGGCCTATACACTTTAAGCTTGTAAATACAAATTTAACTTTCCGTCTCACAATTCAACAAAATATCCAGAAATACCGGCAGTGATTTGATATTATTAAGAATAAGTTTGAATTGGAGCGTTCAATAAGCTGCAATAAGTGTGTTTTTGTAGACTTAAAGTGTTACATATTATGTTAAAAGGAAGGGGAGATCGAGTCAAAGAGAAACACCAAGTGACGTCCTCAATAATTTAACACGGCCTTTCTAAAATTTGAAAATATTCAGTGAAAAAACAATAGCATATTTTTCGCGGGAGAAAAAATAGAGTATCTACCGCGTATTGTATATTTTGTAGCTAAAAGAGTAGGATTTTAAGAAGTCTTGAATAACTAGATAATATATAGGTGAATCATTTCTGAGAAAAATATATAATAGTTTAAAAACATAAAATCAAAACGAAGGTTATAGATCTATGTAGATCTAATTAATGGAAGAAGTATTGTACTGTTATAGATTCATGTTATTAAATTTATCTGTTTAAAATTAATTAGGCCTAAATGTTATCAAAAGTTTTATTATTAATATATGAATTGAAGGTGTAATTTTAACAGTTAAGTTGCGAAATCTGGGTATACTAAAATTATTTTAAATGCCACCAAGACAAATTTATCTCAATGCTTAAAATTATCTGTATGAGGTTACGAGTGTAGGACAAAAGCCCCCCCGGACGAAAGCCCCCCCATCCAAAAATGACAAGGTGGACAAAAGCCCCCCCATGAAATTTTCACATAGGACAAAAGCCCCCCCCCATCAAAAATACAGGTAGGACAAAAGCCCCCCCATCTTTTTTCACACGCGCAGGTGCTCAAATTCATCAAATTTCACACAAACTTTTAAATAAAAATGAAAATAATTTGTTTTAATGTTTATTTATAATGTATATATTGAAGTGATAACAAAGTTTATGATAAAAAATTAAATAATGCATGCCTGCAATACCGAATTCATAGCTTTTCAAATACACAACAAGGGTCAGAAGAGTAGTAATGTTTAATCACTTTTGTACAGGGATCAAATTAATATCCTAAGCACTATGTCACCTACATGTGATGTCCATACATACCTTTTAAACACATAAAAAATACAACTTTAATACACTATATGTAAATTTGATTGACAATGGGGGGGGGGCTTTTGTCCTACCTTTACTTTTTTATGGGGGGGCTTTTGTCCTATGTGAAAATTTCATGGGGGGGCTTTTGTCCACCTTGTCATTTTTAGATGGGGGGGCTTTCGTCCGGGGGGGCTTTTGTCCGTATCCCATGAGGTTACATATGCCTAACCGCCCTCTGTCAATGCCGCAACTGGAATCATCCATAAAAAGCGCGAGGCATTTTTGTTACGTCATATATTTCGTAAATTGTTGTTGACGTAATAAAGTTTTTTCGTCAGGAATCCATTTTCAAGAGTTATAAACATTGTGATGTTGACATGTAAAATTGATGGGCCGTTCTTGAATTATGGATTTGGAACATACTGAATTATGATGTGTTTCATTTACATATTTCATTTGCTAACCCAGATAACTCCACAAATTGAACAATGTTTTAATAATGAGACGGATTAACAGTTAAAAAAATTCTGGATCATCATAAGTGTAGGAGTCATGCCATTCAGGAGTTTCAAAGTAAAAAATGGGATCTACGGAACTGGATAGAAATTGAATGTGGTAATGAAGGAATCTTCAGAATGCGAATTTGTCGTGACGTTTATAAAGATCTATTTCACAATTCATAGGAATTCTATTCAGCTTAAAAGTAAGTGCAATTTCTAGATTTACTTCATGTGGCTCGATAAGTTGCTTATTATTTATTTTTTTAATGTTTTCCATCACGCATTGCAACTAACTGTTACATCTTGTAGATCATGCTTTGTAAAATAATCATGAAACGACCCCGACAACCTCATGTATATTTTGGAAACATGACACGTGCTTTCTCCCGTTCATCTTCAAATGAAGAGTACTTCGGCAATGGCTACGGAAAATAAACAACAGAGATTTACCATAGAGAAATCAAAATTTGCTTTCACAAGAAAAGTAGACACTTTAGAGAAAAATCCTGAAAAATCTCGAGGGTGACTTTTTTTTAGTTTACAAATTTTTATTCAACCTCGTTTTGTTAATTTACACCAGGCAAAAGTTCATTTCCATTTTTAATGGGACAGACTTCTGGTCGGAGAGATAACTCCGACGCATACAGGGTTCGACACTAACTGTTTTAACAAGGGATCCCAAAGGAATCCCTGAGATTTAATTCAGGGATTCCTCCTAAATGTCAGGGATTCCTCAGATCAAACACAGGAACTTGAAATTTAATCAATAGATCACAAAATATGCGTGTATTAGTGATATAGCCCTTATCTCTATATACAAAACACCAGGAATGCAACGAACAACAAACCCGAATATGCCAACCCAACCTGAATTTAGCACTTTAACAAAGAAAAATCTTAATGTCATTCCGATTATCTATAGAAAACACATAAATTTACCTTTCGCAACCAACGATCTGTATGTCCGGTCTACTTAGCCGTAGATATCCGTCATTTTTTATAGATTTTCAGGAAATCACTTTCCATCGAGGAGGCCATTCTGTGACGTCATCATTTTTGCTCAGAGGTAAATAAGTTTGAAGAGCACTAAATTCAAAAACATGTGGTTGCACGTAACTAAATTCATAATATTATTATACTGTATGTTTGCGGGGCACTTCATGTATTGAAATAAATAATAATAAAAAAAAACACACACACGTGAAAAATAACTGACTGATGAAATTTATTTGTCTTTGAATGGTCACAGCTTCATCATGACGGGCACAAGAAAGACTTCTACTCTGAAGTAAGTTAACGTTAAACAACATACCATTTATCATAAACATGTGCTTTTTGTCAAATCTTGTTTATCACTTTTAAACTTTTTTATGTAATGTTTTTAATGCTTCCAACGGACCACTTTTACCAGATATCTATATATCACAACAGCAGGTGTCAAGTGCCGTGGGGCAGCCGCACAAAGTTGCCCGGTTTTCGTTTCTTTAGAAGAATGTTCTTAAATTGCGTTGCAATCAAACAGAGTCTGCAATTTTCATATACGTTTATTGTGATTATCTCTCCTGTACAGACTCAATCAAACCGAGTATGCAATTTTCATATATTTTTGTTGTGATTTATGCTTCCGATGGGTCACTATTTAGCTAGGGACTTGATGGATATTGCACATTTTCATTATCTCTCTTGTACAGACTAGCAATTTTCATATAATTTTGTTGTGATTAATATGCTTCCTAGAGCCCACTCTTCCATATATTATTTTTACATTCTAAACACGTATACTTCTTTTTTTATTTTTTTGTGATTTATTCCTCTGAGGATTAAGCGGGCATGGTTTGAGCGCTTTGTATAAAGCTGTAGATGTCCCAGAGTTTGCTTTATTGCTTATGCAATGTTGACCCAAAATTATTGCAGTCGTTGACGGTCCGTATTGAGCTAAAGTAGGGTTAGTGTTCAAACCGTTGCGGATACCCCTTTGCTGGCAAAAAAAGTTTTCTATGAGGTCAGAATTAAAATAACCTGGATTAATAGAGTTTCCATCTCTGACGTGAAGTTTGCACAATGACAGAAACCCGGACACAGAGGAATTCAAATCATCTCTAGTTTCTTGTGTAATAAGGTTCTTCTTAGGTATGCAAGACTTTGAATGTAATACTTGTTCCTCCCATGTATTAAAAAAGTTCAATATTGTTTCTAAGGATCGTAACCTTTCATCTGACAATGTTGAAATAGGCCTGTTATGATCGCAAAAAATAGAAGTTAACTCCGAAGTTTTTTCCAATAGGGCCACGGTTGAGGACAGTCTGTCTGGGTCTTGTAAAGTTTTTTGATAACTTTTCATAAGGTAAAGCATATCCTTATCAAGAACCTGTAAAGCTAAATGGTTCCTCATTTTTGAGGCTGGTGTCAATGAGATATGCTCCTCAGTAAGTTTTCTATGTATAGCAAAGCCATTTTGAAAGTTAAAGTTGAGACATTCCTGCCAGTGCTCCCAAAGGACTGGCACGCCATTTAAAACAAGATACCGACCAGCTTTTGACTGATTATCAAGACAACTTGACTCTAAATTATTACGAATTTTTTTAAAGACATGCATAATGTCTTGGATTGCACAGATAGAATGCTTTGCGAAGAAAACATCAGAAAACATATATTTCTTATCCCTAGGATTGTCCATTAGCATCTTCATAAAGGACCGGTTTGTAGAGGCCCCGTCAAGCATAACATAGTCAACCGTGAAACCGATTTCATCAAGTCGATCAACGCATTCCCAAAAAGTTGTGTATAGTTCATGGGCAACAGCTGTGCTGGATCCAAAATACACTACTGGCCATCTGTAAATATATAGGGTTTCGTATTAATTTTTAAATAATTTTAGGTATTTTTTTTAAAGATACATGATTGTATGCGCGATACTTGGTATTTTCATGTAACTGCCATGGTAACAGCCCGGTAACACTAGTCTGTTAAATATTTTTGATATCAGATGAGTGACCCCGCTCACAATGCCGAACTATTTTTTGATGAAAAATACTTATAATATCATGGATATGAAAATAATAATGTATAAAATAAATCTTTATTTAAACGCATCTTTATAAGAAACGTCATTTGCGCTATAGCATAGAAACAACCCGTAAAGAAGCGCTTAATGTTAACGGTGCACTAAATAGGTGCGACAATGAAAAAGTGTTTCTGTTCTAATGTAAACTGTTCTTATTTTACGTAAGTGATAAAATGAATATAAATTTCGTGTCGGTTCACTCATTCTCAGAGTATCGATATTTAGCATTTCTTGAAAAACCTACAAATTTTCCTGTCATTTAATTCAGAGTGGAGAAAGTTAAGAAGATGAAGTCTGATGTTCAATGCTGCGCGAACGCTGCGCAAACAAAAGTTATTCAAGTTAATATATTTAAAACAAAACGCAACAATTACATACATGTATTATGTAAATTTACGGAATCAAGAAAATTAAAACCTACGCCAAAACAAGTCCGGGAAGGTATATTAGTCACAGTGTTGGTGATACACTGTGTGTGATACAGATTTTATTTCACTGAAAAAACTTAGTTTTTCACCGATTAGCATTAAATAAAACCTTGTGTTAAATAATACTTGCCTGTATCCTGTAAATCCGTGAAAAACATACTGTAAAGCATGAGTTGCCATTTCCACCTTTTTCTCCCCGGCAGTTATGATTTTTAATTTATTGTTTGTTTCACCCATATCTAATAACCCGACAACATTCCAACTGTCTCCATCTTTAGTTATTATCAAATCGTCCTGAATCGTCATTTCGTCGATTAAAAGACCACCATGGAAGCCAAACTCTGGAATGTTACTTAAAATTGCTTGCTGTTTCATCCATTGGAGGTTTTCCGAAACAAAGCCAGGTTTTTGCTTAACGACATTCTTGTAGTACTGAAGCGTTCTCCTTGATGGTAATGTTAAGAGCTGTGATTGCTTCAAAGTTTGATATGCCTGAGGTGATCGTAGAAGGATTCCCAAACAAATACTTATAACTTTGGGGTCCCATCGTCTCTGACGAGCATCGAGATCTTTTTTATTGTTTTTTAACTGAGACTCGAGTAATAATTTAAATTCTTTAGCGCTACCATCTTCTAAAATATTTTTTAAAATATATTGCATGTCACTGTGGGAATCTAAAGACAAATTAAGTGTAGGTTCGGTAGAACTGTCACACTGATGGAATGTTTTTTCGCCAATATTCGGAACATTAACGTGTGTGGATATATCACTTAACACTTTCTTTCTAGGTGGCTCAAAAGACTCAGAATTGCAAATATGAGATGAAGTGGTAGTTTCATTTTGAACAAAAGACCGTTTCTTGAACTGATTATATGAATCAGCGCATGTCGTACATGTGTTAGTCTTCCCAAAGAAGGAAGAATGATTTTACATTTTTCAGATCGTCCAATTTGACTAGCTGAAGTCTGTAGAGTAGATACTTTTTCTACGTAAAATGATTTTGGCAATTTACCATCAGCTGGCACGCCACTGCAAAATCTTATGCTCTGGAGACCTAAAATGATTCCATCAATTACCCTTTGATTTAAAGGAAGCGAAAATTCAAGTGTTATAACTTGTTTTGCAAGATAGATTAACAGTCGACATATTCTCACATGAAACGGTACATTTAATTGTTGCCCATTAACACTGTAGTTCAGTGGACATTCAAGAAGAAAACAATCATCTGTCTGTCTTGAGAAATTGCAATAAGGAGGTATCTGAACTGTTGACGATGTATTTTCTGTTTATGACAATGTTATTGTAAACAATTTTCTTTTCACCGTTCTTATAAACTACACATGGTTTCAACATTAAACAACCGTTTTATCATTTTTGCTATTACATCCTTCGTTGGTTGTGGCCGTAGCTCCTTGCATATTTCTTGCAAGTCATCAAAAGTTGTGGAGGACGGGACACTTCCGGAAATTTAACGGGCCACCCCCCCTCCAAAATACAAAATGCTAATTTTAAATTTAAATTGAAATACAAGAAATAAAAAAAATTTAAAACCCGTTTTATTTCAAAATGAACAACATGCCCTAGCATTGGGATTTTCAAGAAATTTTCCTCCCCGGGTATTTTTTTAATTGCTATCTTTTTAAAATCAATCAAACGTTTAGAAAAATATTTCAAAAATATTAAAACTTTTTGGCGAATTCAAAAAACAGCATAACCGATTTTTAAAAAAGGTTTAAAGGGAAACCCACTTCTTATATTTTCCACAATTTAGGGTAAAAAAGAATTAAAACCCAAATGTGATGATTTCATTGCTCCCTTTTTTAAGTAAATTTTTATTTTTTTTTGGGTCAGTAACATTGGCACGTTTTTGTTTAGGGAAAACGTTTTTGAAAATTCCCAAGTTCCCGCTTTTTTTCAAATCAAATGTGAGCATTTTTTATTTTTTTTAAGAAAAATACATTACGGGAAAACTTTTTTAGATGTAAATGTTTATTTTTAAAATTCTATAACTTACTGTTTACAATGGAAGGGTTTTCTTTAAATACGTTTTATTTTTTATTTTTTAATGCAAACAGAATGAAACTTTTGAATGCATTTTGTTTAAATTTTTTTTTCTTTTTTTTTTAAATTAAATTTTTAAACTTACAGTTTTGAACTATCCCTTTTTAAATTACAAAAGCTACCCTCCCGAAAAGTTTAAATGACTTTTTTTTTGGCCCCAAAAAGAAAATACAAAGGCCCCGGGAAAAGGGTTTTCTGCATTTTAAACTCGGGTTCTGTTTTTAAAAACCCTTTATATTTTTAAACCAAAGTTTAAAACAAAAAGACACGGTTTGGGTTTCCAAAAGCGAGACGCAAAAAATGAAAAATAAACCCAAATTTATGCCCTTGCATAAAAATCTAATAAACATTTTTTAAATTTAAGCAAATATAAGGGATTTCCGAACAGACACGAAAAAAAAAAACATTTTTTTTAATAATATTTTTTTGGTATAATATACAAAAAAATAAAAATTTCATTTTTTAAAAACTTTAATCAAGTTTTACATAAAAGGGGGTTTGGCCCAAAGGGGCTTCATTATCGTGGCCCGGGAAAAAACCCATTTAGCGTCAGGAGCCGGTAAAACTTTACTATACGTTTTTGCACCCCTTAAACATTTTAGTTATTTATTTTTAAAGGGGAACACAAATTTTACCCCGAAAAAAACATTTTTTAAAAAAACCATCCAAAATTAAAAAATTTCTTTTGGAAGATCATTTCTAGAAATTTTTTCAAGAAAAACAAATTTTTAAAATTTTTCCCCGCTTACCTACATCAGTAACAACATCTAACAGAGTAACTTCCCTTGTATACATGTACATGTAACCTGATCAAAAATCTTTTACAGCCGGTAATTTAAAAATATATACATATACTTTCGCAAAATAATTCGTTTGTAAAAAAACTGAAGATATTTAAAATAATAAAAGTGAAAATAATATTTTAATATTTACCTCTGAGCAAAAATGATGACGTCACAGAATGGCCTCCTCGATGGAAAGTGATTTCCTGAAAATCTATAAAAAATGACGGATATCTACGGCTAAGTAGTCTGGACATACAGATCGTTGGTTGCGAAAGGTAAATTTATGTGTTTTCTATAGAGAATCGGAATGACATTAAGATTTTTCTTTGTTAAAGTGCTAAATTCAGGTTGGGTTGGCATATTCGGGTTTGTTGTTCGTTGCATTCCTGGTGTTTTTTATATAGAGATAAGGGCTATATCACTAATACAAGCATATTTTGTGATCTATTGATTAAATTTCAAGTTCCTGTGGATCAAAATAGTAAAATATAAAGGCGAAGAATAACAAGGGAGTGCAGCAATCCGATTTCAAATTCTTTTTTTAAAGACCACATACATGAATTATATTGCCTTGTTTCAGATGCAGAAAATGTAGTTTATGAGCCCTTTGGGTTTTTTGTTTGCTTGGATTTTTACGACATGTCAACACATAACTGGCCGTATGAGCCCTTTGGAAATATTGCTGTTTAAAGTTTTAAAAGTGTTTCAAAGTGTTTACTTTACTAGTATATAATAATTGGACTGCTAAGATAAATTAAAACATAATACATTTTTTACATGCACGTAAACAGAATAACATTATGCTCACCCACTGAACAAGAGTTCGATTTGAAAATAAAACCCGTTTTCTCCCTGGGGTTGATAATTGTGAACCTGTTTCTGTAAATGAAGGTATAATGCAAGTGCCTGGGCAATGGGACTTAGGGTTTGAACTTTTGAAGTTAAGTAGGAACTGGGGAAACATTTTTTCAGATAGCTTAGGGTTCACTGAAATAGAGCCAACATATCATCTGTAGATCTTTAAAAACTTACAGGTAATGATTAGGCTCCATATTCCTGTAAGTTCTGGTATGGATAACTTAGTCTTTTAGAAAATATTTACTTTCATGTCATTTAAAAAGAAATGTTAAATTATGATCACTTTAAAAAAATCAGCTTACTGTACACTTTTTGTGTTTAAAAGGAAATATCCCATAGATTGTTATAAATTAAATATTTTGTTGAATCTTTACTAAAGGTAAAATATCAAGAAAAAAGTTTTGTTTGCATTACAAGTAGGGTACCTTCAAACGATTTCGTTTTTAAAAGTAAAAAGTTGCTCCAAGTCCATGACAGGATGTGTAATATCCAAATTTATTGTTCTCAATTTTTACACTGAAATGTCCGATTCTTTTCCTCCCTGTGTGTATTGATTTTTTTTTGAAGTTTTGACATATGCCACATCAAAGGCACTCACCGCATACAGCAGTCATGTAGTTCAGAACACTGATTGGTCAAAGAACTGTCAGATGAAATATACGTCATTTGGTGTATGTTTCACCTAAGGATTTTTCTTCTTTTTTTGTCGGTAAATTTATGCGTGACCTTGATTGACCTTAGAACACTTCAGTCTTTAGTTAGACAATATTTTTTAGCATTTAAAGCTGCAGAGTTTCAAAAAGGATTTTAAACTGAAAAGTATGGATTCTTTTTATTCTATTTATTAATTATACTTTGCAGTACTACAGGGAGAAAAAAAATACATCAGTAATCTTTTTGTTTTTTCACTTTTTTTTTACGAAAATTTACAATGATCACAATTTAAATGCTGAATTATGGTACACAAAAAAAAAACCAAACACGTACTTGTTAACTTCGTAGCTACGCCGGCAACGCCGATCTGCACATATTTGAAGTGAAAAAAATTATACGATAATTATATTTCTTTCTTGAATTTTCACAACTTAATATTATGAAGTCAATGCATGATATAAAATTATTCAAGAATGTTTCTTTAGCCAAAATATTTTTCATTATATATCGCAAATGAGTTGATAGCAGTCACTGCACGAAGGAAATCTGGCGTGCGTAGATTTTACCGGCGGGATTTTTCTCTTCTTTCTTGAACATTGCAGTTGTGCCAGTCTTTATTAACACTTTTCTTGAATATTTGTGATTCAATGATATTAATTCAGACAATTTCAAAAATTTACACAGCAATTTTTCAGGGATCCCAACGGAATCCCCAGCTAGGAATCACAGAGATTCCTCCCGACTTTTTGGGATCCTCGGAATCCCGGGATCCCGTTAATGTCGAACCCTGCGGCCATAGATAACCCCGACACTTGATGAATATAATTGTTATAAATTTGTTTGTCAACAAATAAGCATATGGTCACCTAGTAGTATAGGAGCAGGACAGAATGATGATGATTCTTTGTAAGTTGGATAAACTTTTAAATTTTTCTAATAACCTCAACTTTTCGTTAGAAAAACTGCATCAAATCGTTCTTTTTACTAAATTACAATGAGGATATTTTAGAAATGTATTCGACCCACAGCCACGACTTGGGAAAAAAGTTTTGAAAAAATGTTTAGTATTAACAAAAAAATAAATAAAGACATACGAGAATGTAAAAAATAAATTACTGATGCTGGAATTTCCAGTCCATTTTTACTTAAAAATTTAAGTGTCCGACTATATCTACTGTTAGATGGGTAAAAAGACCATGTTTTGTATACCTCATTCAGACCTTAAAAGAAGTCCCGTTTCTGTTTTATATCATAATTTTGTACTGTAATTTAAAAGTCTTTGAACTGAACTTTGTTTAGGTGGTTCAAAAGATAATTAAGATATTGCAAAAAATATGCGATTTAGTGTCGGAGTTATCTCTCCATCCAGTATAGTGTAATATCATTTTTGGGGAGGCTATGCCGACCCAATGTTAATAACCGTCCGTCAAATCTTACTGCCGCGGTAATCAGGTCAAAAAATAGTACCTTGATTTTTTCTAAGCTGACTCATCACTCATCACAGACATTTACAATATGAAAATATTTTCATTCTTTTATTTCATATCTGCAATTTGTAAAGATAATAATTCTCTGAAAATTCTTGATTTTTGTTTGTTATTTTTTTCAAAATCACTACTCCGTGACGTCATACTGCCGCGGTAATCAGGTTTAGGCATACGTACGTTGGTAATAAATAGTTCTGGTATGAAAACCCTTCTATATAATAACTTTATCAATATTTTTTTAAACAAAAAGCATAAATGAAAATTTATAGGTAAATGCTTTAATTAGGTGGCAAAAAATTCTTTATTATTTTTTATAACAATTTTCCAATTCCTACGCAGCGACCAACTGTTTATGACGGGTCATTAACTAGAACGTTGCAACACCGTTGTCTCAATATCATGCATGTTCTTTTGTTTGTTATAAACCATTAATAGTCCTTAATATTTTTTAAAGACAAATAATGGTAAACTGTCGCTTACATCAGAGACATGGATCATGTTTGCGTGATAACTAAGGAAAACTAACTTATTAGTACACCTTAGGAGGCTGTACGCGGAAAACGCTCATAAACCGCTATATCATATAGCTGTTAGTAAATATTTTGCATACATTAACTAAAAAATTCACTAATGGTGATGAACATATAGTTTTGAAAACAATATATTCTTAAACCATGTATCGCCGAAAAAAAAACTATTTAACTACAAAATCCGTAAGGACCTCCGACAAAATTTCACCACAAGATTACATTTAATATTAGCAAAAAAAAACAAGCAATACTTATATTTTCATCTTACATAATTCATTAATCAAACTTTTAACATAAAAGTATCTTTTAAAAATATGTCTGGCAATTGACAGATCCCTACTCTGATCTTTTATTTGTAAAGGAAAAAATTTAAACATGTGCTCTTTGTTTAGGAATATTTTGTTAGTGAAAGTCTTATATATCCCACTAATCTCATAATTAGAATTAGACAGGTCAGGGATTTATACAACCACCAGTTTAGTTATCTACGCTCATTTTAATCCCCATAGAAACATTTTTTTTTTATTTGGGGTAAAAAAACATGACCAAAGTACCTAGAAGTCGTTTACCCGGTGGTGATCCCATTAAACTGATAATAGATTCGAATAGAAAACACAAATAGAAACATGTGTTTCAGTACAACAAAAAATTCGGAAGTAAAGTGAACAGTTAAATGACAGAAATATGTGGTCAAATATGTTTTTAACAAGGAAATAATTATTCAGAGAAAGACGCAAAGATCAGTATTTCAATCAAATGAATGACCCCGTATTGTGTAATTTAGAAAGTTTATTCAATTCTAGGGCAACGAATCATAATTTGATAGTTCTCGTGTGTGATAAAATTTCAATACAGATTATGAGATACATAAAAATATTAAAGAATAAGAAACTTTAAAAAACAAAAACATAAAAAACGCATATATATACGAATGACTTACAGTCGAGCATGGGAAATTCATCAACATTACCTTACGGAAATTTTAATTTGAAAATGATATTTGCGCGCGCTGAAAGTGATTAATGTTTATTTGAATATATCAAATAAAAAGAACTTTATGTTTGTGTTCTAAAAAGAATTGCGCGGCATAAGACGAATTTCGTTTTCATTTACAACACTTGAAAAATTACTACAGATTAAATATGTTATGTTTTTTTATTGTTTTTGTTTTCAACAAGAGTGTGTGTTTTAAGTTCATTCATTCTCGCACCGGATAACCATATGTCCGAGATTATAGCATCGGGGACGTCTTTTTCAAGCAGAATCTTCCTGGTAGCCCATTCTTCGGTTCGTTAGTGGTAAAGAGACGACAGTACTACTTCAAGGCATCAACTTCCTGACTGACGACAACAAAACGGCATTCATTAGCGTCAAACCTCCAGTAGTAAGTTACGACAGTCAACCAATCACCTCTGGTACTTGAGATGAACTTGACCTTTGATGGTGCCGTGTGCCTTCTCCGCGAGTGACGTGCATACCTCTGGAGGGTTATTTGGAGAAGTTTCAACAAAAACCTCCAAAAACACGCTATTATAACACCATTCATAGCACTGACGCTTCGATTTCTCATCTATTTGCGGGAAATGGTCGACAAGGAAAACTACGTAATAACCGCACACTCTGTTAACAACAGATTTTTCCGCAGTATATATTTCAAGCTAGTGAGGTTTCAAATCCATAAGTTGGTGAGTGTTGGCGGTTAAAAAAAGAAGATAAAAAAAAGAAGATAAAAAAAAAGATATAACTTCCTGATTCAATTTTCACTTAGGTTGATTCAATTTTGAATAAGCTTTGCAGATATGTATTTTTTCAAGAAATATTTAGCTTTAATTATACTAGGACGAAAAGAAACGCCGTGTGTACATAAAATATGCAACACATATTTTATTGCTTGGCCTAAAATAATGAAAATCGGTCAGATTTATATAATGCCCCATGTCGCCAGAGTTTGCCAGCAACTTTCTTGCCAACAGTAAACATACACCCACTCGATGGCCAGCATTCAGTCCAGATTTGTCCCCAATTGAAACATTTGTGGACGAACTGCGATAGGAGGGTAAGGAGACGTCCAATATGCCCCCACTAATCATGTCCAGCTCACACATGCCTTGCAGAAGAATGGAATAAACATCCCATGGCCATGATTAACACTCCTGGTGAATTTTCCTGCATAGCACGGATCAGTGGCGTGCCACAGCTGCCGCATGCAGACACACAATTGATACTGATTGTCCGGCCGGTGTTCCGTTTTTTTCTCTTTTTTTTTCTTCTTTTTCGTGTTCTTTTCGAAAACAAGAAGATCCATTCGTAGCATAAGAGGGGTTATTTTTTCACATAATCAGCATCGGAAATCCGATTGAACTTCAACAGCATGGTTCCACTACAGTACATTTATACAAAGAAATATATATCCAATATCATTTATCCCTTTAAACAATATGTATAGGTAACCGGCGTTTTCTTTTCGTCAATTATCCGTTTCCGTCAAGATCCGCGGTATTTGAGGAAAAAATTTTCTGAAACGTATTTATTCAGATTTGGTATCGTGAAAAGACAACTTTCTGTCCGTAGAGCCATGAATATTAATACTCATCACAAGACAGTGTCTGTATTAATCTCAATTATCGGTACATGTAAATATGTATAATTTTTATGTTCAATTAAAATGTTGCTTAACTTGCAGTTGTTATTATCATTCAATGATATTAAAATGACATAAAGTATTTTGATGAACAGTCCTAGAATATTTTGATAAGGAACCGTCAGTTGTAAAATGGTATTATATGATCTTATATGAACAGTCGTCATACCTGCTGGTATGTCATTTTATAAATGGTTTTTAGGTTTTTGCAAAATTTGCATGATTAACAATCCGAATGTAGACCTCAATGAAATGTTCTGGAATATTAACAAAATGAATAGTCAACCATATTAACCATTTATTGAATGGCTGAACGATAAATGGCGGCAATGTGCATATCTTCTTATTTAACAGCACATTTTAAGCAAAAAGAAAAGAAACTATAAGTCTGAAACATTCTGTCATAGCCTCCCCATCAGTACATTCAGTGCTTTGATTATTAAATGGCTTTATTACACTCCTGCGCCGCGGTTTATGTGATAAATGTTTATTGCAGTATGCAAATAGAAGTATAAATTTCACTGCATGATTTTATTCTACATCTTCAATAAAATTGGAAAATAAATAAAGTTCATAGGTCAAAAAAACATCACATGCTGCCAAAGTAGGAATTATATATTTTGTATAAATATTAGATATAAGGAGAAAAGATGCACTTACTTTTTTATTGGGTAATTTCTACTTTCACTTTGCCATTGTTTTTAGAATCGTCTGCTGCGTGAACTTTGACCTCACATAAATACTCTTTTAGTGGGAGTTTAGTTAAGTACTTACATGTGTTGGAAAAACAAAGCAAAGAAAGTTCGTGTTTTATCAAGTTTATTTGAAAAAGATACAAAAAACAAAATTTTGATCGAGGACCTGGCTGATCGAGGACGTGTCCAATCACTCTACAAAAGTTTTACCTCCTTCTCCAAGTAATCGTCTTTCTGTTTTTTTTCCTGGCCTGGACAATATCATCAGAGGTCCAGTAAAATTCCAATGGCACTCCATTGTAGAAGTTTTCAACAAACTTTAAAATATTAACATTATACATAATATGGTATAAGTGATAAAAAAAATTTTTGTATACAAAATATTAACTGTATGTTAGATGTGATGAGGATGAACTTTATTTAAATAATGTATAATCATGGGACAACACTGTATAATTTCTGCTTATTTTTTAAAACTAGAAATGTGTTGTAATGCTGTGAATGCCCCTGCAATGCACTGCCAAACTTTCAAATTTTATAATATAAACATTTAGTTTTAAATTGGTATGCACAAAAGATTTTTTTTATTCTAAGTTCAAGGCCTTTAAACTATTCAATCTTAATCTTTTTAGGATGGCTCTATACATTAAATGCTTAAAGTTTTTAAAACACTGCATCTAGCAATTTAATTGTTTTGTGAAATTATTTGAAAATATGTTGAGTCAACTATTACACTTTAAAGTGACATTATGCCCATCCAAGGGTATATAGTGTGTGAACGGGTGAAGATCAAAATAAGGTTTCATTTTGCCATAATTCCTTTTAATTTAATAATTAATTTTGCATTGCATAAACAATAAATAACTCGCAGATCCAAACGAAATTTCTGTAAATAGCCATTAGAATTTACCTATAACGCTTAGTTTATAAAAAGAGTGGGGCAGTCTTTTTAAATTTTAGGCAGATTCATAATTTTATCGTAAACATTTTCCAATATCAACTTTTGGTTAAACACCATTTTGACAGTCAATCTTTTGAAATATAAAGTTAATTCAGCTCAACTTGACTATGAAAATACGAGCATAATGTCACTTTAAGCTAGGTGGTTCAAGTATTGGACTTGCAAGTTTTAATCCCACTTGGGATATATTTCATTTGAAAATTGTTTTCACATTTCTCCTTTGTTACTATAAATGTTATGTACTTTAAACTTAAAATAATTGTTCTTTGCCACCACTCACATCATGTATGACAATGTTCATAAGTCTAGCATCTTTATTTCAAGAGTTATCTCTTCTTTAGTTTTTAAACATGTTATATTCTGGTAACAACAAGGATAGTCAGTCCATCTGTCTGTCCCTAAAAACTGATTTTATTGAGATCACTTTGGAAGTTGGAACTTTTCCAACAAAATTACTTAAAATAGAGAAAATTGAAAGATTAGTTAAACATATTCATGCTGAGAAAATTGGATCTTTTGATTATTTGATGTATGAACATAATTTCCTTACTGGGCAGGGAAACTTAACACATTACCATGATACAAAACTAGGAACTCAAAAGATTTAAATTCATTCATGTCTTCCTGGACAATGTAATAATTGAAGGTACATGGCCCTTTTGAATGTTGCTGGTGTTCTAACCTGAGTATTTTGTATTGCTTGTAATACTATGATAATTTCTTGTTATACCTGTTTTTCAGTGGAGATCCTAAAGACCTTCTATCCAGATTAGCCTCACAGATTGACCATAATGGTTGTGCTAACCTGATCAATGTTGACAGATATGACATTTTAGACGGAGCCAGGAGAGGGTTTCAGCGCAAAAAAATTCAAGAATGAGCGCAAACTAAGTGTAAAGTTGTGCGTGTGTGTGTGTGTGATAAATATATATATATATATTGTCACTTAAAACATATTCATATGTTTTTTAATATGTAAATATAATAAAAACATTGAAAATACTTTGATTACAGCAAATGCAAGAGCTGAGATATCAAGCATGAAATGTCCAAGTTTGTTCCAATTATGGTCTTGGGGTCATCATTGACCCTAACCCAGGGTTCTTGGTTTTCATTATAAGTACATGTATATAGGAAAAACTTGTTGAACAAATGCAATCTTCCTCCTTTATTAGTGTCATACTATACAAAGAAGTGGAATTGCATTTTTTTAAGTGTGAAAATGCAAAAATATTTCATTCATTTTGTAAGATCAAGGCACTCTTCACAAAATCAATTATAGATTTTAAGAATAAAACAATAAATGATAATTATTTGTCAATACAAGACAGTTTTTTCCTGGTTGCTAGGTATATTTGATTGATGGGCTTTCTTCTGTATGTTTCTAAATACATACTTTAAAAGTTTACAAATTGTCAACATTTTTAACACCTTTAATTATGATCAAATAAAAATTTCTTAAGACATTAAGACTTATTATGGATACCATTTTTTTGGTTTTGGTAATTCACTTAAATCCAAACATAATCAAAAATTTTATTCAAGCACCAAGATCCCTTTCAGGTCTCTTTTTATGTAAAATGTTATATTTACAGGTGAAGAAAGAGGGGATTATATGTTATTTGGGAGGATGATGGCATATTTCAACGTTCATAGAGGACCTTGTCCCACTTTCCTTTCCAGCCTAATGTACAATTTGATAGCAGGTGTATCTTGCAAGCCTAGCATATCCGATGTTACTGATTAAGAGACTAGAGCACAGCTGAAAATGGTTTGTTTCAAGCTATTTAATTTTTACCTCACCTGTCAGGAATTAACAAGGTGAACATTTGTGATCAGTCAATGTCTGGCTTCCGTTGTTCGTATGTGTGTGAGTCAACAATTTCTTTAAATGACATCTCCTCATAAACCATTTAGTCATTTTCACCCAAACTTATCAGGAATGTTCCTTGGATGAATTCTACAAAAAATGTTGAAGTTGCTCCTTGGGTCAAAGGGTTAGGATTTCAAAATGTTACTTCGGCCTATATCTGGAAAAGTCCAAAATCATAAAGCCTGTATCCTTGATATTTGGTCTGTGGCATCATGTAATGGTCCTTTATGAAAATTGTTAAAATTATGCCCATAGGATTCAAGGCGCCATGCAGCCCTTTTTTCAAAATCTTCTTCTCCAAAACTCAAGATAAGAGCTTAGATATTTGGTTTAAATCATCATCAAGTGGAGCGTTACCAAAGTTGTACAAATTACGACCCCAAGGTATTGTTTTACATAGGCTAAATTTTAAAGTTTAAAATCTTCTCACTCACTCACTCACTCAAACAATGAAATAGTGTCTGATCAATAAATTTAGAACCCCTTTACCTCGGCTTTCGAACATCACATCCAGAGAGTACTCATCATAATTATAAATAGATTACTAGGCGTAACTGATTTTGGAGTGACACAATGTCAACAGTCAAGATCGCAGGGGCCTGAGCCCTAAAAACAGCTTGTGATTAATAAATGGACCTTCAAACTTTGCATACTGATAGTACTTACTGAGTACATGATCCCTTTATTTTGGAGCTAGAAATAGAAAAAAAATATCTTGGTTTAAACATATTTTTATTTAGATAATATATACATGTTAATAATTTACAATTTAAGCAGAAAGGAATTGGACCGAGAGCTACAATAGCTCCTTTGAAAAAAAATATCTTCACAACTTATTCTCACATGAACCTAGATGGATATTCACTAACATTTGCTCTAGAACCATCCTGGTATGGACTTCTCTTAAATATATTGAAATACTTTTGTTTGGTCCCCTTTTATTTCAGTACTATTTATGTTTTAGTATGTAAACTCTTATGTATTTCATACTGTAGAGTTCATCTTAAAATAATGACTCAGGGTATAGGAATTTTGTTCAGAAAATTAAAAATTACTGCATAATACATTGAAGAGAAATATTAGAGGAAGTAGGAAATTCATTTGGAATTAAACATTTTTGTGTTCTGTTCAAGCCACTATTTTGTTTTAAGCAAAGAACCTCGAGTGCAGACGATATAGCTTCACTGTTCAAAGTTACATACATTGACGAAAGAAGCAATGCAAGGCTACAGGAAGACGTTACGGTTTATGCATGGGGACTATTTTTACAGTCAATTGAAGGTAAGTTAAAATAACTGCAGTAATCATAGTTATAAGTCCCCATAATTATAGCTTTATCTTCCGCCCGACAGTACATCTGTTCGTGTACAAGTTGTCGTCATGAGATTTATTCGGTAGAATACTTCACTGTTAGATTAAGATATATACATGTGGGGTTTAAAATGGAATGTGAGGTTAAAAAAGATCAAAGGATTGAAATATGGATCATGTGATAGCTCAACGTATTCATGTTAGATTCTGAAACATCTTAAGATGAACAGAGGGCAATAAGTTTCAAACTTTTGATAGGACCAGAATTCTGGCTGTTTTGGCAACAAAACTGAAAATGAACTGAAATCAAGACCATGCAAAAAATATGCGTTGTGGAGCTGTTAAAAAATCACGTCATGCTTTATCTTTATGCATTTCAAGATCATTGGGTTCAGTATAATAAGCCGGCTCTATGTAGAGTATGCATTGTACTAGTTTTCATAAAGAGCACAGTAAAACCAGAGACTGTTTTTTCCGATTTTGGTTGATATGCTTTCGAAAGGACTAAATAAATTTGAAATTTGTGTATTGTGCATTTGTATTTTTCCTTATAAAAAACTTTCAATTTCAGAACGTGATGTTCCTGTTACCTTCGCCGAGTTGCTTACTTTTTCTACAGGGTGGGATCAGATTCCACCATGTGGTTTTGCAAAAGAAATAGATATTTTGTTTTACAATCAAGAGTCAGACTCGACTCGACTGCCATTCGTCTCAACCTGCGGATTGCAAATGTGGTTACCTAGAAATGAAAATCCGGAATCATTGTCCCGTCTGCTTTTGAGAGCAGTTAAGGAGTCAGCAGGATTCCTGAAGGTGTAGAAATTGTATAAACATCCATAGGAGCATGGAGTTGAGACCGTATGTTCCCCGTCATATGCAGTTTTGCCTTTGTATCGTGACCTAAGACTCCAAGATTCTACCTATATCGTATCTTTGATAAATGACCATCAAAGTGCATGTAGACTGAACATCTATATTTCTGTCTACCGGCATTTCAGTGGTAATGTAATAAAGTTGTCATTTGAGCAAAATAATTTTGTCAAAAGCCGTACTGAGAAACGTGCGATCTGGACTGCGAGCTCCTATGAAAAGAACGGAAACTGATTGGTAAAGCCTTGCTTGTACACTTATGTAGTGTGTTTTATACCTGTGACTGCTGCTTTGCATTACAAAAATAATAACCTTGTGCCTATGTATAAAGGAAAAGAACAGAAGAGTTTTGGCGTGAAAACAGATAAACTTGTTACATGCGAGCGCGGCGTCACCCTTCAAATGTAAAAGTGTAACTTTATTTGATGTGCTTTGGTGTTTTGGTTTATTTAGTTTAGTCAAAACGTTTTACAGTCTAGTGGCTAACTCTTAGAAACCTATATGAATGACTATTGAACAATCATTTATTTTTGATATGCATAAATGAAACAATGTGAAATATGACTTATAGTTCTATCTCATTAGGCATGCGTTTTCATTTACATGTTACTGTGTACACGTTATAACATTCTGAAATAATGTATGGTTTTTGCAAATGTTTATGTATTCATCAGATTAGAATGTCAATTAACAATTCAAGTCAATGTTTCAGTTATGTTTACCAGCTTTTACATTGTTTTAACAAAGTATTGCTGATCTTACTATAACATGATTTATTACATTGATATGTTTTTTAATTATTATTTGAGCCCAGACTTTATCCCCGTGATCCATATTTTAATGTTGCCAGGAGTCCCAAGAAACCCAAGTACATGTATTATCGAGGTTTATAAAAACTGTATAAAATATGCCTTTATTTGACCTAGTTTTAATCACACCTGACCTGGATTCTTGGTGATTAAGTTCCTTGAATATAAAAAGTGTTTTAATTTTTAGCTCACCTGACCACTAAGTGGTCGAGGTGAGGTAAAGTGATTGGTCTAAATCCAGCGTCGTCAATGAGGTTGTTAACACTCTGTGATGTTTGCACAATGCCGGAAAAGCGAAATGTAGAAATATCAAAAGTCTAAAATGTACATGTATTGTTGGTAGTCTGCAGCTTAAGCCTTTTGACTGCACTATTGCATCCTTTATGAAAATATATCATTCATGACTTTATTGATCAAGTTTCCCCGACATCAATTAAAACTTTTTATAATCCATGGTAATACGTCTCGCCCTTCCTGAAGTGTTTCTGGTTTACGTCTTCCACCTCTTTGAAGAAGATCACTCAATGTTAATTCTCCATGTCTGACAACCGCTTGGATTAGATAGAGGATATATTTCTTTAAATCTTGTCAAGTCTCCCATGTCTATCACCATTTTATAGTCTTTGGTGCCTGATAAAAAAAGCACAAAACTTGCAATGAATTATTAAAATATATATATTTAATAGACATATAAACCTTTACAAATATGGTTAGAGACATTCACGTTATCTTTGTCACGAATCGTGTTAATCTAAGAATAACCTTGATACATATATATGATATACTTACTATTCATATTGATTAATGAAATTGGAAATATTATTATAAACTCTAGTTACGTATATTTAACTAAAGAGGTATTGTCATTTGAATTAAATTTTCACTGTTATTCATTCAAAATGCGGTTTGTATGTTATTGTTTAACACAGTCTCCAATATTTCAAATATCAATCAATCAATCAATCATAGGTATTTTTATAGCGCGACACTTTATACAGTTATATTCTGTTGCGCTTCACAAGATCCTATAATGTCAAAGTCATTTCCACAGATTAAAACTATATAATATACACATTTGACGAAACTGTTTATCTATAAAATTGTTCAAAGAGGTGTGCTTTCAGTCTTTTTCTGAATGCAATTTCCGATGCAATGCACTTTAAGTCTTTTGGTAGGGCGTTCCACCATTTAGGTCCCATAACAGAAATAGATCTGTCACCAAGTCTGGTCCTGCGTCTTGGCACAACAAACTGTGAACAAGTGTCATCAGCAGCTGATCTTAGACTGTATTTTCTTCTCACACAATTAAACAAAGTTAGGAGATACGTTGGAGCTGTTCCTTGTATTACTCGGAAAACAATAAGAATTACTTTAAACATAATCCGTGCCTTGACTGGTAACCCATGTAGAGATTTTCTGAGATCAGCACTAGGTTGGTCATACACATTCATTACTACCCGAGCAGCCTGGTTTTGGAGTCTCTGAAGTCGATCTATTTGATAAACTGGTATTTCTGCAAAAAGTCCATTACAAAAATCGATGTGGGAATTGACTAAACCATGAACTAGTATTTCCGTTGATTTCTAAAACAGATGCTTACGAATGGATTTCAGGTTCTTAAGTTGAGAGTAGGCTATTTGACACTTTCCCCGTATATGCCTGTCAAAACTACGATAAAATTTACCTGTTGTGATTAACTCCTATGCTCAATTAGATTGGTTAAAATCAATGTTTTTTACCCTCTTGCTTTTGTTTTTAGAAGCGAAGTAATAGATATTTATTTATATTTTATCATAGGTCCGTTATTTAGATAATAAAACTTTGACCACTTTGTCCAGTCTTGTTGTGCACTCTTATTTTCTCATTTCTCAAAAATATTTTTGTTCAGAACTTTAAATTTACTAGTCAATATTATCAAACACAACATTTTTAATTTATTTATTGAAATGTAATCATTAAGATTATTTGACCACCATTTACATAAGGAGAATCTAAATGTCCATATAAAATGCATCAATAGGTAATTTATTTGGACTGAGAATAATGTAAAAAGTTATATACCATAAAGTTCGGGATGATGGAATAATGTACATTGTATTGGGTTTTCCTTGGGGTGCCTCCTTCTGATCCTATGACCATTCCATTCCAAACGTACCTGGTCCAACTGACTGTAGAATCTGCATGAAGCAGTATCTCACACATTCCCTATTTCCAATTCAATTTATAATTTAGAATCCTCCCTTTGAAAAGAGGCAGTAATTATAGCCAAAGTAAATAACTTTAATCACAGTTGTTTTAAATTTTACTGAAGTATATGCACATAAAATAAACGTTATTGAGGATCTTAAATAAGAAATATAATTTAATTCAATCAGTTTATTTCTGTCTTTTTGTTCTTACTTACGTTAGTAAAGTAATAAACCTCACACCGATACATTCAACAGTTTTTAATGAGTAGAGGACAATGTGGCTTTTATTTTATGTATGGTCGTAATTGTTGCCTGCTTAATCGGGAAAGCATCGGATTTGTAACCCAGGGGTCGCTGGTTCGATCCTCGGGCGAGGCGTAATTTCTTCGTAGCAGTTGATGTCTAAGGGTCATTTATCTCTCACCGCTGATTTAAAAATCATGTGAGATTAGTGAGATTACATGTGGATTTCATTTGCTGTAAACATTATTCTGTTCCATGATTGAAAACATTTCTTTCCAAGCTGCTGTACATAGTTGATGCAGTTGCATGTGCACGAGCGAAAATCATTCGGTTTCACAACGCTCTTTAACTGTCCATAAACAACAGATAAGAGACCCGAACACAATACAGATTTAGGTATAATTATGCTGTAAAAAGAATCCTAAAGGTTTAGTATTTCTGTATAGGATATCGACCGAGTACGAGGTCTATCTGTTTAGGAAAGACCTGGTCACGAATTTCATGTGACACCGAGACCGCGTAGCGCTCGAGGTGTTTCATGAAATTCGTGACCAGGTCTTTCCTAATCAGAAAGATCGATGTACGAGGCCGATATCCAACTCACACCGTTAAAACTACATTGGCTTGAAATTTGATGAAATGCACAAATATTATTTTTAACACAACGCATAAACAGGTAAGCTTTTATAAATACAATATATACTTTGCTTTCCCCTTTAAAATAAAAAATAAATAAAAAAAAAGCTAAATGTGCAATTTGTAAATAATAAAGTGAATAGATCCGTTATAAAAAGTATGTTAAAGAATGAATAATAATTAATGTTGATCGTATTTCGTATCCGACAATTCAGATTCTAGGACATTTGCCCCCCGGACGTATGCCCGCTTTTTGCCGTTGTGACTTGTCATCTCGTGTTTGCCAATGGAACCATTTTAGTTTTATTTATTTATGGATGCTATTTTGACTTTCACAAATTTGCACGAGTTAAGCACAATGAAATTTCGACAATAGGCGATGAATTATGGTAGCAAACAATTCAACAATAAAATATTTTTTAAAACAGGGAAGGTGGACAAATGTCCGCCCCTTCCAAAGATATGAGGGGGCAGTTGACCGCCATTGCAAAAAGGGGGCACACTAGCGAGGGGGAAACTGTCCAAAGGGCAATATGTGGATACCCAACAGACTACGAAAGACTTACATATGTATATTGTTGGCAAGTGTGAGATACATGAACCGAAACTATATTTTATAGATTATAAAGTGTTCTAGAATAAAACATGATCGTTCATCGTAAAATGTTTTAAACTAAATCACTTATAACTTTATTAACATTTTAAAATGGTCAGGAGTATGATGTGATTTCTGCTACATGTATATAGTTTCATACATATGAACTTGAAGCGTTCATTTTGTTATATTACGAACTTAATGACAGAATTACAATTACTTAAAAAATTACGCGATTAAATAAATGTTATTTGTGTCCTAACTCTGATATGCTATCCATTATTTTTATTGAAAAGATTTAATGTAGGGATGCTGGAATAATTACTTAGTTAAAAGGGTTTTAATTTTTGATTGCATTTTCTGGGCATAGGCAGGTCTATTTTTTCACGTGTATTTCATGACCGGGTCTGTCTGTCTAGAATAGAACTGACCTGTGCACGTGCAAAAGATAGACCTCATAACGAACTTTCTTTTGTTTAAACAGGTCTATAAAAATATATACCTGTCACAAATAATAGAGGAGGTGTGTAAGTTTTATAAATTTCATATTCGATGTGTAGGCTATCTTAATCAAACGTACCTTCCTACCTTTAAAAAAGTACACCTGATTGATGTGCGAACTGCCTATAATAACACTTCCATCACCACACCTTCTGTTGTTGTGAAACCATCGAAACGCCCTCTGTATATCTGCCACAATAACATTTTCGGTACTAGCATCCATCCTGATGCAACAAGGAACTCATGTAGAAAGTAGATAAAATTTAAATCTTCGGACTGAACTGTGAAACAGTGTGCCCTGCTATTTTCTGAATAAGAAAAATAAAAACTATGAACAAAAATAAACAAAATATGAATAAGAAACTTAACCAACCGTGCATGCCATGGAGATATTTCGTGTGTATATGTGAACAATATGTTCAGATTTATTTTAATTCAGTCAACAAACCACTTCCATAAACCTAAGCAAAATTAAACACATATATAATTATTTTATAGTGACATCTTGTTATCTAGGTACAAAATATATAGATCATCAATGACAAAGAAAAAATGTACCTCTTTATTTAATTTTATCCATGAAATATGGTGCTATATCAGTCAAATATATTTCATTTTTTTTTTAAATGAATATGAAATATAAATATGAAATTGGGCGGAGTTAAAACTCATATTTATTACATGCTTTTCGATGGATTATAGAAATATATCAGTGATTTATAAACTGGTAATTTCACTGTTTGAAACAGTGAAATTATCAATTTGATAATTTCACTGTTTTGAATTTAAGCCCGTTACGTTGTCTCAGAGAAATACCAGCGTGCATAGTACTGGAAACCAGCTTAATGACGTGACGTCGTAAATGACGTCACGTTGTATTAGAATTTGGCGCGCTTTTCATTTAGTACTAGGATAAAATGTCTTTTTAAACGTTTCTTAGCATGTAAAATAAAAAGAAAATTTGTTTAGTTTAGTGTAAGATCGAAATATATTTCACCTCGTGAACACCAAAAGTTCATATTTCACTCGTGGCTGCGCCACTCGTGAAATATACCTTTTGGTGCTCACTCGGTGAAATATATTCCGATCTTACACTGAACTTAACAAATATCCTCTATTTATTATATACTTATAAATGAAATATTGAGAAATATTGATGAAATAAAATGCGTATTTTCATTTTCCGTATTTTCACTGTAAAAATTTATTTTTCACTGCAGTGAAACATATTTTCCGTATTTTCACTGGTGTCTTACCGGACTACTTTC
The DNA here is from genome assembly GCF_026571515.1 of Ruditapes philippinarum. Taxonomy (NCBI): domain Eukaryota; kingdom Metazoa; phylum Mollusca; class Bivalvia; order Venerida; family Veneridae; genus Ruditapes; species Ruditapes philippinarum. The sequence continues at coordinate 250,286 of NW_026859584.1, read as the reverse complement.
TTTTAAATTCTGCCAGTACACAAAATTTAAGGGAAAGTCTTTGAAATTTTATCGCAAAAAAAGAGAAAAATGTATATAATAAACAGAAAATTCAAGTTTTTTCTATAAATACATGATTTATTTTCATCTTGTGGCATGAAAATTACCATATTTCACTCGTGGCTACGCCACTCATGAAATATTTATTTTCATACCACTCGATAAAAATAAATCATGTATTTATAGAAAAAACTTGAATATCCTCTATTTATTTTAAGGGACTTCTGTCGCCATTTTGTTTGAAAAATCTGATAAATACAAAACAACTTTTGTTGAATTTTGCTTTGAAAACTATCTAGAATGATAGAAAATTAATCCGAACACCAATATCTTTAATTTAGTTATTAACGCTATACAGACGTTTAAACAGTTGTTTACGTGACGTCACAATGTAGCGCCAAATATCGCGTGCAAAACAAGACGCAATAATATATTACTGTGCGCTGTACAATTGCAGTTGCGTAGCAAGCAATAGGGTTTGTAACCATTTTTCTTTGATAACGAAATTAAATAAAAAGGTTATTTTTTTCGTTTTTCGTGAAATATGGTATATATTTTCACTCAACATGATAAAATGCCACATTTTTCACTCGCCGTCCCGGCTCGTGAAAATATATTCCATATTTCACTCAAACGAAAAAATATCCTCTTAATTTTCTTGCAACCATTCCAGAAAGTAAGAAGCTACCACGGCAGGATTATTGTTGGTTGCCATAGAACTATCTTGGAATACGTAAAGAAATGGTAAAATAAGAAAATTATTTAGGAGTAAATTTTCCGTGACAGTTATTACGAAAGAGATAATGTCCACAGCAGTACTTGATGATAACTAGGTAAAGATCATTTAGTTTGTTTTCACAACTGTCACAGTTTAGAACTGTTCACTAATAGGGGAGATATTGTGTAAACAGCCGGATAGCTCAGTCGGTAGAGCGGTACAGTATTCCGATGGTCACGGGTTCGAGTCCCGGTCAGGCTGCACATTTTTCTGACCATAAGACACAAGTCAACTAAAAATTTAAAATGGAAAATAGTAGTTTTCGAGTTTACAATTTTAGAAATGTTAAAAGAGTTCATATTGCTTCTACTGGAGTTCTTAAAATGCTGTATAATTTTATATTATACCTCATTTGCATACGCCCTTCTATATTTAATATGACGTCATCCGGTCCATAAACCGCATACAGACCGGGGGCGGTCCAAAATTCTAATATGGACTGGATGACGTCATATTAAATATAGAAGGGCGTATGCAAATGAGGTATAATATTTTATTTTGTTGTTAAATGATTCTTTTTACTGAATTTATTGTTTTGTTTCACATAAAATATATCATGTTGATCAAAACTCAAGATTTGTCTTTTAACTAATTATAAATTTTATCTATAACTCGATATATTTTAACAAGAGCACCGCTAGGCGGAGAATTATTTGCCCGAAAGTGTTTTTTTTTTTTACTAAGGATGAAGCATTTGTAAGACATTACATAAATTAAATAAAGTATTACCTCCTTCAAATAGCAATCCTCCTATAAAGTTTGAATATTGTGGGCCAAATGGAACTTCAGTTATGCTCTGGAAACTGTTTTTAGTTTTGAGGTAATAGCTACCTTGAACTTTGACCGTGCGACCCCAAAATCAATAGGGGTGTTCTACCATATATGGACACTCATCCTATGAAGTTTCAACACTATGGCCAAATAAAAATTAAGTTATGTTCTGGAAACTGTTTTCAGTTTTAAAGTAATAGTGACCTTGACCTTTGACATTGTGTCCCCAAAATCAATAGGGGTATTCTACCCAATATGGACAATCATCCTATTAAGTTTGAATATTGTGGGACAAATAGACCTTAAGTTATGCTCCGGAAACTGTTTTCAGTTTTAAAGTAATAATGACCTTGACCTTTGACTTTGTGACCCCAAAATCAATGGGGGTCTTCTACCTAATATGGACAATCATCCTATGAAGTTTGAACACTGTCGGCCAAATGGACCTTAAGTTATGCTCCGGAAACTGTTTTCAGTTTTAAGGTCATAGTGACCTTGACCTTTGACCTTGTGACCCAAAATCAATAGGGGTCTTCTACCCAATATGGACAATCATCCTATGAAGTTTGAATGTTGTGGGCCGAATGGAACTTAAGTTATGCTCCGGAAACCAAATTGCTAACGGACGAACGGACGGATCGACAGACAGACGGACGGACGCCAGGGGGTATAACATAATATGCCCGAAATTCTTTCGGGCATATAAAAAGGGGAAATACACTCGTTCCCCTTTTTAATGCACTATTTTTACATTATTTTATTTTATTATATTGTTTTGTGAAAGTAAAAGACAAACAGCTAAAATAAACATCCAAATTTTATTTTTTGGTTCTTTTGCACATGTTTTCGGGGGAACCGTTCCCCCGAAGAACAAAAGCTATGTACAGAATACAACATGTCTCAATAAATAAAAAGCAATTTTTCAGTAATCAGAGATACATTATGCTTACGGGGGAACCATTCCCTCATCGAAATAAAAATTAAATTTCAAAACTTATCTTTAACAGATTTTCTTGAGTTGAACCGTTCCCCCTTAAAAATAATGATATAACAATTTGATCAAATAAAATGCAATAATTAAGAAATAAGAGCCATGTTACCGGAAAGAGGGAACCATCCCCCCATCAAAATTAAAAATAAACTTCAAATCTTATCTATATCACATTTTCTAGAGTGGAACCGTTCTCCCTTAACAAAACAGATATAACAAATCAAATAAAATGTTATAATTAACAAAAATTTAGAGCCATGTGACTGGTAAGAGGGAACTGTTCCCCCATCAAAATTAAAAATAAACTTCAAATCTTATCTATAACACATTTTCTAGAGTGGAACCGTTCCCCCTTAAAAATACAGTTATAACAATTTGATCAAATAAAATGCAATAATTAAGAAATAAGAGCCATGTTACCGGTAAGAGGGAACCATTCCCCCATCAAAATTAAAAATAAACTTCAAATCTTATCTATAACACATTTTTTGAGTGGAACCGTTCCCCCTTAAAAAATACAGATATAACAAATCAAATAAAATGCAATAATTAAGAAATAAGAGCCATGTTACCGGTAAGAGGGAACCGTTTCCCCATCAAAATAAAAATAAACTTCAAATCTTATCTATAACACATTTTCTAAAGTGGAACCGTTCCCCCTTAACAAAACAGATATAACAATTTGAGAGAATTAAGTGCAGTTATTTAGAAATTTAGAGCCAGGTTACCAGTAAGAGGGAACCGTTCCCTCATTGAAATAAAAAACAAATTTCAAAAGTTATCTTTAACACATTCTCAAGAGTGGAACCGTTCCCCCTTGACAAAACATTATATAACATTTAATGCAATAATTTAGAAATTCAGAGCCATGTAAAGGGTAAGAGGGAACAGTTTTCTTATCAAAATAAAAAATAAATTTCAAAACTTATCTTTAACACATTTTCTAAAGTGGAACCGAAATAGACATAACAATTTGATAGAATAAAATGCAATTATTTAGAAATTTAGAGCCATGTTACTGGTAAGAGGGAACCGTTCCCCCTTAACAAAACAGATATAACAATTTGATAGAATAATATGTAATAATTAAGAAATTTAGAGCCATGTTACTGGTAAGAGGGAACCGTTCCCCCTTAACAAAACAGATATAACAATTTGATAGAATAAAATGCAATAATTTAGAAATTTAGAGCCATGTTACTGGTAAGAGGGAACCATTCCCTTATCAAAATAAAATATAAATTTCGAAACATATCTATAACACATTTTCTAAAGTAGACCCGTTCCACTCTAAGAAAACAGATAATACATTTTGATAAAATAAAATGTAATAATTAAGAAATTAGAGCCATGTTACTGGTAAGAGGGAACCGTTCCCTCATCAAAATAAAAATAAATTACAAAACTAACCTATAACACATTTTTTTTTGAAAGTTGAACCGTTCACCACAAAAAAACAACATACAGATAAACCAATTTGATGAAGCTAAGAATTTAGACAGATGTTACAGGTAAGAGGGAACCGTTCCCTCATAAACAAATAAACAAGTAAATTATAAATCTAATCTATTACACATTTTCTAAAGTGGAACTGTTCCCCTTTAAAAAAAAAAACTAAAAAAACAGATTAAACAATTTCATATAGTAAAATGTAATACTTTAGAAGTTAGAGCCAATTATTACGGGTAAAAGGGAACCGTTCCCTCATCAAAATAGAAAAATATCTGTAATACATTTTATTAAGTGGAACCGTTCCCCCTTAACAAAACAGATAAAACAATTTGATAGAATTGTTGTGACGGATGCACACATGTTATAATTATATTTTGAGCTAAGATAATTAATTGAATTTTTGGGTCTACAATCATTCTATGTACAACAAACAGTGATAATAGGTTGTTTTATAAATATAATATTTAATAATTTATTAATTTCAACGAACTCTTAAAGAAATGGCGAAAAACGAAAACCTTTAAGAGTGCTTGTTGGAAAAAAGAAAATATTAGTGCAATTAAAAGTTCTGACCCAAGACTTAACTTGATATCACGCGCTACAGAGGTCCAACTGCAAAGCAAAAATGTGCGAATGATTCTCATTAATGAATATATATCTGATGTCAAATTTAGGTTTAAATAAAATTGTATGCTTTTTCCCAACTAAAAAAATCTGTCACATTAAAGATTTTAATAATACCATCATTATAGGTGCCGATATTAATACAGTATATTTTCCTTACAAACAAATATCTACCAGCTTACAATCCTATCTAACTATAACAAATAGTGACATTAGGTGGGGTCTTTTTTACAACAACTAATTGATTGATTCCACAGAACTCTTAAAGAAATGGCAAAAAACGAAAACCTTTAAGAGTGCTTGTTGGAAAAAATAAATATTAGTGCAATTAAAAGTTCAGGTCTTAAGTGGGCTGAAGCATATAAAAGAAATCCACCAGAATGCGCAGTATTATCTTTTCTAAACATATAATCATAACCTTCAAGTAATAGAGTACTGTTATTTATATCTGTGGAAAGGTGTGTCTCAGTAAAGCATAGCATATCAAAATCTAGAAAATTTTCCTTAATATATTGCATTTTATTTCTAATACTGCGAATATTTTGATGTATAATAGAAAAGCAGTGGTCTGTATTATTTTCAGGGCCTGGATTAAGCTCAATATCACCAGATAACAATAACAATCTAAGTAAAAAAACATTACTAATATAAAGGATCATGTGATCAATACTTTGATATGAGTGACAGTTGAAGAAATTACAACTTAGGATATTACTGTGGTAGTAAGTGGAGAAGGTACATAGCAAGATAGTTATGATAAGAACACACATAATAGAATGAAAAATATCTTGCATATACACATTATAATTATGAATTTGTTTTAAAAGGTAATTTTTTATCCGTATGTACTTATACATCTTGATTAAATATTGGTATGATTCAAAACAACTTGAATTTAGTACTCTCTGTCTGCAGTTATAATAAAGCCCTATTGTTACTCTCCATAAAGTTATATCATTACCTATTAGGTAAAAGGTTTATATCAATAATTACTGAGAGCAAACAAAGGGCTTTATTACTTAGTGTATTTATATCTAACATAGGCTTTGCCTTTTTCATATTATTTACATCATTTCAGCCAATCCGTTATTTCTTAGACGGGTTTTTACGCGGTTTCCCCGAAAAAAAAAACGGAGTGGCTAGTATTACAGAAGCACCACCAAATTTAAAAATGCAGACGCTGTCATTTATTATATGAATTGTTAGTGAATTAATTTACCATTCAATTGCACGTTTTACTTGTTTATCGCAAATAAAGCAACACTAATGTTTTCTTCGGGAAGTTTTTTTTTTATTTTGATAAATTGTTCTTTGCCGGCGCCTCTCCAATTTTTCTTACTATTTAAAACTGAAGGTAAACACGGCGCCCCATACTTACTTCTTTATTTCTTAAACAATATCAATGATTTTGGTATCAAATTAAAGATTATTTAAAAAGCTTTCTAGAGATTCTTTTATAATCAAAATAAATTGAGTAGAAATATCATGTTTGTCTTTTCAAAGTTTACCTTTTTTCAAAACAAAAACGCACTATAAAATCCGGAGAGAAAAACACGGGCGGCGCCCCCATTTTATTTCTTTATTTATAAATCAATTCTCAATTTCTTTATATTGAATGAAAGTAAAGATAACAAAAAAGTTGAAGTTATTTAATCAAAATAAAAAAGAATACCGCAAAAAAATTGGACATATATCGGTATTTTTTACGTTTTTCATTTTCGAAAGGAAAACATCTTAAAACTTTATTTTCAACAATCGTAATACTTTTGGTACAAAATAATACTTAAGACAATTAGCTTATTAGTGATACCAAAATTTCTAGAATTGGTTGATAATAAGGGGATGAAATACTCATTTGAAGTTGGTCTTTTTTTAATATTTTCATATCGCCGATAATTTGCAATGTATAAACGGAAGGGCAGGGTCTTACAAATAGAATTTCTATTTGAAAGACCCTGGTAAGGGGCAATACTCGTATATAATGCTTTATTTTAAATGGATAGTGGAGTTAGTCGGTATTTTTTAAGTTATGTATCAGGAATCAGAAATATTATTGAAGATAAAATAATCTGCAGAAAAAAAGAGATATAAGCTAGTTATAATTGATGCGACGTTTCATTACATTTCCTACTTGTTCACAATGTTGGTGTTAACAGAGTAATGTTTTAATTAACATAACGTTTGCTTCAAATTTTTTTATAACGCCACGGAACATTCAGCATTATAACATAAACATTGCACAAAGCTATGTTAACCACTGCTTATGACAATGTTTTATACCACTACAATAATGGACACTGTGTACTTGCGCATACTTACAAATCCAAGCCGCCTAAGTAAATAATACTTATATAATCAAAGGGCTACAAGCTCTGTGGTATTTTCTGATCTTTGCAATCTAAATCATACTGACTATCTGCATATGTATTTTCCTGTATAAGTTTATTTTTATATTCTATAATTCATCTTACGCAGCGACTGCGTTTAGATTTTTTTCTATAACAGTTTGAGATTGATACATATGGAATTTTGCACGACTAGAGTTGCATCAAAAAATCATTTTTCATTTTTTATGGCAGCCACACTTTATCCTTGCATATCGTGGCTTCTTCCTTAAAAAAAAACACTTCAAAAAAAAAAGTTGCCTCGACTAGGATTTGAACATTATGCCTCTCACACCCAAACCGAGCGCGCTACCTATGCACCACGGTGAAGTACCGGTAATACATATGTAGCTCGAATAAAAACAAATAAATTCTAAATTGAGAATTTCCATTTCGTGTTTGTAATCCTTATTAATTTCGAGGTATTTTGTTCACGATAAACCTGTTGTTTAACACTGATGAAAATAATTTAGCGAAAATCTTCTCGCCGAAACAGTCCGGCATGTATATATTCCACTACTCGACAGTCAGATTTATTTGTGTACTACGCTCTGGAGTATTCGGTAATCGACATAGCTAAAAATAGCATTTTCATTGATTAAGCTTTACGGAAATAGCCGAACATTTTTCATTGGGTAAAAAAAGATATTCATCCGCGAAATTTGTGATTGTAACCTCATATTTCTATTGACTAATCTAAACTTTTAATGCACTGTAATTCGTTAAATGCCTACATTAAAAATTATTCTTTCTTTTAAATTGCTGGTTTTTAAGCAGTTTTGAGTGAGAACTACTTTGCGTTGTTAGGTCTGTAAGGAAATTTTGTGTTAGACCGTGGATGTTAGCTTTGTATTTACTGATCTTGCGATCAGAAAATACAAAAACTGAATATTACCTTATCTAAGTATAGTACATGTACATTATGTTTAAAAGTTTTAATTAAATACATCCGTTGCATAAGGTTATTTTATTCCAGACATGTAATTCACCTTTGTCATCTGCAGGCAAAAGACGGGCATGTCTTTTAAGTTTTTAAATGAATTGAGATATTGTGATGGTAGCTGTGGAAACAAAAATACACATGATATGTGACTCAAAAAAGTAACACGCCCGAAATTCGACCTTTCTTCATCACAATTCTGCATTATTAAGTTGCGTCAGTTAAATTCTAAATTACGACTGTCACCCTTCTATCTTTATTTGGAGAACATGCATGTATGCTAGCTGCTTGTCATAGAAGTACACTGAGTCGTCACATTGACAGTACCGTGATCACTGCAGAATGATGGGACATGATGGGACTGAAAAATATTTTTTCCAGATAAATGTACAATTTTATGTAGGTTTAGACAACTTATCTTTGTGCAAAAAATTGTAAAAAAATGACCCAAAATGAAAAGTGTTTAAATGCTTTTCACTCACTCGGGCTAAGAAAAGCATAAAAATACGATTTTCAATTTAATTCAAAGTGTATTTCTTAACTATCTTTGCATACATTTCTGTTTAAAGTGCCCCAGCTCATTTATGAAAGAAATTCAAATGATATGTTTTTAGACATTTAAACCTCAGTGGAGTCCCTTTAAATCAGAATTTTACCATTTACATGATAATATGTTTGCAAATGATTCAGCAAGTGGCTGGGGAATAAGGAACAAGGAAAGAAAAACACAGAAACAAAGATAGCATTTATATGCAATGGGTAAAACATTTCATGACACATAACTAAGTATTGGTAAAGAGCCCATTAACAGTGGCAGTAGAAATATATAACTTCCCACAGTTATGGTGTGAGCTCATTTTTGATGATTATGTGATATACATGTTAGTCAAACTAATTATTACACTACGCGTTGAGATATTGTATATTATGTACCCAGTACACAAACAACATAATTTTGTATGGGCAATATCTGTAGAAGCGAAATTCTGACCCTGAACAAAAACACCGAAGAACATCAAAATATTTTGACTTATTTATACATGTAAAAGCTTGAGCAATAAGTTTTAAAGTATATATAACTAACTTACCTTCTAATACAAAGTAGTGGTTGTAGTAGTGTGGTTAACAGTTCTTTAAGTATCTTCTTCATCATTGTCTTATTTCACGGCGTCTCAACGCCGTGATATTGTGATGGGTAGTTTTCGGTAGCATGGGCATAAGTCACGTGACAAAATGCCTTTCGATTTCTACAGCCGACATTTTATTGATTTTTTACGCAATCATTGTACAGCCCATTTCCGTGAAAAGTTACATAGAAACAGTTTTTTTTTTCAAAACCATATAGAATCTAATCAGTATTTTATCAACACATGAAATATCAGTGTTTTATATTAACACATTTCCGCACATCCTTATGACACACTTCAGAAATTCGCCAGTTAGCATTGTCACCGTACGGAACGTGTTACAGTATCGCGTTTTCCGGTTACAGTAAAATTTTTAAGATGAGAAAAGAAGTAGGGTCGTAAAGTTGTTTTTGTGCTTTGCTTGTAAGGAACAGAATCCGGTATCTAGCCAAATATTTCTTCAGACCCTGCACCCCAGATTTATCGCTAAATTGTCTCATAAATGTGCAGATTTGACAGTTTAAAAATTTGAATCGGGAGACCTACGCATTTTTCTCCCATTCCGACATTATTTAAGCATGCCTAGATAAAGTACATTGTGTAAATCTACAAAACATTAGTCCTTTGTGTTTAGAAACGTTTATATAAAAGTAAATGACCAGTTGAAGAAAAAATAACCAGTGTTACAGTATAGCGCGAGGTTAATTTTGAAGGGTTAGACCTAGCGACTTTGATCCAATTTTGTTACAGTTTATACCCAGATTTCGGTTACAGTTTAGGATACTTGCCAAATTTCAAACAAAGTTCGTGCATCGCTTATTGTTATGAAATTACTCATACCTTTCTATTTAATACATTCTTGAAAGGTTGTATTACTTTTTTTCTTCAGCAGAAAAGTTATACTAGTAGTTTGCTATTGTTTTACTTTAAGTTTCAGATTGAGACTTTTTGATGAATAAGTAATGTCCTAAGTAAGGACTGTTTTCACGACAACAACAGTAACTTTTATCGAATTGTATCGAGAGATGAAAGATTATTGCTTGATTTCATTACACATTATAATAATGCCTATTAGTAATAAAATAGAGAAAAAAGAATCTTTAACAGAAGTCCAACACGGAAAACATGAAAATGTTGCAGGCTCAGTTTGATTAAACCTGTTCATAGACGATAGTGGTAACTGCAAGCTACTGTCCACGCCTCCTAGCATCGGCTTCGGCAGAATTCACATTAAACATGAACTGGTACACTTTAGATTTTTTAACATCTGTGGATGTGTTCATATGGCGGTTATCATGGAACTTTCAATGTGACACGTTATTTCCATTCTATGACAAGCGGCATATTATCCCCAGGTTAAAATTTGCGTGTGCCCTAAACGAGAATACAATGAGTGAAACTAAATAAAATGAAATTTTGACAGGGGATCGGAGGTTATGAAGCCTGCATACCATAGTTAAGCTGTCAAAAGACAGAATTAACAAGCAGGCAATGCCCTAAGAATGATTAAACAGTATTTAAGTGAGCAATATAACAATCTTAAATTTTATTTTAATTTGGAATTTCCATCTACCATAATGTATTTTGTAAATATTTAAAAGGGTTTGTTACTTTTGGCTTTCTTGGATTTTAAGTTTCAACGACACTGAGATCATGTGAAAACATTCCTACTTAAGTGTAAAGAAAAACCCCAGATACCTTTTGTGAAACATTTCAAACACGAGCGGGCACCTGACTAGAACCACCGACCTTCCGTAAATTAGCTTGATAGATTCCTCACATACAAATAATCCAAAGTCATGATTTGATTTCAACTTCAGCAGTAAATGAAAGATAATTTGAAGTCGACGGCCTTATCCCGACTCTGCCACTTTTATGAACGCCCATCAGGTTCACTAGAGAAGATAATGTAATAGTCTGACCTTAATTTATACTCTTTCAATATTATTTTCTTTTTCAGAAACATGAAAACTGCTATACAGGATGTCTGAAATAAAAAAAAACGACTTTTAATTCAATTATGACAAAATAATCGTAACTTCAACAAAGACGCATTCGAAATGACCCCATGATCATGATTTGATTTGAATGCTTTTGGTTCGAGATGAGAAGGGTCTTTAAACATTGCCTTTTTTCAAAATCTATGTTTTGGGCTTTCGTATCCCCGATTGCAACCGAAACCATTTGGACAACTTAATTGGTAGACAGTCAGGTAAATTTCATCACATTTAATCAAGAAGTTACTAAGCGGATGGGATTGCACACACGTATTAAGGCATGACAATAAGTATTTATATGTGTACGTCAGACGGACGAATAGCCATCGGGCCAATAATCTCACAGAGATTTAAAAGTCTATTTAACATTCATACATTTTACCTAGTATGTACAGAAAATATCGCAGTCTAAACTGTAACCGAAACCTGGGTATAAACTGTAACACAATCGGATCAAAGTCGCTAGGTCTTTGCTGTAACCCTGCACAAATCACCTCGCTCTGTACTGTAACATTGTTTATTTTTTCAAACGCATTTAACGAACAAGAAAATAGGTTCAACTGGTCATTTACTTTTATAAACGTTTCTTAACATAAGGGACTAACGTCTTGCAGATTTACTTTTTCTAGGCATGCATACATAATGTCGAAAATGAAGAAAAATGCGATGGTCTATCGATTCAAATTTTCAAACTGTCATATCTGCATATTTATGAGACTATATAGCGATAAATCTGCGGTGCAGAGTCTGAAGAAATATATGACTAGATACCGGATTCTGTTCCTTACAAGCATTTAAGCACAAAAACATCTTTTAGGAACTAAACTACTTGTAGTATGGACCGGGATAAAAATCACCTACCTGTCCTCCCAACAAATAAGCCTCAATCTTTAAAATTCTATACTGTAACACGTTCCCTACAGTGATTGTATACGCACCGGTCTCTCAAATATCGACAATGGACAGTTAAAGGATTATGTATGGTGGCTGATTTACGCCATGTCGTATTTTCGCTTCTTCGCCTCAAAATACGAAAATGCGAAAACAGGAAAGGACGAGAAAGTTGGACTTATGTGTTCTCATGTCGGAGTAAATCTTTTCACGTGTAAAATGTCTTTTGAACATTACATTTCTAAGTTTCTATATTTGCAATTAAAAGCTTTAATTGTCTTTTTTGAATAATTTCATTTTTCTTGCGCAATAACACATTTTTTTCTCTAAACTGACACTTGGTTTTCTATATTCGTTTCACAATAAACATTCACCATACCAGGTTGTACAATAACTTAAGTTGGTCCGTAAATCAAGCCTTTACCACAACATCAAACTTCATTCAGAATTCATGTCTCATTATTGTGAGCAAAATTCTGAGTTTCCTTTAGATATGTTAGATATGAGCAAATGCGAGGGGGATATAGAATTAGTCTCCGTCCGTCCATATGTCCTTCCTGCCGTCAGTCCATCCACATTTTTGTCCGGATCATATCTAAAAAAGTATCAACTTGAAACTTCATAGGTGGAGATATCAACTTGAAACTTCATAGGTGGATAAATCAAATTTAGGAGAAATGCAGTGCACAAGAATGATAACTCTACCCTGCATAATTTTTCAGTTATTGCCCTTTGTGATTTTTCAAACTTAATTTTTGTCCAGATCATAACTGAAAAAAGCCTTTGAGATATCAACATAAAACTTCATAGGTGGTTAGATCTCTATCTTAGTGATAACTCTACCTTTCCTAATTTTTGAGTTATTGCCTTTTATTACTTTTTTAATACTTAATTTTCACCTGAGTGGAGTATAAATAAAGTCAAAAAAATTGAGATGTCAATATGAAACTTCATAGGAGGATAGACTTTGTGAGGAGGACTGTTGTGCGAAAGAATGATAACTCTACCCTTTTTAATTTCTAAGTTACTGCCATTTGTTATTTTTCATACTTTGTGTCCGGAGCATATCTGAAAAAGTGTAAGAGGTAACAACTTGAAACTTCATAGGCGGATAGATCTCATTGAGGAGGAGTGCGCAGCACATAAAAATAATAACAAACCGTGCATTATTTTTCAGTAATTGCCTTTTGTTATTTTTCATACTTAAATTTTGTCCAGAGTATAACTACAAAAGTCTTTGAGATATCAACATGAACCTTCATAGGTAGATAGATCTTACTCAGGAAGTTGCAGTGCGCAAGAGTGATAACTCCACACTTCATAATTTTTTAGTTATTGCCCTTTGTTAATTTTCATAATTATTTTTTCACCTGAGTGGAGCATAAGTCAAAAAGTCTTTGAGATGTCAACATGAAACTTTATAGGTGAATAGATCTGATTAAGAAAGAATGATGTGCACAAGAATGAGAACTCTATCCGTTATAATTTTTGAGTTATTGCCTTTTGCTATGTTTTATACGTTTTGTCTGGAGCTTATCTCAAAAAGTGTTCGAGGTTACAACTTGAAACTTCAGATGGATAGATCTCATTTAGGTGGAAAGCAGCATATAAGAATGATAACCAATCGTGCCTTTTTTTCAGTTATTGTCCTATTTTATTTTTCATACTTAATTTTTGTCCAGGTCATAACTAATAAAGCCTTTGAGATATCAACATTAAACTTCTTGGATAAATCTCACTCAAGAGGTGTGCAGTAAAAAAGAATGATAAATAATAACTGCTTTACTACATATACATTGCTCTTGTAACAAGTTACATTATAATACTTAAAAACCTTCTCAACAAGTTAACAAGTCAATTCAGCGCAATGCTATTTGGAGATACCTTATCATTACACTTAACTGTTGTGTTTTTTGTTTTTTGTCGGAGTTGTTTTTTCTCTTTCATTTTAGTTTTCCGCCGTGACAATCACATTGCTGCATTTGCCAGCAATTTTTTACTTGTTTATTATATCTTATATAAGCATTGTCCGCATAGTGTTTAACTTATAAGGGAGACAACTCAACATACCTTATTACAAAGTATGAAATGCAGTGGGGATTTACCTCCCTTATTTACACCAGACTTGGGAAAGATACCACATCCTGTTGTTTTTTTTTTGTACTTTTTTTTGCATTGATATGGCGACTTATGCCCCCGCTTACTTTCATATGATTTTCCAATTTGTCATTATGTATAAAGTAATATTGTTATCAAGATCTATAAAGAATTGTGATACACAAGTAATCTAAAAATGATCCTTATTTGGATCTGATTACTTTTGTATGTTTGAATATTCGACAAACATTTTATTCGAAAATAGAATTGTTCCTTTGCAAGTATGCAAACTTTTACATTATAATTATTTACCATTCAATTCTAGCAAAATACAATCAATTTTAGTTGTACTATTACCAATGAAAATAAAAACAGGATCTTTGTGAACACATGCAGGGCCAGAGTTGAGCCACTAATGTACCCATTTAATTGCTTAATGATATCATTAGATAAAAAATAATTCGGCATCTGCAGCAGCTTTTGATCAAACATTTAAGCCGCGCCATGACAAAACCAACATAATGGGTTTGCGACCAGCATGGATCCAGACCAGCCTGCGCATCCGCACAATCTGATCAGGATCCATGCTGTTCGCTATCAGTTTCTCTACTTGTAATAGGGTTTGTAAGCAAACAGTTTGGATCCTGATCAGACTGCGCAGGCTGGTCTGAATCCATGCTGGTCGCAAACCCATTATGTTGGTTTGTCGTGACACGGCTATTTTTTTTCACCCATTATAGATTAAGTGACTATTAACTCAGTCAATACTACAATAAACTCAGTCATACAGTCACAATTATAAAATGCATGTTTATACATGCTAGCTTACATTATTGTAGAATTCTCTGTTAATAGTAGGATAAGAACTAAACAGATAAGCCAATCACTGTGAACAAGCCTGCCTTGTTGTCATCTAAATATTGTATTATATACTAGAAATTCTAAGAATAAGTTGGGTACATTTAAAAGAAGTTTGTATGTAAATTGTTTAAATATGCTGTATTTAAAGATATACTATGCTCAAATTTAATTTTTAAAAAATGTTAATTATTGCTATACGGTCTCTTTGTATGTATAAAATAAACATGTTTCGACTTCATTTAAAGTAGATTTGTTATGTTTTGAACTCTACACACTTTGGGTGGTCGCAATATGAATATATTGTGTCACTAAAAAAACTGGCAGTTTTTATAAGAAAAGACCAACTTAACTTGACCCGTAATAGGAAATGCAGTTTCCCATACAGTTTATTCATTATTTTATTCAAATAAAACATATTCACATAAGATGTGGTTAATGATAAGGAACATATATTTGAAGTATTAAATTGATCCCTTAAGAAATAAAGAAGTAACAGTAACAAATATTTTTATGGAAAATTCTAAGTTCAAGAGGTGGTAAATTTGAAAATATTGGTGCTAAAGTTATGAACCTTGTCACATAAGATGTGGTTGATGATGAGGAACATATATTTGAAGTTGATACCTTAAGAAATGAAAAGTTACAGTGAAACATGTTTTACTGCACCAAAACTTTAATCTGAAATCTGGACGCGGACACAGGGGCGAGTAGGACAGCTCTCCATATACGTCGTATAGTCGAGCTAAAAAGGATTTGAGAAATAAAATTGATAGCATTTTGGTGAAAATGTTTTTGTATCTTGGTTGGTAATATGGTTTACTGTTGAAGTATGGTCTCTTGTATATACACTATACACTAGTTACTGTAACAACCAGAGATTTTATTGTAAACAGGTACATTATATATGAGCCGTGTCACGACAAAACCAACATAGTGTGTTTGCGACCAGCATGGATCCAGACCAGCCTGCGCATCCGCGCAGTCTAATCAGAATCCATGCTGTTCGCTATCAGTTTCTCTACTTGTAATAGGGTTTGTTAGCAAACAGCATGGATCCTGATCAGACTGCGAGGATGCGCAGGCTGGTCTGGATCCATGCTGGTCGCAAACGCACTATGTTGGTTTTGTCGTGACGCGGCTCATATATGCCAGTGACTTATATCGAGATACACTCAATTTTAAAATGCATTCTCAAACATTAATTACTTCATGCTAAAATCAAGACAAGCATATAAGAAGTGGGTTTTCTTTTTTGATGTTATTTATTCTTTCAGTATAAATCAAGTTTTTCTTTTTTTTTCCCACTATGTTCAGCGGCAAAATTGTGTTGTTTTTTTTGGTCAGCTAAAAAACAGTGATATAATAATGTTGAAATTGCACTGATAACAATGGTTGTCGGAGGACAGCAATGCTCGACTATTTGATAGAGTTGTCACAAGGATGTTTCATTGAGTATAAAATGGGGCCTGTGCCAATCATGCTAAAAAATCACAGTGAAAATGTATATCAAGTTTCATTCCATTCCCTTCAGTAGTTCGGGAGATACCAGCTCACAAGCAAAATATTAACCATGAGTTTCATTGAGTATAAAAAGGGGCATAAATTTGGAAATAAGCACATTAGAGCTGTTCAATGACAGCATGCTTGACAATTAGAACAGTTATCAAAATAATGGCATTGGACTAATGGAAAGGACAGGGATTGAATACAGGTCTACCTTTTGACAGACAGCACTCTACCTGTGCGCTAGCCCAACTGGTTTAGTGGTAATGCATTTTATATTTATCAGAATATTATTATGAACATGACTTTTGAAAAGATGTTTGAAGTATTGCAAAAATTAAAATTTTTATTCAAAAAGATGCAGTTATATATGAAACAACTGGTACTTTTTATTAGTATTTATGAATATACAAAATGAAAGATGCTGTCATAAGCTTAAGTTACCAATTAGAATCTGAATATCATAAAAGCAAATAAACATTTGATCATTATTGTTAACAAGTAATGTAAGTATCATGGCTATATCTCAAAAGGTTATGTAATTAAATAAATGGAAAAAAATTATAAAGTTCAAAAGGGGAGAAAAAATAAGCCTAAATGCAAGATAGAATTATGGATCTTGGTCAGTGACCTACAATTATGACCCTTAATGCATGTGAAGTTTTAAATAAATATCTTAAATAGTTATTTAGATATTGTAAAACTTGCATGTAAACACTAACCAAGAGACTAAGTAGAAAAGGGGTGATAAATCAGCCTACATGAAAGATAGAGTTATGGAACTTGGTCAGTGACATACAATTATGACCCCTCATGCATATGTGAAGTTTCAAATCAAAGTCTCTGATAGTTATTGAGATATGTAAAACACAACTTACATGTAAACATTTACCGAGAGATTAAGTAAAAAAGGGAGAGATAAATCATCCTTAATACTTGACACAGATATAAGTGCTGTTCAGTGATCATTATTTATGACCACAAATATACATATGAAGTTTCAAGTTTGTATAATTAATAGTTTCAGAGAAATACAAAACTTGCATGTAAAACTTAACCAAGAAAAGGTGATTTTTTTAGTGTAAAAGGCAGCATAATTCAGTCAAAATACATGGAAGAGTAATGGATCTTGAGATGTGACCTTCAAGTACATGTGTTAAGTTTCAAGTAAATATCTTTGATAGAAATTTTGGTTAAAGGTCTAAAGAACTAAGTTGCAAAGGGCATAATTCTGCAAATATTGCAGGCAGAGTTATGTAACTTTGAAAACTGGTTTACATTGTTACTATAAAAAAGCTCTACTAGAATTTGATAATCTTGAGTTCCAGTTCTGTATAAATTGGTCAATTAATCTTTGTTTAACTAAGGACAAAAATATCTTATCATCACCTACACCTTGATATAACCATGCGTCAACAAAACCTAATAAACATAACAAATTTTTTAACATGGAACACCAATTTTGCCTATTTTCATACTGTTCAAAATCATCTTTTAACAAAGAGTAAATAATGAAGACATACTTGTTTCACACACTTCGCTGCAATAATTTAAAATCGGAGATAAGAGTTTATCAAATAATTCTAATTCATGTTTTGGTTGTAAATAGGTAAATTTGTATAAATATTTATTCAGCTTAAAAACTGCTTTTTGCGCTTGACCTGCTATAGTATTGTGGGCGGTACTTAATGAACCTCCACTTGTAAAAACAACGCCTAAATAACAAAAATTGTTCACAATCTGAATAGACTGTTCATTGTATAAAAATTCTAAATTTCCTGGTAATGTTCCACCTTTTTTAAAAATCATAATTTTTGTTTTAGAGACATTCACCTTCATTTTCCACAGCTCACAATAATTGTATAATAAATCAATACTTTTTTGGGAGTTCTTCGGGTGAATTTGCGAATATAACAATATCGTCTGCGTATAGTAATAAAAATATTTTAAAAATATTTACATCTAAGCCAGTCATATTACCATGCATAAAAACATCTTCAAGGTCATTTACGATGAGGATGAGAGTTGTTTCATCGGGATTTTGTGTCACAAATATGTGTTGAGATTCGATGATTGAATTATTTCCATCTTCATGCTCTAAAGTAGAGGATGCATCACGTATCAGGGTAAGATGTATATTATAATATTTGTTTCTTAAATGATAATGATCCTACCCTCTAAATATAACCTTAATGTTTGTTTGTTTGTTGTTGTTGTTGTTTTTTGGGGTTTTTTTGTTTGTTTTTTTTTACCGGAGGCGTTGTAATGCCATCAACGTCGTTGTTCACAACGGTCCATTTTATGTCAGCATTTTGAAAATAATGCTTAAAAGCTTTTTTCAAAATTAATCTAGATCATGGTGCTCAAAACATAGATGTATATCTAAGACTTTGAAAATGGATATAAATGCATAATATATCCGTTGATTTTCAGACAAAATCATATATAGCAGTTACGTCCTGGAACTCTGATAAACGTTCTGGGAGAGTATACACACTTCATTTTCCAAATCATACAGGGAACCGTTTAGTTCAATCTAAAAAAAAGTTGATGCTTGTTCTGGTGATGGTAAACCGTACATTAATACCTTAATTCTACAAAGCCTGAGATTTGACTCAGGAAAATGTTACTATAGTAGATGTTAAAAAAACTTCTTCGACAGGAGCATGATGACTAACATGTTAATGTTTGTGCTATAATTTGGTAGTCGATGAAAAAAATCATTGAAAATCTTTGAGTTTCGTGGGTATTATTTGTGCAAAGTAATGTTAGTATCTGTTCAATGATTTGATGGACTGCGGTATCCCGAATTTGAGTCCATGTAATGCCTTCCGCATGTAATGTCTAAGTGTTTGCAGTATTGCCTATATTACATGTTATTACATGTATTCTGATTTAAAACCGGTTAAAAGGGCATTAAAACAACAGGATAAGAAAACAGACTAATCAATATATTGATATATTGCTGGAGGTCCGTCTTTTTATTTCATTGTCTTAAGAGAAGAGTGTTCAGGTTAACTTGTAAAGTTGTTTTGAAGAAAAATATTCAGTTAACTTGCCAGATATTGGAGCTTCAGATGTACTTTCAAAGATTTCTTATGGAACTAATATTACATAATCTTCATCTTCCTAATACATACTTTTCACGATCTCATGAATTTAGAATTGATAGACTAAGACACTTTTTAAATGTTGAATATTGTTACTTACATGGCCATGTTATACCCCGGTCACATATTCGCGGAATACGCCCACGGAAGAGCCACGGATTAATTCCGGCATCGTCCGTAGCTACCCGTACTGGTCAGTAGCTCTCCGTATTGTAACCGTAATCAATCGTAGTAGTCCTTAAAAATTGTATATCCGTAGCGATCCTTGACAATTTTTGAACATGCACAAAAATTTGCTACGGAAAAATCAACCGTAGCGTATCCCTGCTAGTCCGTATTAAACCGTACTGATGCGTACTGGTCCGTACGAAAACCGTACTAGTCCGTACTGATTCGTAGTCCACCAACTTGTCACGGATATCCACGGTTTGGTACGGAGAACTACGTATTTTTACGGTTACCCTACGTATAAGCTACGGTTTTAATACGGATTAATACGGCATTGTCACGGAAAGCCACGATCGTAATACGTTGTACTACGGAGAGGCAGGGATTAGCACGGTCTTATACGGTTCATTGCGTTGCAACACGGAACGGTACGAAATGGTACGGTCCACCACTGTTTAGTACGGATAAATTAAGTATCATATACTTTTTCAAGGGTATGAATACTCCCTTCTTGTTAAAAACAAACATATTTGCGTGACCATTCAATAAATGATAATTGCCAATTACTGCCTGCAAGTTTTTATTGAAATGACTCAGAATGCGGTGGCAGTGGTCGAGCTGCTTGATGACATGCATAGAGGTCAAAATATATTAATATCGTACTAGAATTTATAAGTAATAGAATACCATTTAATGTTACATATTTTACAAACATTAGATCGTGAAATTGGAGTAAATATGTACATAAAACGAAGTGTCTCATAAGCCTCGGACGCTGGCCCTTGAGTGATAATAAGATTAATTAACAAGCTTTTTACATATTTTAAAACATTAACATTCACGATAATTAATGTAGTTAGCAAACGTTAAAATTGAAAGAGAAGCAGTATTGATTAACATTTTTCATAATTGATTACTAGTCCATATCTAATCAGGTAAGAGAAGACAGACGAGATGGTGGACTAGATGGGCTTTTACGAAGACCGCTTCATGTTTAGTATGAGGCTCTTATGTCCGAACTTGTTATTCAAGAAATTCACTTTAATCGGACCTGATGTGTCTCGGGGGTCGGACGCGATTAGGCCGAATCCTCTCCGCCAAAATCGTTGAACTCTGCAATTCGTTTTCTAGGTGTTCTTTTCTTGTGAGGCAGTTTGAATATAAGCATGCAAGAGGTGGTGGACGGATGAATTAGGTCCGTATAGATCCATGGTAATTCGTTCTCCTCCGTATCAATTCGTTCTTCTCCGTATAAGACCGTACTTATTCGTACTGACCCGTGCTTATACCGTAGCAGACCGTAGTGTATCCGTAGTGCGCCCGTCCTGATTCGTGTCGGTCCGTATCAAACCGTGTCGGTCCGTAACAATCCGTGTCTCTCCGGGGGCTTTTGGTTGTAAATCCGTCTGACTCCGTACTCATACCGTTGTGTGTCCGTACTGGAACCGTAGCGGACTACGGAATTTCACATTTCCGTAGTAATCCGTGAACGATTAGACCGTAGCTCTTCCGTGGCATTATCCGTGAATATGTGACCGGGGCTTTACAACATTCAACAAACATACTCTGCTTTATGGTTAACATATATATATATATAACCATCATGTGTGTATAATTTGCATTTAACAGTAATGTATACTTATCATTTTATTTGTCAAAATTGTGTTTTCCGGGTAGCTAAACATAAACAAAATAACAGGAAAATTATGATATTTTATTTTTAAAGAACTTTTTTTATTTACAATGAAAACGAAAAACAAAATACACCTATTTATTATAACACCACATAAACAGTATGTTTTGTCCCGATAATGAGACCTGTAAGTTAATATTTTCTTGTATATACATGTACAATTTTTTAAATAAAAATTATGAGACGCCTGTACAAAAAATATATCTATAAAAACATTTGCAAAGTTTTTTTGAAAACAATTAATAGCGAGCTCGACGAGCTGGCCCGAAGGGCCTGCTCGCAAAGCGAGCTTTACGGTAACGCGAGTGCCTGCTAAGTGATGGTTTTGAAAACTTTCGTCCGAAGTACCGAATTGGACACTTAAAAATTATGAGACGCCTGTACAAAAAATATATCTATAAAAACATTTGCAAAGTTTTGGGGAAAACAATTAATATAAAAGCAGAATCATAATTTACAGTTGTTTTATGAATAATATATTTTTCAGATATTATATCAATGTAAATATATTCTGCAAGGGGAGATTACTCTATCTGGCTTAATAATTTTAGGTTAGAGTGATTTCCCTTTGTTTTTTTCATGGGAGGTTACTCTATCTGGCTTAATAAAGAAAGGTAAGAGTGATTTTTCTTTGGTCCCTTCAGGGGAGGTTACTCTATTGGCTTAAAATTTTTAGTTGACTGATTTCCCTTTGTTTTCTTCAGGGGCGGTTACCTTATCTTTAGGTAAGAGTGATTTCCCTTTGTTCCTTTCAGGGGAGGTTACTCTATCTGGCTTAATAATTTTAGGTAAGAGTGATTTCCCTTTGTTTTCTTCAGGGGAGGTTACTCTATCTGGATTAATAATTTAAGATGAGTGATTTCCCTTTGTTTTCTTCAGGGGAGGTTACTCTATCTGGCTAAATAAAGAAAGGTAAGAGTGATTTCCCTTTGTTTTTTTCAGGGGAGGTTACTCTATCTGGCTTTATAATTTAAGGTAAGAGTGATTTCCCTTTGTTTTCTTCAGGGGAGGTTACTATATCTGGCTTAATAAAGAAAGGTAAGAGTGATTTCCCTTTGTTCCCTTCAGGGGAGGTTACTCTATCTGGCTTAAAAATTTTAGTTAAGAGTGATTTCCCTTTGTTTTCTTCAGGGGAGGTTACTCTATCTGGCTTAATAAAGAAAGGTAAAAGTGATTTCCCTTTGTTCACTTCAGGGGAGGTTACTATATCTGGCTTAATAAAGAAAGGTAAGAGTGATTTCCCTTTGTTCCCTTCAGGGGAGGTTACTCTATCTGGCTTAAAAATTTTAGTTAAGAGTGATTTCCCTTTGTTTTCTTCAGGGGAGGTTACTCTATCTTGGCTTAATAAAGAAAGGTAAAAGTGATTTCCCTTTGTTCACTTCAGGGGAGGTTACTATATCTGGCTTAATAAAGAAAGGTAAGAGTGATTTCCCTTTGTTCACTTCAGGGGAGGTTACTCTATCTGGCTTAAAATTTTTAGTTAAGAGTGATTTCCCTTTGTTTTCTTCAGGGGAGGTTACTCTATCTGGCTTAATAAAGAAAGGTAAGAGTGATTTCCCTTTGTTCCCTTCAGGGGAGGTTACTATATCTGGCTTAATAATTTTAGTTAAGAGTGATTTCCCTTTGTTTTTTTTAGGGGAGGTTACTCTTAATATTTTAAGGTTAGAGTGATTTCCCTTTTTTTCAACAGGGGAGGTTACTTTGACTTAATGAAAGGTAAGAGTGATTTCCCTTTGTTTTTTTCAGGGGAGGTTACTCTATCTGGCTTATTAATGAAAGAGTGATTTCCCTTTGTTTTCTTCAGGGGAGGTTACTCTATCTGGATCAATTATTTAAGATAAGAGTGATTTCCCTTTGTTTTTTTTTCGGGGGGAGGTTTCTCTATCTGACAAATATTAGATATGTATCTTATGGAAAGATAATTTAACACGTTCAGAAAAAATCCTTTTTAATTCCAGTACTATTTCATCGTTTTTCAAAATAATTTGCATACAAAAATACTTGTTATTGTTTTTGTTTACAAAATCAATGATATCAATCAACTGCATTAAAAACAAAACTGTTGCATGATACAATATTTAATATGAAGTTAGGTGCTACCTATGGCGCGGAAAGTTCTTATGAATTATGATATTAGCATAACATGTTTAGTGTACATGTAAACCAGATCTTTCTTGGTTGATGTTCCAGACTCAAACTAAGTTGAGATATTTCAGACTCAAACTAAGTTATGATATTTCAATTATTGTTCCAGACTCAAACTAAGCTATGATATTTCAACTATTCTTCAAGACTCAAACTAAGTAAAGATATTTCAAGTATTGTTCCAGACTCAAAATTAGTTAAGATATTTCAATTATTGTTCAAGACTCAAACTAAGTTAAGATAGTTCAAGTATTTTTCCAGACTCAAACTAAGATATGTAAATTATTGTTCAAAAATCAAACTAAGTGAAGTTATGATATTTTAAGTATTCTCTAAGACTCAAACTAAGTTAAGATGTTTCAAGTATTCTTCAAGACTCAAACCAAGTTAAGTTATTCCAAGTGTGGTTACAGACTCAAACTAAGTTAAGATACTTCAAGTATTTTTCCAGACATAAACTAAGATATATAAAATTATTGTTCAAAAATCAAACTAAGTAAAGTTATGATATTTCAAGTATTCTCTAAGACTCAAACTAACTTAAGATGTTTCAAGTATTCTTCAAGACTCAAACCAAGTTAAGATATTTCAAGTGTGGTTCCAGACTCAAACTAAGTTAAGATATTTCAAGTGTTGTTTCAGACTCAAACTAGGGTAAGATATTTCAAGTATTGTTCCAGACGCAAACTAAGATATATAAATTATTGTTCAAAAATCAAACTAAGTAAAGTTATGATATTTCAAGTATTCTCTAAGACTCAAACTAAGTTAAGATGTTTCAAGTATTCTTCAAGACCCAAACTAAGTTAAGATATTTCAAGTATGGTTCAAGCCTCAAACTAAGTTATTTAAATTATTGTTCCAAACTCAAACTCAAAGTTATGATATTTTAAGTATTCTTTAAGATTCAAACTAAGTTAAGATGTGTTGTCCTAGACTCTAACTCAGTTAAGATGTTTCAAGTATTATTCAATACTCAAACTTAGTTAAGATATTTCAAGTGTTGTTCCAGGCTCAAACTAAGTTTAGATATTTCAATTATTATTCCAGACTTAAAGTAAGTTAAGACTCAAATTAAGTAAAGATATTTTAAGTGTTGTTCCAGATACAAGCTAAGTTAAGAAATTTCAAATGTTGTTCCAGACTCAAACTCAGTTAAAAACATTTTAAGTATTGTTCCAGACTCAAGCTTAGTTAAGATATTTCAAATATTGTTCCAAACTCAAAACTCAGTTTCAAGTATTGTTCTAGACAAGCTGAGTTAAGAAGTTTCAAGTGTTGTCCCAGACTCAAACTCAGTTAAGATATTTCAAGTTTTGTTCCAGACTTAAACTAAGTAAAGATATTTCAAGTATTGTTCAAGACTGAAACTAAGTTAAGATATTTCATGTATTGTTCCAGACTCAAACTAAGTTTAGATATTTCAAGTGATGTTCCAGACTCAAACTAAGTAAAGTTATGATATTTCATGTATTCTTTAAGACTCAAAGTAAGTTAAGATAGTTCAAGCGTTGTTCCAGACAATATTTCAAATATTGATTCAGACTCAAACTAAGTTAAGATATTTCAAGTATTGTCCCAGACTCAAATTAAGTTAAGATATTTCGAGTGTTGTTCAAGACTCAAGCTTAGATAAGATATTTCAAGTAATTTTCCAGACTTAAGCTAATTTTAGATTTTAGGTATTTCAATTATTGTTCTAAACTCAAACTAAGTTAAGATATTTCAAGTATTGTTCAAAACACAAACTTTGTTAGGATATTTTAGTTACTAGTATTGCTCAAGACACAATTAGGTTAAGATATTTCAATTATTCTTCATAACTCAACTTATGTTAAGATATTTTAAGTTTTGTTCCAGGCTCAAACTAAGTTTAGATATTTCAAGTGATTTTCCAGACACAAGTTAAATTATTTCAAGTAGTTGTCTTCATTAAAACTAAGTTTTTTTTTTATTTATGTACGTTTAGATCCCAGACACAAGTTAATTTCAATTTTTTTCCCAAAAATTAACAAAAATCTAGAATTTTAAGTCTATTGAGATATTTTAAATATTGTCCAGCACTGAAATCGATTTTTAAAATCTGTTTAAAGAAATATTTACAAACGCAAAGAAGTTTCCAAGATACAAGATAGATTTAAAATGTCAAATGTTGTTCTTTAAAATATTCAAGATATATATAAACTAGTATACAAAATTTTAATGGTTTACCCTCTGTTTACCCGTGACACAAATTATAGCCAACTATTTTAAATAATACTTAAAAATATCGTGATTCTATAAGTAAAGATACTAGGTCTATAGTATTTTCATATTTTTATATGTACTAAGTGAAAAGATTCTAAACAAAGCATTAATCATTAAATCTACCCTAAAACTTGTTGAAATATTTCAAGTTCTGTATATTTGTAAAAAAGGAAGTATCCAATTTTGACTACAGTGTGTTCCTTTAAATTGTTTTTGATGTTAAAGAAGAATTTGTAAAAGCAAGTATGACCAAAGGGAGACCACTCATGCATTTAATAATTGAAATGACGTCAAAGACCAAAGGGCGACTACTCTCCCTATTGATAATTAAGCATTATGCCTTTTGTGGCCAAATGTTATTGCTTTTGATTGATATTTGTTGGAAGTTTTACAGTAGCATTATATGAAAGTCATTTTCCCCAAAAGTTAATGTTAGTACCGAAGATGTGTGAGAGTTATCAGTTAGAAAAAAATAACAAGTGGTAATGGAGTGTAAACTGACGGGAAAATGACTATTTTTATCATTTTAAACTTGTTTTAATGAAGAGAAGTCTCCTTTGGTCCGTTCTTATCATTTGAATTTCAGGGGAGATCAATCTGTATTTTATAACAAGTAGCCTCCCTTTTCGCTTGATGTTATTTGCAAAACAATAAATAAATAAATAAATAAATAAATAGATAAATATAAATAAATAAATAAATGAAAAATAAATAAATAAATAAAGATAAGTAAATAAATAAATTTAAAAAAAAAACTTTAAAAAATTTAAACAGGCAAGTAAAGTTAAAAAATTGACAGCATAACCTATCAAAAGCGAACAAAAAAAGCTAAATGATGCTAGCCCCCATCCCCTTTTTTTAGCTTTTTGTCAGATCATATAAAAATTGAAAACAACAACAATAAAAAAATCAACAACAAAAAACAAGCATTAACGCATGCATCGTTGGATACCCACGGTTGATTAACATGTAATCAAGATAAATGTTAATGGTTAGGCAGTGGGTATCAGTGGCTATCCGGCGATGAAACGCACGAGGATATGCTTGGAAATGAAAATGATAAAGTTACCCTTTGTGACTCCTTTGAAAGAAAATGAAACAAATGATACTTCAAAATATAAAGGAACACATTATATCATGTATATGGTTGAAAATATTATCGGAATCGGACTTGTCCAGCTTCCGTTTCTGAATACGTTCATTCTCAATTTAGGGAATATAACTTGAATAAAATCAAATTTGAAATTGGTCAGCCAACGGTTTAGAGCCTGGTCAATCTGAACGGACGTGCAGGTTGGCCTGGCTGCATACTGGTGGCAAAGGCTGGTCATTTTAAGATCAAGCATGTTTTAGGTAAACTACTAAATGGTCACTTGTGACAATATTATTCTTTCATTCCATTTCTTGTTACCTTATTTCAATTTGTTTTCATTTTCATTTTTTTTATTTTTTTTATTTTATTGTTGTTATTTTATCTTATTTTATTATATTTGTTTTCATTTTATTTCATTATTGTTTATTTTATTTCATTTTGTTGTTTTTATTTTATTTCATTCATATTGTTATTTCATTCATTTATTTCATTATTGTTCTTCTGGTCGTTATTACAATTATTTAAATATTTTATTTCATTTTCTCATCATTGCATGTTTTTAAATCGTTGGAGTTTTCATTATGTTTCATTGATGTTGTTTTTGGTGGTAGTGGTGATATTCTTGGTGGTGTTATTATTATCTAAATCTTAAGAAATTTCAAATGGATGTTTCTATCATGACGTTGTTAAATTATCATTATTTCTCATTGTACGGCCTAGTATGTATTTATTAACTATTAAAAGTTACTTATCACACTTCTTGAAATATACATTGTAAAAAATGCGCATCATTTATTTCCGCAATTTTACTATTGCCATTATGTAAACGGTACAGTATGTTTGCACATATATTAAGTCTTAATAAATGTACATTCCTGATCAAATTTTACTTATTACTCCACTTGAAATATACATTGCAAAAAAGTGCATTATTCATTATTGCAATTATATTCATTATTGCCATTACAATACATTGACGGTACAGTGTGTTGGTAAATAGATCTGTACAATGTAAAAAGCAAATAAAATATCCCTTCTATCCTGTTCACATCACGGCATTTATGAAGGCGTTATTTTTTCAAGCTCATTTAGAAAACCCAATCAAGCAAACACTTCATATGGTTTTTATTACTACGCCAAAAACTCATAACTTCATAATTGCCATAAATATTAGACAGTTACATGGTAATATATTTCTTAAACTTGGCAGAAAAAAAAACACCATTCAGAAGTTGAACATGACATTGTCAGAAAGATACCAAATCGTATCAGCTTTGTCACATATGTTGTAACGGTATGCAGTAGTTCCAAACCGGAAGCATAGTTATTTTGCTGACTGTAAAGAGGGTTTTGTTTTCTTCATTCCTTCACCTGCTCAATTTACCATGTTTCGTATTTCTGAAATGTAAAAGTCACTGATACACCTGCATTGTAAAAATTGTATTCAACTTAAAAGTCAACTGTTTTTCCTTAAAGGCACATTATGCCTCAGAAATTAATATTTTTTTCCTACATTAGGCAGTGCAAACATAAATGAGTATTATGAGTATTATAATCTTCAATAATGCTTTAAAGCATGTTAGATGCTTATTAGCAAAATAAAGTATAGTTGAATGTGAAAATATTTGTTTTAAAGGTCGCAAAATGTAAACACAGTAGTATTTTAACTTCCACACAAAATACTAAAATCACTAAAACTGTTTTCAAAAAGCAAAAGATTATTCAGATAAATATCCAATTTATTTTGCTTTGACCAGACGTTTCAATTTTGTCGCAACAGACAAACATTTCAGAATTTCAGACATGGCATTACCTTGTAAATTTATGCATTAGGTTCTACTTTTTCACAAAAATATGCAACTTAATTATTAAACAACGAACACATACCAAGGACATAAAGAAAAAATTGATTTGTGCTTCGGATATTCAACTGTAACAGAGAACGATTTTCAATGCTGATTGACTGTTCACATCATTTTGCGGCGTCTTTGATGTGCAGCATCAACATTTAACTTGTATAATGTATAAAATATTCACATTACTTGTAACGCTTTGCGTTTCACTTGCAAAAGACAGCAGACGCACGGGTTAAACCACCAAATTAAAAAAAAAAACAATGTTATCATTACTCTTATTCAAAAATGCACATAATAGAATTCAGGAATACAACAAACAAATAATTACGCCTTACTCAAATAGTGGTCATATAACTTTTATTCACTTGATGTCATTAAACGATTCTCTTATTATTTCTAGTATATTCTTAACTGCAATGGTTCAATTATTCTGGTTGGGTTTAACCCTTTACCTATTGGTCCGTGCACTCCGTGCCCAGGCTATAATATTATCGTCTGCTCAAATTTTTATTTTGTTATTGAAATCCCATAAACTTCAAATGGACTGTTCCAAATTTAATGCAGGGCAGATCCATTACACTAATTTAGTAGGTGAATGGTTACAGTCTCGACGGTACTTATCAAGAAACAATAATAATTTTTCAGCTTTACTGGCGGAAGAAGGTCCAAAATAGCCCTCTATAAATAATTTTAGACATGGTGGGGCACTCGAGTAGAACCACCAATTTTCTCTGCCAATTAAGCTAGCTGTGGATCCCCTCTGCACATGAAACTGTTCATGAATTCAAAGTCGCTGCCCATAATAGTGAAAGAAAGGGGGTGAAATTGATTTGAAGTCAATGAATTCATTCAACCACTCGGTAACGGGCGCCCTTTATTATAACTAAAACTTACAAAAGTTTTATCAAATTTGAATAATGAAGAAAAATGTTCGATACCAGTGTAGGTGTACATGTATTTACTTAGCCAAAGCAGTTCATGACTGAATAACACCAACAAAGGTAACTCAAAAAAAAAAATATTTTATCAAACCCGAACATGAAACAATTTTCACAATGCCGTACTGTTTCAGGACCAAATGAAAACAGGTCTCATTCAAGAGCTATAAACAAGCCTTAAAGCTGCACGCCTCCAGATGAACCAAAAATATTTCAAGAAAAACAAACTTAAGAAAAATGTACTCAGATTTTAAGAGAAGTAAAAAGATTTAAGATTCAAGTAATTATTTATGTGCTACATGTCTTTAACGACCGAAGTCGCAGTACTTATTACCATATTTCTACTGCGTGACTAACGCAGTAATGGCTATTATTGTATATTTTGGCCTTTTTTGGTAATTTAAGTAGACTGTAAATGCTGTTTGTAATGTGTAAATTACTTTCCTTGTTCACTACACTACTCGTCAATTTTTCTTTTAGATACATTTTCAAAATTTACATGAAGAATGAGCATGAATCTGGAGGCATACTGCTTTAACCTGCGGAAATTATTAAATGGACTTTTCCACATTTTATTTAAGGAACAGTCCATTATAAATTATTATAACTAATTATAACATGAAAATGAAAATTGGAAGTTAGCAAACAGTAAAAGAGGCTGGTCAAACTGCACAAAAGTGCAGGCTGGCCTGGCTCTATTCTGGAGGCAAAGACTAATAACTTTCGCTTTCAGCAGGCTAAGAAACAAATCTATACATATATTCATAAAACCTACTATTACCTCATCTTAATCAGTAGGTTCCAGTTCTGTGATAAGGATGTAACATGCCAAGATCAGTCTGCCGGAACTCATTTCATATCTTTCGTTCTTTCCTAATTTCTAATCTTGAAACTGAAATATAGGTTAAAAAAATTATCTATTTATAGATTAAAAATTAAGATGTTATCGGAGTGCCAAAATCAAAGTCACCAGTTCATTACAAAATACACATTATGCATTAGAAATAATTATGATATTTTATAGTATAATTATAATAAGAGATATATCTCCCTTATTTGTAATACATTCATAATTATCTCCCTTCCTTCGGCACAATCACTAATGTAGTGCCGGTATTTTTGACCTATTCGTGAATTAAGTTATTAAATGTATATTTTTGTCTATTTAGATTGTAATACTTTAAGGAAGCGAGTGATCTCGGAAAGAATAATTATTTATATTATGTTCAGTTCATTTTTTTTTTCTAGAAAAGCAACAATAATTACAACAAGAGCTGTCCGTAAGACAGCGCGCTCGACTTTTTTATTGCTTGCCAATAAAAAAAGTTTTTGCAGTAAAAGGCAATACAAGAATCTCTGTATTTTTAAAGTGAACAATGGCCATGAGCATTAAGATATTTAGTGAAGAATTATTTTACTGAATTGTGTGATACCCTTGAACACTGCAGCAAAGTTTGAAATGTTTAAGTCAAAAGCAATATCTCAAAGGGTTAAGGCAATAAGTGGATTTTACCCATATTCAATGTATTTTCTAAGTCAAAAAGGGGCATAATTCTGTCAAAAACCTTGACAGAGTTATGTCCTCTTGTCTGTTGATGAAGGTCGTGATGGTAAACAAGTATGGTCAGTTTCAAAGCAATACCTCCAATGGTTTTGAAATAAAGTGAGGTGGTACAAAAAACTTAACCAAGCTCAATACACTTTCTAAGTCAAAAAAGGGCCATAATTCTGTCAAAAACCTTGACAGAGTTATGTACTCTTGTCTGTAGATGGAGGTTATGATGGTGAACAAGTATGGTAAGTTTCAAAGCCATACTTGTAATACTTCTGAAATAAAGTGGGGTGGTACGAAAAACTTAACCAAGGTGTGACGCCAACGCCGACGCCGACGCCGGGGCGAGTAGGATAGCTCCCCTTTTCATAGAAAAGTCGAGCTAAAAAGTCATATTTTATATCTGAAATTAACATGCTTTCAAAATACAAACATTGTACCAAATTAAAAGTTGTCATTATTAATGAACTGTAATCAGTACTTTCTGGTTATTTTGTGTGGTACAATATGTTGATTAACTCTCAGCCTTCTAGTGCAAACATAATATACATGTACCCGTGCGACCAGTGCAGACCAAAATCAGTCGGCATATCCTTGACATCACAGACACTTGGGGTGTGGAGCTTAAAACGCCTTTAAAATCCAAATAAAATATATATTTGTCAATCCCAGCACATGTACTGATCAAAAATATCAAAAAAACTTAATATAAGCCGTTTTGGAAAAAAATCATATTTCAACGTCTATAAGTATTATTATAGAAGTTGAAATATGATTTTTTGTATCAGCACAGAATCAACTGTCTTATCGACCACCAATTCCCAAACTATTCAGAAATAAGGCCTGAATTTTCGACAAAGAAAAACTACCATAACACACAAATGACATAAACAACTCCAACAAAGACAAAGAAAAACTACCATAACACACAAACAACTCCCACAAAGAGACAAACTAAAACACCGAACTCAAATCGAATAACCCCAATCACATACCAACTCCAAAAATTTGAGAAAGAAACCAAAACAACCAAAATCGATATAAACAATGCACACAAAATATCGTCAATATACATAACATAAAACATAGTTTTCAATTTTAACCAAAAAAAATCTTCCATTTCTAAAATAAAATTTTGTAATTTTACGCAATTTCAGTTACTGACATAATACCATTTACATGTATATATGTATATCAATTTTCTTGTCAATGTCAGATTTTCCAAATGTAAATTGAATTAAATAAGTATGCTGTTTTTACGTTGCATAATGTGTGTTGTCCTTGTTCCACAAGCATGGCCCGATATAGTATGATTACTTGCAAGTTCATTGGTTCCTTTTGAAATTTCATCATCTGAAACTGATACAACTTACGAAGAAAAGTTAAAACTCAATTGTCTAAAAATAACTAGTTTTTAAAAAAAAAGCTAGTTTCTATAAATAACTAGATTTACCTGATGCTCACTACCTTGAACAACGTCATTTCATCATCATTGTTACACCCATGGACGTCCTCATCAACATTACCATAAACAACAACATTGTCATCAGCATGGCCATCATTTTTACATATCACACGTCAATCATCCGTGTCAATACTTTGTTAGACCTCATATGCCAACTATCAATTATTCATACCTGTATTTTGTTTTATATCATAAGCCAATAATCTATGACAATGTTTTGTTAAAAAATCATATGTAATAACTATAGCTATTGTATAATCTGGGTTTTTTTCAACATGTGACTTTTGAGTATAGAAGGAAATAAATAAAATTATTGTTATTACCATCCTTTAAAACAGAAAACAATCAGGAATTGTAGGCCTACAGTAAGTGAATCATCACAATGTACATGTACTAATTATTTACAATAATAAATAAACTGATAAAATAATGCCACAGTTAAAAAAACACAACATATTGTAATACTGCGTTACGATTTAACTCCTACACTGCTGAAACCAGTAATCTGCCCTTTGATACCACTTTAGTATAGAGCCAGGACATCATACACGCGCATCAGACTCTAATACTGGTGTAAGCTTTTGGTTTCGAAATCCCTTTAACTTCGAATGGAATGTTCCAATGCAATGCTGGACAAAACCATTATACACATTCAGTAAAATGGCATTTAGTGATACAGCATTTTATATCAACTTAAAACATTTTTGCCATCTAAGTATCTATAAAACAAATAATTCTTACCTTTCCAAAACATTTTCAGTATTGCGTATATATCTCGAATACAACAGTTTGTCGAATGTGACATTTGGTCGAATACGACAGTTCATCGACACTGAGACTACGACAACACTACAACAATTGATAGAAATTTAACTTTAATCCTACAAACTTGAAACCCCCCACCCCATCACACTAAGTATCAGGTGGTCTTGATTAGATGACTACAATGGTAAGTAAATATGAATAATAATCATAATGGTCAAAAATACCGTTAACTATGATCGAAACGTCACATGAAAAGTTAAAAGTTTAACATGTATAATCCTTATGACTAATGCTAATTTATTATTAAAGTCCTTATTCATGGAAAATCTAACTTTTTGTCAAACAAATTGTACCTACGAAAAATATTTGATAATTTACAAATTTTATGAGATAC
Source organism: Ruditapes philippinarum (assembly GCF_026571515.1). NCBI lineage: Eukaryota > Metazoa > Mollusca > Bivalvia > Venerida > Veneridae > Ruditapes > Ruditapes philippinarum. The sequence continues at coordinate 216,405 of NW_026859584.1, read as the reverse complement.
AATAACATTACCCGGATTTTCTGTGAAATATTTACATTTTTTCCTTTCAAAAAACAGTAACGCTTTCCCGATTTTCATGTGTAATAATATTACGTTTCGGCTATATAGTTTAAATAAAATATAAAATAACTTACATTTTTGATTGATACTTTTGTTCTCCGACAGAAACAATTCCAAACCTCCCATACTTTCGTCTCCGTCACATCCCTCTCACAAACTTCACGCAAATGTAGCTAACAGTAAAGTGCATGGAAAATCACTCGACCATGGATCTTGAGCGCTCGGGGACAATCTTGTATGTTTAACCACTGATTGATTCTCACTAAAAAAACTTTACTAAACAAATCCGTTAAAGACGCCAGCAAAGCATTTTTCGATCTCTTTTCAGGCACACGATTCAATTTGCTATGTATTTATATAAAACTATTGTTCCCCGCCTGGATTATTCGGAAGGATCAAAAAGTTAACGTGGTTGGCACACCATCACGTTGCATGCGCGAAACAGTTTTTATTCGTCATTCGAGCATTAAGACGCAAGAACCATTGGAAGTGGTATCAAAATGAAATATTGAAAGAAGCTGGGACCTTAAAGTTAAAAACGGTTTATAATATATAAGTTTGTTAAGGTATTTAATCTCCACTGAGGTCCTAAAACCTAAACACATAAAAAATAAATTCGTACATAGATAAACTGCATGGACATTTAAAACGGACACATATGCAAAAGATGTTAAGAATATATAGGGTATATTCAAGTTTTTTCTGTGAATACATGATTTATTTTCATCAAGTGGTATGAAAATAAATATTTCATGAGTGGCGGTAGCCACGAGTGAAATGTGATAATTTTCATGCCACAAGATGAAAATAAATCATTTATTTATAGAAAAAATCTTGAATTTTCTGTTTATAATATACATTTGTCTCTATTTTTAAATTACAATTTGGAAGACTATTCCTTAAATGTTGTGTACTGGCAGAATTTTAAAGAAAGTCGTCCGGCAAGACACCAGTGAAAACACGGAAAATATGTTTCACTTTTTACCGTGAAAATATTTCTCAATATTTCATTTATAGGTATATATAGGTATATAATAAATATATATACTCAGATTTGATTTAGATATTAATTCTATTTTGTCACGGATCTTAATTACAATGTAATAATTATATAAATCCGCGATTTTGTGTAATTCTTGTCCGATTTGGGTTAATTTTCATTTTTGGGTCATTTGCACCTATACTGGAAAAATGGAGTGAGCGAATAATCTGAAATCTTGCACACAAGTTAGGCCTATGGTTCAGACGTGCATCAAATAGTATATAAATCTCGAAAAAGATATTACCAGTTTCGTCATAGCAATAACGTTTATTAGAGATGTAGATTTGTCTATATCTCTGCGTTAGTTTTAAAAAATTCATACCCTGGTTTGTATATTTTAACTGGAACAATAATATATTTTTGGTCCCAGACTTTAATTAGAATAGGAAACACATTCGTGACATTGTAATAAATGTGAACAAAAAAATTTAAATTACATGAATACTGAATTTTTTATTGCCATTTGTGGTAACACTTACGTAAAGTTTGACATGGGGACGCCACTTTTGCCTATTTTAGGTTAAAACACGTACACATGTGTGCAAAACGGCACCTTAATGCACCAGCATTACATCATATGTATAATACATGTATTTGCACAAAACAACCATAATTTGGAATTTTTGAAAATTGTTATTGGCTTTTTATAAAAGAATTGACAAAAATTGATTACAACGCAGACGGCAGTGGATTCAATTGCACCGCAGTGCGGTGGTCCCGATGTCATTAATGTCTATTGTGAGGGTTTAACTTGACATAACGCATTTTTCAATTTAGAACAACCATTTTCTTACGTTGACATCAGAGAAACGCTTTCTGTTAGTGTTTAAAACAATATGATTATATATTATAAGAAGCTTACACTGGCTGCCGGTACAGACCGGAATGTCTAGCTCGAGGGAGGCTCTCCCGAATTGCCGCTAAACCGATACCCGAGAGCAAGATATTCCCGGCTGTACCGACAGCCAGTGTTTTATTTTTCTTGCATTTTACATATCAATTATTTTCAGAACAGAAATCACGAAAATTTATAATCTCATAACGCACTTTTTCTTATAGTAGCGTAGAATAGAATAGGATAGAATAGAATAACTTTTATTTCCAATCAAGGGTCATGTTAAATGACATGTGCATCACAATAATAATAATGACGTTTAAGAAACTAAAACTTGATTCGTAATATAGTAACAACAATAAACTTAGAGAAAAAACAAAAACAAAACAAACAAACACAGCAAATGACAGGGTTCGCGAACTATAATTAAACATCATAACTATATATATAGATCTATATGAATTGAAAATTACATTTTGTTTTTATTCTTCGAATAACATTTAATTTACACAAACAGATAGCGTATACCTGTTTTGTAACAAAACTGTACAATACACATGTCTCTCTCAAAAAAAAAAAAAATAATATATATATATATATATAAAATATATATATATATATATATATATATATATATATATATATATATATATACCGTATATACCAAGTTAAATTAATTTATGTTTTCTCTTTATCATTTCTGAGTTTAAAACAAGTAAAAATAAAATCTACAAATTGTTTTATGATTTTTTAATCTTCGTTGCTCATTAACCAAATGAATTTGCTTATTTCAGACATTTTTTCTAAGTTTAAATTCTTATCCTTTATTTCATTATATAAAATGCTGCGTTGACTAGTAAAAGCATTGCAAGCAGTAACAAAATGTAGCTCGTCTTCAACTTCATTTGAGTTGCAAACTTCGCAAAATCTTTTATCAGACTTGATTTTTTTATATCTCCCAATCTCTATTTGTAATTTGTGAGAACTTATCCTTAACTTTGTAAAACAAGCTCTAATATTTTTATCTTTGATTACTGCTAAATAAGGTTCCCTACACAAATTTGTTTTAAACAGTGCGTAAGTACGTAGTTTTCCATCATTATCAACAGCATTTTTTGATTTATCCATAAATCGAATTTTAAAAGTGCTCAACAGTTGTTTTCGAACAACAACATACAGATTCTTATCACTATATTGACTTTCAGGTATTTTAAAATATTTTAGTATGAAGAATACATTGGACAACCAACTGTTTTTTTTTACAATTGTACAAATTTTCACTTTCAACATAAGCATTTTTTAAAAGTTCACTAATTGGAGATTTGGTTAACCTTGTATAATACTTAATACAACTGATTATGCAATCAAAATATAAAGGAAATCTCCCTAATTCACCTAAAACAGCATAATTGCATGCTTTTTTGTGAACCCCTAACACATGTTTTAGGAATTTTGTATGTAATTTTTCACATGGCATGTCATTAAAGCATTAAAACAGACAAAAACCCTCTTTATTAACTCGACTGGTTGTTGTATCTCAAAGTACCCCAGAATTCACTAGCATAAAGTAGTACAGGTTTAACACTATGGTCAAACAAATGCAATGAGGTATGAACATTAGTATTCAAATTACTGAAAGCTTTGCCTAATTTAAAATTTGCTTTTAATGCCCTTTTATACAAATCTTTTTTGCACTCAGTAAAACTACCCGAAGATGAAAATAGTATTCCAAGATATTTATATTTCGAAACATGATTAACCTCTACATTATTATATATATACTTAAAACTGGATAGCCTTCCACTTTTGCTAAATGTCAATATATTAGTCTTCTTTAGGTTTACAGACTCTGTAGACCTTTCTCACTGCTAGACAAAAGAACTACATCATCTGCATATAGTAAGCAATTAAGGGGAATGGCACCAAGCATAACTGGATCATCTTCATTACCAAAGCAGGATGTTAAATCATTGATAACCAATTTAAACAGGTTTTGACTCAGGTTATCGCCTTGTCCCAAACCGATTTCTGGAGTAAAATGATGACTGAGTGAGTTTCCCAGACGAACATGAATTTTATTCTTATGATACATGCTCTTGATAATTGTATAAAATTGCCCCGAAATGCCACACTCATTTAGTTTATAAAAAAGTACAGAATGCATCACACTGTCAAAAGCTTTAGAATAATCAACAAAACATGCATGTATTTTCCTACCATTGTTCAGATATTTCTCTACCAGTGTTCTTAACACAAACATGTGATCTGAAGTTCTGGCTTTTGGTTGAAAGCCAATTTGCTCCTGTTTTATCACCTTATTATCATCAAAACATTTTTGTAGTCTATTATTTAGAATACTATTAAAAATCTTCGAGAGGCATGGCATAATGGAAATTCCTCTATAATTTGAGGGGTCATTTGGACTATCACTCTTGTGTAGAGGTTTTATATATCCTACTTTCCAGAGATTTGGGTATTTTCCTGATGACAAAATAGTATTAAACATTTTTTTGTATACAGGGCATAAGAACCTGATAACCTGTTTTCATCATTTTATTTGCGATACAATCTAAACCACAGCCTTTTTATTCTTAAGTTTACATATAGCCTCTTTAATTTCCTTCTGATCAATTCTGAAATCTAAGTTTGTAAAAGTTTTTAATTTTTCAGAATCCTTAATTAAGGACTGGAAATTCTTGTCAATTTCTTCAAATCTTTGTTTAGGACAAAAATAACTCTGAAAAATATTCTGTCCATTTTTCAGGAGAAATATTTAAGGATGGATCAGTAGAATCAGAATTAGATTCTTTTAATTCATTTACAAGATTCCAATATTGTTTGGGATCATTTTCAGACAAATTTTCCAATTGTGTTAAAATTTTATGTTGGAACTGTCTTTTTTTCTTTTTACAGTATTTACTATAAAGTTTCCTATATCTATAAAAACTTCCTCTAATTTGAGGATCAGTGGGATGTTTTGAATATGCTAAACTTTTTTTGCTTTAATTGTTGATACATTTTATTAATATCTGTATCAAACCATTTTTCTTATTTACCTTTCTTTTTTATTTTTACTTATTTTGACCTTCTTTAATGACTTTTCACATGCACTATAAATAATGTCATTAAATTCTTGAAATAATTTATCAATATTATTATCATTATATGAATCCTCATTTAGAACTGTAACTCTTTACAAAATGTTTTAACTCTCTCTTGCACAGTGTTGCTTTCAAGTGCTCTTGTGAACAAAAAACGAGATTCCGTTCTCCAGCAGTATGATGCAGGTAATGGTATACATTCAGAATTATCTAATTCCTCAAAAAATGAAGCATACAATTTTGTGCTTATTCTGGCATGGTCACTTAATCATGTACATGAAAGTATAATATATTATGAACCAAGCTGTCAGATACCAAACAGTAGTCAACAACACTATATCCATTATATTGAAAACAGGTATATTTACCCAAATAATCACCAAATGTTTGTCCGTTAATTAAGTATACTTAGATTAGAAGAAATACAAAGATCTAATAATTCTTTTCCTCGCGCATTGCAACTATTGTCATAACTTTGACGACAAACTTTATTTTGACAAATGTAATGAGGAACATCCACATATTTGTTTCCATTATCTACAAAATTTGTTTCAGTACCAATTCTGGCATTCATGTCACCCTTAATGATTATATCCCAAGCTCACTGTAGTATTCAATATCTTTTTCAAGTAGAACTATTATATCCAAATTATGCCGTAGTACATAAGAGGAATAAGGTGGAGCCAAGTACGTAAAACAAATATAAATACTCTTTTTTAAACTTTACAACAACTTCAACCACTGAATTTCACTACTTTTGTTATCAAGTATAGACACACCAGATTTAATAGACTTTTTAAACAAATATAAGCATGCCCCCTGACAGAGGAAAATTATCTTCTTTTGGTCTATTTATCAAGTAGGTGAAATATTCAGGTATAACTATTTTACTTAAATCAGCACATTTTTGCTTCTTGCAAACATAAAATATCATATGATTTTATACAATTTATGAGAGACATGTCATTGTACTTTTCTTTTAACCCATTTATATTCAAACATCCAATGTTAATGCTGCTTCTACTCATAAATGGCATTATATTATCTAAAAGAATAATAATCAACAATACTCCACAATAAAAAACAAAAAAAAACAACAAAACAGTTACAATACCTACAATGTAGATAAGAAAAAGTTATTTAATATGTACACTAAAGTACAGTATGCCTTGAAAGATTTATCAACCAAAAAGGCTACTTATTCTTTACCATCATTAGTGTCACTGATTACCAGTATGTATCATGAAAAAACTTATATATACACGAAAACTTTTACTAACATAACAGTGTCAGAGACCACCAGTATATATATACGAAAAATTTATACCTATATGAAAAAAAATTTTTTTTTTACTTACAAAACATTACGTTCTCACTAATGTCACATTTATAATAAAAGAAACAGAAAACAACACAAAATACTATTACTTTATAATAGACACAAAATGTCTATTCAACCCACAAAATGTGACTTACATGTATTTATAAACATACTTTACAAAACCTACACTTTAACTTTCTTTCCGACTTAACATTAAGTTCAACCAAACAACAATAGAAAGAGATATTTCAATAAGTAGCGTATGAAATTACAACTTTATTTTTAATTAAAAACCCTTTCCCAAAACGAAAAAGGACCCCCTTTTTTTTCCCGGTTTTTTTACATTTTAATGTAAAAAAATTCCCCAAACTTTTTTTTGCCCCGGTCCCTACTTGAGAAATTTTAAAAAAAACATAAAAATCCCAAAGGGCCCTTGGGGGGTTTACCTTTGGGGTTGCAAAAAAAGAACACGGTGGTAGATAATCTTGTCTGATATGCAAGAAACAAACTTTATAATATTGCACGTTTGTAACGTCGCTTTTCATTGGATAATCATAACAGTTATATAGCTTTTTATAATACTGCACGTTTTGTACGTCGCTTTTCATTAGATAATCGTGACGTTTATATAGTTTTATATACACGGCTGTTGTCGATTCATAAGGAAATCTTACTTTTTTCTCTAAAAAATGATGCTTGCAGTATTATAAATTCGTTATAAAGATTGCTGACAGGTTATATACCCGTATATAAACGGCATTTTGCAATATAACCCTCGCCTAACGGCTCGGGTTATATTTACAAATAGCCGTTATATAGGGCCATATAACCTGTCAACAATCTTTATAACTAATATTATACACGGATGCTGTCAATTTATGAAAAAACAATTTTCTTTCTATATAAAAGATGCTTGCTGTATTATAAATTTGTTATGAATATTTTTACGGGTTATATGGCCGTATATAAACGACTGCAACATAACCTTAGCTAAGCCGTTCGGCAACAAACGGCCATATAACATGTCAAAAAAAACCGGTCATTTAACCTGTCAAAAATCTTTACAACTTATATTATAATACTGAACGACGAAACAAACGTAGTAGACATATAGGCAAAATTAAAGATGTTCGACATGTATTCTTGAAACGTGGCATGATGTTAGAATATGATAAACATTTAAAGCCAAAACACTTAGGGTCATCCATCTCATTTTCTGCACATGAACTTTTTCATTCTTTTTATCTATTTAACCCTAAGCGACCATGTACTGAATTGGTGTTCTCAGTATGGTAATATAACACAGTGACATTCAAAACTGAGATTGTTTTTCATATTTAAGAAGCATGTTCTGTTAATCTTTACAATTAAAGTGACTGTTGTTCTTGTTGCTCTATCATTTTTATTTTTATTTTCAAAAGGCAAGGAATTCTTTTTGTTCGTTTTCTTTCCATGAGCATTTGTGAATATTCGTAATTAACAAATATTTACGTATTCCACATATTTTACTTGTTGTAAACAAATATCACATCACCGAAATAACTATTTCTATCACCATATCACTATGTCTCTACCGAAGTGTTCGAATACCTTTACACAGTTTAGATCATAATTTATGCGAAATGTGAGTTTGTTTAGTTGACAATAGTTTAACTAATAAAACAATTTCTAAATTTCCATAAAAAATAATACGGATGCATACTGTTTAAACCGCAGTCCCAATAATTAAGTTTGATTTAACGAAGAATGTCAATCAAGGAAATGTCCCAATGTCCCAGTAGCACATTTTCACAGTATCTATACAGTTAGCTCCCTTTGTTTGATCAGTTCAAGTTACTTCTTACCAGGCATTTACTCTTACACTTGAGAAATGTCAATTCAGTTAGGTTCCAAATTACCATGGTTTAATATCAGTAAGCAAAAGAGGAAACCTCTGTGATTCTATGATAGAAAGACGTGTGAACACAGAAAAAAACAAGAGTGTAGCGTGTGAGGAGTATATTATGATATACACAAGTTGGATATAAGAAGATAATTATATTATTATCGTATGAAATACAGTGAATTCAAATGCCAAGTCCTTATAAAAAAATAAAACAGTACAACTACATAGAAATTAAGATAAACAATGTATGTAAATGAGGTGGACAAATAAAACCGTCGCATTATTTTGTGTAGTTGTTTAATGGAACTGTAACTGTTTTGTTAAGCCGGATACATTTTCTAATCATAGAATCTGTTTATATCACGTTAGGTTATATATTATTTTGTTATACCTCAATATATCCTTCAATATGAAATCCCTATAGACTTATATGAGTTGTTTTAATCAAATAATGTACATGTATCACCATCATAGGGAATGTTCCCCCGGGAGATATTTCTTGGGCACCTTTGGGCATATTTCTCTTACATGACTTTAACATTTAAAATGTGTAATTATTCTTTATAAATGAATACCCAGATTATTGTCGGAGTGAAAGTGGATATAGTGTGCCTCGAGATAATACAAGTGTTCGGTTTTACAAAATCCATTATCACCCCGACAATTATTTGTTATTTATTTCATTTCGAAGAATTACAATTGTTTACATGATTATTTACATAGAAAAGCGTTTTTGTCACGTGGTTGTGTTTAAAGAAAAACTGTTATGTCACTGTTCTGGTTGCATTCCACTTTTGTAATGTTTTATTGTTTTCCTTCCTCACTTGTCCAGCAAGTAATGCATTCTCTCTACATGCACGTGATATCTGATCCTTTAATGTGATGTTTTCTGCATAAAGTTCATCATAATTCTTTCCTCTATACCTGAAAAGACAATAATAAATATAATAAGTGTAACAGCGTGTCCGTGTGTGGCTAGTACGTCGGTCTTGTAGCCTAGCGTCGAAATTAATCTAGTAATCTAAGGACTGCAGGCCCTGTTGTGGCTAAGGGGTTGATTTTAAGAGTTGAGGTATCAGAATTGCAGCCACCGTTGATCCCTGACTGTTTTTAAGAGGGCTCCAGCAGGTGAGGTGGTTTTGATCCCTGGTTTTGCTGTAAGTTTGTAAAATCCGAGGTTAACCAGAATTATCTTTCCTGTTTCGGCGCCATATGGTCTAGATTATGTCGTTGTGCCATAAGACCAAAGAGATAAGGACTGTAGGCGGCGTAGGTTCAAGTCCCATCAGGGGCAAGTCGTTGTTTCTTATACACTCAGTAGTTAGCACTGGTTAGTTTTAAGAACGGGTTTGAGATTGTGTCTCTTTTCTTATAACCCTCTACACTATCGAACTAAAATAAATTCTGTATAAACTGCATTGAAACAACTAAAATAAGTCGTTTGCTAAATGAAAGTAATAATAAATGAATCAAAAATAAAATATACTATTGAGATAAAATATTATGTTCAAAGTTATGAATGGCACATGCAACCAAATGGATTCATTCTCCCTGAATACCAGATATCTGATTTGCTGTTTAAACAAGAGAATTAGTTACTCGAGGTTATGCATAGATCTTAATTGAAATATTAAACTAATTCTGATCAAAGTTTGAATAAAAGAATAACTATTAAAGCTAAGTAGAATTCCACATTGATGACACATTCAATCTATTGTAATAAAACGTTTGATTTAGAACTCGTTTATTTCGTGTCGTTGTTTTATCATTTTTGATATATCTAAAGCGCTTGTATTTTACATACCCTTCTAATTCCTTCAGTAAAGCAACGTTTTCCTTGTTTGATTTGATGAGTTGGTTTGTAATCAGCTTCATCTCCTTGTCTTTCTCTTTCAACAGTTTCTGCAGATATATCGCCTGATACTTGGAGGCTGATTCTACCAACACTTTTCTTTCAGTCTTTGGTCGCTCCCAATTAAATCTTTTAATTCTGGAAAAAAACACTGGTTATTTACAAGACACCGATTTTTAAGAACAGTTCACGTTGCTTCTTCGAACTCCAAACAAGCATTTCATTCTATTTTACGAATTGGATAAGGGGATAATTAATAAGACCTTAAAACGCGTACATGATTAAGTGAACGTTTAAAGCTACATTTTGATTACAGAAGCATATGGCTTATTCAGAAGCAAAATTTAACTGTTTGAAGATCATGTTTTTAAATAATCATTCTGGAAACTGATAACGTGTTCTAAGGCCAATTATTATTGTTTCAAGTTCTGTGGGGTTTTTATAGAAAGATTGAACAAAATGTTTCGTTAGATAAAGAATTAATTTCATACCTTTCAGCGGAGGCACGTATAGAGACAGGACATATCCAGACACCATCGTTAGGTTCCTCTTTGTTCTTCTCAAATGGTTTTAGAAGGAGAGTAGGCTCCGTCAGTGTTCTCTGAAAACAGACCATATTCAATGTCGCACTTAAACATTCATTATCTGAGCAATTAAATCTTTATTTATAACTTAATTGTAAAGGAAAACTATGAACATAATGTCATTATTTGGTTTCTTACATGTTCATAGTCTAAGAAACAGAAATTACATGTTAGAAGTTTGTCTCCAGGAATCATTTTAATGAAAATAACATCTGTTTGATTATTAATGTACTTTAGTTTCATCGTGATTGAAACGTTCATCATAAACTCCCTAATTTATATATCTTTAATCACAGAGATATTTATCATATTTTAGTACTGCCAATGTAACAAACAATGATACCTCGAGCTGCTCCTGTTCCGTGTCGTCTGTTAGATCAGGATCTGGCATTGTTCTTGCTGACTGGGCTGTGCGCTGAAACGGTATGAATAAATCGTTACTATAGCGAATATATTTTTACTTAACAAACAACATTGATTTAGTTTAATTTAGTTGTTTAAGACGGACACCTTACTGTAATATTGTTGTTGACCACTGAACTCAACAACGCCAACAACAACAAAAAAGAATGTATCTAAATATTTACAATAGGCTCGGCTTTAATCGCTTAATTATAAAAAAATACCAAGTTTAAATGCAGTTAATAAATTTAAACAAACAGAAAATTATAATAGTAGAGAAATTACATTTATTTTCGTGGCATTCACAAGTTTCTTCACATCAATGTTCAAAAAAGTGTCAGGCTTCTTTCTGATTCCAATAAACTGTAAGACATAAAAATGGAAACAATTTAATTTTTAATGTACATACATAGCATACAACAAAAGTATCTAATACCATAAACATATAGCGGTACATCTTAATTATAATTTACTTGTTCTCAGTATTTCTTCCTACCAGTGCGAACATTGTCGACTGTTCATTATTCAGTAAGTTCATATTTTGAAATTCTCTCTAAAAATAATGAATGGTTTTGTCCAGATTAAAAGATGTACAAAAACCATGTAAGATTTTAGCGTGGAAAGATTTAATGATTGCTAACTAAAAAAACTTCAAATGTTGGTCGAGATAATTGTACTTGTTATAAAATAGAGTCGGTCTACTTTTAGGTACTTAAAATTCAATCTTTAAATTCTGATACACAATACATTGCTTACATAATTTCCTACTCTGACAGCGTCTTTAGCTTTAGTCCAGCGATGTGAAGCAGTGACCTTTTGGCTTTCCCTCCAACCTTTGACTTCACTGTCGTAGTGAAATTTATAATGTGGAGGCGGCTAAAATGTAAGATAGCAATACATAGCATATAATTATAATGGTTTAATGATTAATGTGAGAAACGTTTATAAAATGTTTTTACTATAATCAATGTCGAAATAAAATATACACATACTATTTTACACTATAAGACAAAAATACTCACATTTCTATTTCAATTTCCCTAAAGTAAGTAAAATATTTGGTTAATCCTTAAACTTAGAGAAATCAATTTGATCAAAGTTTACCAACTGCGTTCCTATATCATTTGACTTTGCTTGAGTTAACTTAAACTTGTGATTAATGTTAGGTTTATCAAAGTTGATTTGTATACACTTACCACAAATCTAAACAAATATGTTTTGATTTCTTTTCTATCAAATGTCAGCTACACATACCTGACGAAGGCTTGCAAAATCAAACAAACTATCAATTAATTAATTCAGTGTATGCAGCATTACTATATTCTGTATAAATTAATTCATCATACTATTCCGGAATCACGGCAATTAATTCAAGTATCAGTTGCAAATGTATAAACAGGTTAGATAAGTCGCACCAACAAAATATGGTGACTTACAGCTAGACACTGGGTACCAAAATCTTAACATTTGCCCAATCCCCTTCATTTGCCATTTCAAGTACAAGGTACGAGCGGGTAGATTCCTTACATGAAAGAATCCAAAGTTTTGGGCGGAATTCCATTTGTAAAACGACTTACTATTACTATAAATTTTCTTACAAATATATTATCAATTTTAATGGGTATTTTGTGCCAGAATCTTAATTTTATCAAATCAAAGAACTAAAAACATTATTTTTGTTTGGTATCACAATGTTGTCAGTCTTAGAGTCTCAGTAGGTAAATTTTGATCGGTTTATAATGGTTTTATGAATACAGTATAACAAGTGGACTATCATAAACCCATTAGAAATGTCTCAGAAATAAATGCGTCATTCCGCTATTTTCCATCATTTATTTTGCAAGCTATGGAACACTAAATCATCTTATTTTGATTTTCATATATACGTAGAAGGCCGGTTCAGACACGCAAAGTTCAGACATTTATTTTTCATTTGCGAGGGTACATATACAGAAGGCTCTCTTCTGTTTGTTATATAATGACTGATTGTTTTCTGTTTGTATCCAAACAACAATTAACCATGAGTAATTTTGTTAATATATTATCACTTTATAATAATACGAATTAGTTTACCATATAATGGGAATACATAATGGGAATTTTTGCCATTATGTATATGGTGACGTGAACAAAAATTTTAATAATTCAGAATCGTGCAAGCAGACAGAGTGAATAGTTTTAAACTCAAAAAAATGATTTAGCTCTCTTGACGTTATTTAACTTTTGAAAGAGAAGAAAAATATAGTTACGTGTTATTATATTAACTTACCTTTTTCTTCTGCGAAGGAAACGGTGTCCTGTAGTATTGTTTCGTCGTAGATAGCTTTCGCATGTCGGTGCCATGACGTCCGTGTATAGTAAAAAGTGGCGGTTCTAATGTGAAAATAGACATTAAAACAACATTGTTGGTATATCCAATACTTACCTCAATTGTTCAATATATCTGTCGATGAAACATTATAATTTGCATTTGTGTGTGTTGTTTATCTATAATATTCACTATTATAATAAATTATCATTCATCGATAAATGGTTTTTATAGTTGAAAACGTTTATGTGCTACAAGTTTAGTTGTTGTTTTTCCCCCAATAAATACAAACAAAAGAACCATGCAGTATGATACTCACTGAATCCTGTTGGTTTTTCCGGAGATTTTAGACTCATCTGTCAATATATAGATACATATGGTTTTCTCTTTTATTTTGAAAGATTTGCAATTTCATAACATACATATTAACTGTTACAGACAATTTTGATAAGATTCATGTATACATCTCAAACAAAAATTTCATTGGATTCTTTGCAGTTTCATATAATTTGCAATAAAAACATTTTCGTTGTTTTTAATATGTATAGAAAAATAATTATTTGTTCAATACAAGCACAACAACAGCATGAACAAGAAAACACAACAAATTCATAAATTTTATATATTGTTTTCAAGTACGTTACCTTTCCTTTTTATATAGTCCTTTCTAAAATGACTGACAAATTTAAAGTAGCATCAGAGTATTTATATATTCACTACAGGTTTATTTGCTTACATGGGAGATACAAAGAAAAGTTTAAAATTATGAATAATTAATTGCAGACCTATTCTTTAAATAATGAATTTGTATTGTGGAAACAAATTGGACTCCAAAACTTAGCAAACAACATAATCAATATACGCTTTAACAAACTTTTGCATTTACCGAGTCATAATAATGATCGTCTGTATAATTAACATTTTGATAAACGTTTCCTCATTTTTATACAGATTTTTCTTTATAACTCATATGTAGATGTAACAGGACAATTACATTTATATAACGTTTCATTCGTTATTGTTAAAATGTGTTTAAGTGGGGTATATTTTAATTTGTTGCAACAGCAGCGCGTTGTTATAAACACACGTAATCATACCTGAGAAAAATGATCAGTTAAGTCCTTCAAAATATTCACCATGGACCTGTACAAACTTTTCAACTGTTCTTTGGGTATTCTGTTCATACACTTGGTAGATGGCTCTTCCGACGGCACTACGGGTTTCGAACCAGCGACCGCATAGACAAGATCTGGTGTATGGATTTAACAAAATGTCTCAAGGAGAGAGGCCAGGACTATAAGCGGGATGTAGCAAAACCTCCTTTCTCTGCTCCTCTAAATAAGCTTGAACCAAGGCTGGCCGGTGGATAGGTGCATTATCATGGAGTAAATTGATATTGCGCACCGCGGACATTGGGTTCTTTGTAATCCACTGATTAACTACAACAGTGAGAACATAGTCACGGTAAAATGTTCCTGTGACCCCTTCCTCTCAGGCACAGCGACACGGGCCACTATTCAATCAGTGTCAAAAAAAGCGTACAGAACTCTTTTAGCGCTCCTGCTACGTCGAGCAACAACTGAACGATCGCTGTTTCACCTACCCACATCTTGTTACTTTGTTTATTGGCGGGCTAAAAAATAAAGCCACTTTTCATCCCCTGTTACAATTTCTCTCAGACGTCTAGGGCCTCGATCTTTAAACCTAGTCAATAAGGCCGAGGCACCCTTTTCTTGTCAGAAGATAGCAAATGCGGGATCCAACGGGCGCACATTTTCCTTAACTTGAACTATTCTTTCAAGATGGGAAACACATTATGACGCACTAAGGCCCGATATGTCACTTATCTCCGGTACCTCCACGGTATATCTTGCATCTTCATCCGCTATGGCGTTGATAATGCCGGGATCATCCTTTACATTAGTTCTACCGTCCTTAAGGTGATTCCGCTTTGTCAGCCATGTTTGTTTTCACTATGTGGGTCCAAAGTGAAAGTAGGCCAAAATTCATATAACAACAAAGCTCACAATGTTATATGATGAGCCATTTGCAAGTACACTTCCAGTTCTATGTTTTAAAGACTATTTTAAACAAAAATAAAAATGATAACAATAAGAAAAATTACCTTGAATGTGCTACATTTCTGAAGACCAAAAACATTCTGTTGCAAAGTTTTATGCACATTTCATGAATGGCAAAATCCTTTTTAAAGTCTGTTTTAGTGTCTACAAAAGCTACTTTTTGCTGACAAAGCGGAATCACCTTAAACATTGACACCCACCTGGCAATTGTACCATATGGAAGGGCATTTTCTCCATAAACTAAATCTAGATCCGTTTTTATTTCTGACACGCATTTCCCCAGTAACCCATGAATTTTGCAAAAAGCTACCGGTATTTGCTCCTCTCTCACATCACAATGCAACTCAGTCATGTTTACAACCAGTATACAAAGCCACATGTAAATGACCTGCTCAAATTTAATTGCACGTGAAAATCGTGCGAAAATAGACTATTGGTTAGAAAAATAAATCTATCCAACGGTATTATTAATCATGCACTTACACGTGCAAATCATGGTTAAATCGAATTAAATATTCCCCTCGTACCAGTAACCATGTATTTATGAGACGTACACATCCAAAGCACAATTAAGTTATGGCGCCTAATTTAGTAACAAAACAAGCTGCGTCATTTTTTACTGCAACCAGTCACAATTTCTCGACTATTTTACAAGATTCACGTACAGTTATCTCGCTTTCGTATCTTTATTTGTAACTTAAATTTTAGGGGTTCAGAACCTATAGACATTAGGTGGTATTGATAGTCCAGTCAATTTGTGAAAAAATACTTCAGAAAATGGGAAGAGCACCAAACTTAGTACAAATGAACTTTGATATATATCAGAAACATTGAGCATTTTTTAAAATCCAATATGGCGGGAAAATTCAAATGGCCGCCATACGTTTTTAAAAATTCAAAAACGCTTGTTTTTACTAAGAGAACTTGATGGATTGCTGCATATTAGGGCATTGTAATCAGAAAAATAGTTGTTATTAGTATTTAAACATTGCTTTGTCTTTTTAAAGCTATTACACTTAACATATTTTATAATTTCTGTTTGTCATTAGTTTTCACGACCCTGGAAATCAGATGAAAGAAAATATTGTAGAGGTCTGTCATCGCTGTCTTCTAAAGATAATAAGACTTCATTTTTTTACAACATTCCTTTTTGTTTACAATGTTAATTTATCACAAGGAAATACTATCAAACAGATTAAACAAAAGTATTTTAAAAATTCTAGCATAACTCTAGCAAACGGAAATTAAATAATAAATATCTGCCCGTCAAGTCAGGTGTACGCCTTGCAATTTTATCTTGCTGATCGCTGTGAAAGGGATTAAGCAAAGAAGGTGTGAATAACAGAATTATAAGCTAACATGTGTTAAATTTTAACTGTCATTTGATATTTGAATTGTCATATCATAAAAATATGAAACTTTATAAAAGTCCATTTTATAGAATATGTGAAAGAAAAAAACGAAAACCTGGCAGACATATATAATTTACATTTTGTCAAAGCAGAGATGTAGATGTTATCTATGTCTCTGGTCAAAGAATGCGTTACAGAAAATAAATTCATTCTTAACTATCCCTTTTCTTCATGTGAAAGTACATGACTGTCCATTTGTTGTATAAAAATGAAATGATAATTTTGTAAAATTTGCTGTTTACAGACTCAGATTTTGACACGCCTTTGATGAAATAATTGCTTTTAAACACTACACATTGGTTTTCGATTGATTATCTGCTAACTTGACACCAACTTTCAAGACTAATCTAGTTAGAAGTTACACTAAATCATTATTGTAAATAACTTCAACCTTTCTTTACCTTCGGGATGTATCAAAAATTTATATAATACCCCTCTTCCTTCTTTAATGCTACCACCACCCTTAATTATATGTCAAATTCCATTTTGGTGTCCCTAAGGGTGCCCTGTGCAACAAAATATTATATTTAGTTGCTGGGTTTCATGACTTTTGACCTCTGTTTGCAATCATGTTTTCTCATATTTTATAACAAAATTCCAAAAGGCATGTTAATTCTTACAAGTTTTTATTTTAGACATTACAAAGTCAACAGCCCTTTATATGAAGACTCGGCATTTCCGCGCTAACATCAGATCAAGGAAAACAATGGACAAACGTGCTAAATAATTTGCCATATCTTGGCACTGTTTTTCTTCTGAGGGCCTCATGTTTGTAAGATTCAAGATACGTCACCAAGTCTATGGGACATTGAAAATAATATAAGTACGCCTTGCTGCCCATAAAACATCAGATACCTGGGGTATTTTTCTCTTAATTCTGACAGCTCTTGAACAGACTTTGTGATGAATGTGTTGTATGTTATTATTGAGAGTCTCAGTCAGTATTTTGTGCTGGATTTCGTTGTTATAGCTCAGCAGTTTCATGACTTGACAACAAATTCCAAATTTTCGTTGACATGCTTAAACAAGACAAGAGTAAAAGATATTGATTTTCATCATCAAGATCAAGAACGTAAATTCAAAAATAGGCTATAAAAGCAGGTTTTGTTCCTTTGTGACAGATTTGATCTGGCATGTGCAATTCTACAATTTATAATGTATTTATGATATGTGACGTAATTACAAACAATTCAATAGAATGAGAATGATGGTTAAGATGTAGGACAGTTTTGAAGCTCAAATAGGATAAACAAAATGGTTATCTTGTTTGCAGTTAGAAATTTCCCAAAGAGCAACTTTACAAAGATAAAGAGCAAATATCCTAACAAAGGCTCTTTGCTACCAATCCCAGTTTTGTAATTTTGTTCTAGAACAGAAAAAGTGACATTGACCTTGCTCCAAGATATCTAAATAGCAATCCAAAGCTGCATCTAAATACATGTATAAGCTACCCACACAACAAGTTTAGAGTCAATAGGTGAAAGCAAACTCAAATTATTATGTGAAAACTGAGTTTCTTTTTTTAGCGACAGTGATCTTGACCTTGTGCACACACACCTTGGTAGCAATACCAAGTGTCATCTTGATATAAGCTACCCACATACTAAATTTGATGTCAATCGGCCGAAGCAAACTCAAGTGATTGAGCGGAAACTGAATTTCTCTTTTTGTGCAACAGTGACCCTGACCTTAATCACAGAGATCAAGGTAGCAACCCCAAGATGCCTCTTGATAAAGCTAACCATACACCAAATTTGTTGTCAATAGGCCAAAGCAAACTCGAATTATTGAGCAAAAACTGAATTTCTATTTTTAGCAGCAGTGACCTTGGTCACATACACCTGGGGAGCAATCCCAAGCTGCCTTGATATAGGCTACCCATACACACAAAGTTTGGTGCCTATAGGCAAAAGCAGACTCAAGTTGAGCGGAAACCAAAAGTTGACGTCCGCTCATCTGCCCGCCTGCCGACTTCGGCATAACAATTACCGGTCTTCGTTGAAACCTGATTAACAAATTTATATGACTTAACATTTTCAGGGCTGCATTCCATGAACGCTGGTCTCTGTTGTGTTCATATTTTGAGATTCCTGTGATTGATTAAGCATGTTTAGTCACGGTTGTTATTGTTATCAAATCTCTGTCTAAGGCTGTCAATCCTTTCAGGACTATGTTTAACATAAAAATCAGATGAAAGTCTTACCTCCGATAGACTAAAATCCGTCAAATAGAGAGATACTTACTTGATATTATTATAATACATGAAATAGGACACTCAGCATCACCCGTAGAATTTCAATATGCATAGAGCTTGCAAAGCGCAAAACTACACACTCTTTAAATATCCTCGTAACTAAGATTTAATATTGAACGTAAATGATGAAATTTTAAAAAAATCCTTTAAAGGAATATGCAGGCAAATTAATTACAATACTAAAATTATCTGATGTACTTAAATCACGCTAAGATGACATTTGTAAAAGTCAAAGCATGAATTTTGTTATCAATTCTATTTATTTTGAGTTTGAAGCGTAAATACAGACGAAATTTAGACCCCGATAGAATCACCGATGACTGTCAAGTGTATATATTTTGAGGACAGTTACAGATTAATGAATGAAAAATTTAAAACGAAGAAATGAAAATGTTGCCTGTTTTCCCTTCAAAAACATGAAAATAAATATTTGGGTTATATCTTTAAGGTTGCAATCACTCTCAAATTGAATTATGAATAATCCAACATGAAAGTTGTGTTACATTTAATAGATCTGAGAGATCATTGCCTACAGGACCGTTTGTGTATTCTATGCCTAATGAGGGTCACTATATAGCACCTTGGATACATACGTTTTTGTTCTTTCATTTTCATAGTATCATAAGATTTGTTTAACATGAATTTTAGGTAATATTTGGTGCTAGCAAATATTGTTGATTAAGCTGAAGGAAATATAACTACTTCCAGCCTTCCTTGCATTTACAGGAATGGAATATGTTAAGACATCCTATTCTGTTTGTAAATTATGTAAATTCAGACATAACAATTTGATTACTTCTTATATTGGTAAAAATGCTCACAGTCTACACATAAAGCATTTTAAGGCATTATATCTTATAGTTATTTGACATTGATCGTCTACTTAGGGTTTCAAACAAATAATTTTAATTAAAAGGGGAAAAAATCAAAAAAAAATTTCAAAAAACTGAAATAGAAATGTTTTAATTTTGTAAAATTGGAACCCAAAAAAAAAGAAAAAAAATTTAAAGCATTATAAATTTTTTAAACTAGTATCTTTGATTATTAAAATACAACATCTCTGGTTTTAATTTTAAAATGGGGGGAATTTCCAAAATATAATTGGGGGAAAAATAGCCTCTACTGATAAATTTCCCTGTAATGGCGGGCCCCCTTAACCAAAAAAAGGCTGCCATTGGGAACCTCTTGGCATATGTAAAACCCGGGGCCCCTGCCCAAAATTTCTTTTGGGGCCCTTTTTTAATCTTGGGGTTTTTATCCTTATTTGTATAGGGTAAAAAGGGACACCCATTAGATGGGTTTTGACAAAATAAAACAAACATGTTTTAGTATACATAATTTATTAATTAAATTTGCTATTACTGTAGAAAGTTTTGTACCCAATTTCCCACAGTTTTAATTATAATAGTAAAATTTTTGAGCCATTTTTAAAAGTAAGTTATAACAGAGTACATAAACCCCCTCCAAACGTCCCTTTCAAAAACCTTTAAAACCCCATATGAAATGAAAAAAGAAATGGCAAAAGGTTTAAAAAAAGTATGGAACTTACTGAACTAACAATTTGCATATTTATGTCAATGGCATCAATAATGGTAAAACCACAATCATGACATGGCAAAAAAAAACTTGACCATCTCATTTTAATTACTGTATTCTAGAAGTCAAAATCACAATTAAAAAAAAGCTTCTACAAAGCTGTGTATATTTTCCAGGCTAACAACTGATCGCTGTAGTATACATCATACATATAACAGCTTACACAGTACTACCTTATATAAAGATATAGAGACAGGAAACATAAACAAATAATATATTAACTACAAGTCCATAAACAAGAGGGTCATAATGACTCACCAGAATAAATGGTCAATTGTCCCAAGATAAAGGGAACATAAAAAAAAATGGGGCCCTCCTTTGGGAAACTTAATCAAATGTTGGATTAAAAAAGAAAAATTAAACAAAAATTTTTTATTTTTTTCAAAAAATTTATTTTTTGGAAAAAATTATTTTAACACGAGGTAAAAAATTGGGCCCAAACAAGACAATATTCAATGTTAAATGAAGTGAAATCATTTGGTATTAAAGGTTTTACATATTTCAGTCACAATTTAAAGAGCCGGAGCATATTTGCTTCATTATTTTTCAAAATCATTTCATTTGTTTACAAAACGCAGTTCAAAAACATTACAGTTGTTGAAAAGAAATTCTACATTTAATACTCTTGGCTCAATCTAACATACATGTATAAATATTACCCATCCTTAGCAAGTCAAGTGAAAGATGTGACAGGTTAAGCTTAAGTTTCTCCGAGTAGAAATTATATTAAAATGAACATGATGACCCCCAAAACTCCATACATACTTAAATTTACCATGACCATTTCATTCTGGTGAGTACAGTTTTGTATGACAAGAAATAAACAGCACAATAACGGTAGCCTTTATTACAAAAAACTGATATACATGTATACATGTATAGTAAACAGCATAAATAAACTCAAGTAAGGCTGTCAAATACCTTAAATAACAGTATATGATAAATTCAATACTAAACACACACAAAAATGTTCATCCACATTTTAAAGTCAACTTTATATAAACATGTTAAAAGTTTTTGAGGAAAAAAAAATAATGTGGACCATAAGTTCTATGGTTTTTCTAATTCTGTGTATAAGTCATGTTTTTAATGGTTGTTGGCATTTCTTAAAGTACTAAAAAGTTCAAACAATCTTTGAAATCTGGGAAAAGAAATAATTAAATGAAGAACTACATATAGCACTTTTCCAAACTAAAGATATAAGATATTGCCATTACCAGTTAGGTATAACAAACAGTTATATATAGTGATCATACTAAATCAAACCAACATACTAATACAGTTCAATGAATATAAAAAATACTATCACCACAACGTTCACACTTTTCTTAATATTATTCTTACCTTCAAACTGACAAAAACACTCTGTCCAAGATATGCTATGGGTGAGGAAAAATAGAGCAAGTGTAGAAGTGAAGCTGTATGCTATATATACAATAACTGATCAGCAGTACGACTGACTGTGCACTATCTTAAACAACTTCGAGAACAATTCTCTATCATGTCAATGTTAACTCACTATAACATCTATCTGTTGTACTAAACAATAGGTGTTCAATAATATTAGTCAGAAAATTAAATGACATCACGTGTATGCAGAATATTAAAAATATCGTTTAATTCTCAAATAAATTAATATCAACTTAACTATGTTCTTTATCAACAAGACTGGAAACATTTTATCATCATCACATGATATATCGTGAATCAGTGTAAAATAAACTAAGGTGTCTTAAGGTTATCAATATATAACAATATCCATTAAACAAGCTTGAAGCTTTCTTCAGCACTCACAACTGTCCATCAACAGTATAAAAGTGTTCATACATGTGTATAATGTAAATCACAGTAAGACAATGGTTCTATAAACATTATGTAATATCAAATCTTGTTCTACAATAATTTCATGCATGCAAAACAGTCAATAGTATAAAAGCAAAGTTTTGTTTTTTGTTCTAAGTGTAGAATTTCTTAACATGCCATTGTCATAAGAAATATAAAATTTCTATGAAATGAAAATTTTATTTACCAATTGAATTCAGTAGACAAATCATGGTAAGAAATATTGTTGTTTTACTTATAGTACAGTCAGTATAACAATGCCCACAATCATATCTTGGAAAATAACATTTGTTCATAAACAATCACATACTATAGGTCATAGGTCAATGTAAACAACTGCATTATCTGCAGGAAAAATAAAACAAGTATATAAACACTAATATTCCCTGTAAATACTTTCTAGTTGTACATATTGCTTTATAAATTGATGTAGTTATGGTATGCACCAATCTTTTGTTTCAAGTTCAAACCTAATATTATAACAGCTTTCAGGTAAACATCTTTTCGTATATCATCTAAACTAGCACCCATGTAGAACAAGTAGCCTATTAAGCTAGCTGGATAGATTACATGATAAGTCTACTCTAATCACCATTTACCTGCTGAACTTCAGTAATATATGAGCCGCGTCACGACAAAACCAACATAATGGGTTTGCGACCAGCATGGATCCAGACCAGCCTGCGCATCCGCGCAGTCTGATCAGGATCCATGCTGGTCGCAAACGCACTATGTTGGTTTTGTCATGATGCATCTCATATTTATCCTGCTTTGAACTTGTAATTTACAAGGGATTTCAAAATCTAATCAAAAACTGAGTCACCAACAGCACAGATGTGCAGGCTGGCCTGGCTCTATACTGGTGACAAACACCAGGCTGGCCTGGCTCTATACTGGTGACAAAGACCAATCACTTCTGGTTATAGCAGGTTAACGGCTAATAAAGAATACCAATACAGTAATGGTAAATGGTTTTATCCCTCGTACATAATGAACATCAACATAAATGTTTACATTTGCCAAGTTAATTCCAAGGTTACAGTTGAACAAAACTAAAACTATCCATTTCTTAATAAATCAAAGAAAGAAAGGGGTTTCAAACTTTTCATTCAGTTCATTCAATAAAATATACCATTAATACTCTCTTTCAAAGATCACACTTCTGTCAGCTATATAAAAATGCTTCCCTTAGGATATAATAATTATAATAGTTATCATTAGCACAGTAACAAATTGTTGATCATATACAATGGAAAACTTTTGCTTACAGTTAATATCATTCCAGTTTATAAAACCTTTAAATAAAAAAATAACACAATTTTGATCTTACAATTTTTATGTTAAATTATAATCATTTAAGTAGTACATACCCATAAAAAATGAAATAAAAGTTTATAATATAGGCTTGTCATAACATGTATATCGTGTTCTTATTCTACCTTAAATGATATAAAATGAAAATACTTGGGAATCGTTTAGTTTTGTTTTTAAATTTCATCTACTTATAAACTGCTTAAGCTCCACCTATACACAAAGATTGTGGTGTAAAATGTGGTACAGCAGGCCTAGAAATTCTTTCCATGCCATACAGTCATCAACCTAACAATAGGAATTTATGATACATACAATTTTGTGTTTGTGTATAGGGAATGTTACTTATATTGTAATTTTACAGGATAGAGGGTCTAATATCTTGTACAGTAAATACCAACAATAAAATCACTATGTCTTAGATATAACATGTTTGCATGATTTGTTTACGTTGTTTAAGGAATTTTATTGTCCTGGATAACTAATGATTCAACAAGTTATATGAAGTCAGCAACTAATTCTATGACATGGTACCAAACACTGGATTATGTCTACATATACTAGGTCCATGCTCGTCATAGTCCGCCTTCGTGTGGCACACTTGGTAAAACTCCGGCTGAAAATAATCATCATATTGTTCATCACTACCTTCATAAAATCATACATCAAATATTGAGAAACTGTCTCAGAATGAACCAAAGTAAATTTTTATACTGTCTCGCTAGAAATATCATATAATCAATATGAACATTTTAGAGATAGTGAAATTTATATGAAAACATTAAATTCTTTTTGAGCATGCTTTACAAACAAACACAAATCTAACTGCCATCTAAAAAAACATTACATGACCCTGTCTTCGGTAGTCATTTTATAGTCATCTATAAAATCCTAAATAATTATGTACTCTATTTATAATATAAGTATAAAGTAATGAGGTAAACACAGACAATAACTTACTGTTGATGCTAACATTGAACCTCCAAACCATACAGCATATCGTTGCATATGATGTGTAATTACTTGTACATCAATTGGTTTTGGCTGAAACAAGTACAAACTTTACACTAAATACAAGTCTCATCTAGAAAACTAACCTATCTTCGGAGACTAATCATTTAATTCAATATTTGTTTTGAGTATTTTGAACATCATATTATGGTTTGTTCACTTTTATGACCAATAGAATCTATTTCAGGCTGTCAACTTGAAGTTACAAATATTATATCTACATATCCACTAAGATATACAAACATACATATAACATTTTACTCATTTAAAACTTTATTTAAATCTAGATCTTATTTTTTGACTGTAATATCATACTCAGACATTAAATATTACATGTTCATAACAAATACAGAGAAATCATTTCAGTCAGTAAAGGGTATTGAATATAACCAATGACCTGTAGCATTACTTCCTCAAATGCAGGACACTGGTGGGATTCAAACTTGCTGTATAAGGCCAGGGTCAGCTAACTGAATCATTTGGACACCAGCACCCCAAATACCACCTTACATAATTAAGTATCTTCTACAGTAATTGGGTTTTGATGGCTTCCATCCCCTTTTACAACAGTAAAATATAAGTCTAAGGCCTCTTCAAAATATAGAGACAACAAGAGCCACCGCCGGGCGGGAGCAACGCTCGACTTTTTACTTTCTCTAAAAGCAAACAAAGAAATGTTTGAACAAAATCTTAACGTTTCCTTTTTATAAAATTAATCGGTCTGTCTTGTCACATAAGTTTTGTCTATATATTTTGTATATATAAATATACCAAATTATATATATAAATACAAACACGCAATTCTATAAATCAATTCTATAAATAGAAAATTCTATCAATAGAAACACGCAATTCTA
Source organism: Ruditapes philippinarum (assembly GCF_026571515.1). Lineage (NCBI taxonomy): Eukaryota > Metazoa > Mollusca > Bivalvia > Venerida > Veneridae > Ruditapes > Ruditapes philippinarum. The sequence continues at coordinate 190,651 of NW_026859584.1, read as the reverse complement.
TAAATAGAAACACGCAATTCTATAAATAGAAAATTCTATAAACAGATACACGTGGTAGAGTCAAGTGGTGGACTCACGTGGTCGTGTCACGTGGTGGTGTCACACGGTGGAGACACGTGGTAAAGTCACGTGGTGGAGTCACGTGGTGAAGTCATGTGGTGAAGTCACGTGGTGAAGTCACGTGGTGGAGTCACGTGGTGGTGTCACGTGGTGGAGTCATGTGGTAAAGTCACGTGGTGGAGTCACGTGGTAAAGTCATGTGGTGGAGTCACGTGGTGAAGTCACGTGGTGAAGTCACGTGGCAAAGTCATGTGGTAGTCACGTGGTGGTGGAGTCACGTGGTGGACCAAAACAATGAAATTTTCAATAATTTGACCTTCAAAGTCAAGGTCATTTATGAGTGAAGGTCAAGGTCTGTCTGGTTATTTTTAAGGGATATCCTTGAAGATTATTATGTTCAAGTTTGAGAAAATCCATTCAAAAATAACAAAGTTTCAGCCAATAACAGCATGAACAAGGAAAATTTGGACTTTTAACCTTGAAGGTCAAGGTCATTTATGGATGAAGGTCAAGGTTAGTGTGGTCTACTGAAAGGTCTTGTCCAAAGGCTTGTTGTGGCCAAGTATGAAGACAATACACCAAGAAATAAAAAAGTTATGATCCAGGTACAAGTTTGCGGACGGCAACAGCAACGCCGCCGCGACTATAACAATATCTCTACTTTTTTTTTCAAAAAAAAAAAAGTTGAGCTTAAAAACCCTGCTCACCTTTATAAAAGTAAACTTTGTCCCAAAATACTGTCCACATCCCTTTCGCAAAAGTAAAATTGTACAAAACTTTTTCTCACATATTTCAGACATAAAACAAAGTAGTAAAAGTAGTTTAAACAGTGTATACCTTTATTCTACCACCACTAAGTTCTTCACTGACTTTTAATCTACCGTCAACCACTCTTTTTACATCTCTCTGCAACTTCCTTCCAAAATCTTTAAACATTGTAGAACCCCCTGATAGCACAATATTCTGAAATAAATCATGTAAAATTTTATAATATAACACTTCTAAAATTCAATGTAACACCATTAATACATATCATAAGCATCTTAGGACAATGATTGGCAGATCACAGAGCAGAGAGGGCCTTCTAAAGAAGTGAACATTTACAGCATTCCACATATCTTTATATTACCAAAAAAAAAACACAATTCAAAAATTATTTTACCAAAATCTGATTTACTTTGTAACGTTTTAGTAAATTCTGTCAAAGGTATTTGAGGTATTGCCATTTATTAATTTTTCATAAACATTTTCTGAACTACATGTATGACAATAGGAAGTTAATGGCATATGTTTTAATTATTTCTATAAAGAAGATGAAACTATTTATTTAAATTATCTTTACATATTAAACAGTTCAGTTAGAACTCTAAGAAAATATGTATGTATTTTTAAGTGTAGTTATCTTTGCTTGCTGCTTTCAAAAACTAGAACTATCACTAAATGTGATTAATACCCCCATAAGACTGCTTCAGAAATGACGATGTTACTAGTAACAGAATACCTTGTAAAAGAATTGAAATTAAGAGTTATGGTTGTGGGCAATTAAAGATAGTTGTGGTTCTTGTATGTTGCAATTCCTTTCAATGTGGTTGGCCATTGATGAAGTTTTACTGAATTACTCTGTAATAAGTCCAGAAAGACAAAGAAAAGGAACAAAGGGCAATAACTCTATAAATACTGAAGATGGAGTTATAGTTCTTGTGCACTGCACTTCCTCTTATTGTGCTTGACCATTGTATGAAGTTGTTTTGAATTCCAACCAGTACGTTTTAAGTTATGCTCCGGACAAGGAAAAGTATCAGTAACTCTGTACTTTGTCAAAATGGAGTTATGGCTCTTGTGCACTGCACTTCCTTTTAATGTCCTTGACAACTGTATGAAGTTGTATTGAATTACAAACAGTAGTTTTCAAGTTATGCTCTGGACAAGGAAAAATAACAAAGGGCATTAACTCTGTAGTTAGTCAAGATGGAGTTATGGTTCTTGTGCACTGCACTTCCTCTCAATGTGCTTGACCATTGTATGAAGTTATAATGAATTCCAACAATTAGTCTTCAAGTTATGGTCCGGACAAAAGAAAGCAATGGAAAAGTAACAAAGGGCAATAACTCTGTAATTACTTTAGATAGAGTTATGGTTCTTGTGCACTGCACTTCCCCTTATTGTGTTTGACAATTGTATGAAGTTGTTTTGAATTCCAACCAGTAGTTTTCAAGTTATGCCCCGGACAAGGAAAAGTAACAAAGGGCAATAACTCTGTAATTAGTCAAGATAGAGTCATGGTTCTTGTGCACTGCACTTCCCCTCAATGTGCTTGACCATTGTATCTTGTTATATTGAATTCCAACCATTAGTCTTCAAGTTATGGCCCGGACAAAAGAAAGCAATGGAAAAGTAACAAAGGGCAATAACTCTGTAATTACTTTAGATAGAGTTATGGTTCTTGTGCACTGCACCTCCCCTTATTGTGTTTGACAATTGTATGAAGTTGTTTTGAATTCCAACCAGTAGTTTTCAAGTTATGCCCCGGACAAGGAAAAGTAACAAAGGGCAATAACTCTGTAATTAGTCAAGATAAAGTTATGGTTCTTGTTCACTGCACTTCCTCTCAATGTGCTTGACCATTGTATGTAGTTATATTGAATTCCAACCATTAGTCTTGAAGTTATGCTCCGGACGGACGTCTGGACCGACCGACCACCGGGTGACTCCTATATACCCCCCCCCCCCCCAAACTTCGTTTTTGGGGGTATAATAAATATCCAAACATCATGAGATTTAGGAACTTTTCAAACAATCTATTTAAGAGAGATAGGACAGCATTGTAACATGTAAGTACCTTATACAGTCCTCTTCTAACATCTATAGGACTTTGTTGGATCACAGTGTCAACTACTTCTGATATTGGTGTTGTAAAATCAGGGTTTGAAAACTGAAAATTACAAACAATACATGTGCCATTATTTTACCATTTAATTATAAATTTTGTTTAAGAAAACAATTAACTTTAAAATTTAGTTTTTATTGTTCAGTAAACCTCACCAGAATGACTTTGAATGTAGAGTGATACAATTAGTTCTTATGTCCTAAACAAACATTGGTATCTTGTTATTTTATGGTACCAAATCTAATCAAAGAGAAATGGTCCCAATAACTTCTTTTATTCCAAACTTTGCCATTTAACCTTAACCATAAATCTAGATGGTTCTTACATATGCAATGTTGATCATGGTGAACACTTGTTGCTAAAAATAACATAGTATCATAATTATGCTATTAAGTCAACTACAAAAGCTTCTTAATTAAGCTTGATATGTCTCATCCAATAATCTGTGTTAAATTGTTTATCTTTTTAATGACATAACACTAACTCATCAAACTATCAGTGTGAGAACTGTGTCACACTCATAAACTTTCTAAAATATAAAAAAGAATTCTAAATTTTTAAATGTTTACCATTTTCATCACAACAATTCTTGCTGGCCAAAGAAAACATTTATTATTATTAAAAAGCATAAATTACTTGATGTGAACATCTTTTCATTTTTTTGTTCGGTTGTTGCACCAACATAGCATAGGTCATATGACGCCTTTCCAGCTTTACTGGTGGAGGAAGATCTCAGGTGAACATTAAGTGCTAACACAGAATCAACAATCTTTTAATTTGCAATGATAAATAAACAAAAAAATAAATAAACAAGGTATACCTCAGGATGGAAGAAGATTTCTGGCCCTAAGAATCTTTCGTAGCCTACATCTACCGCAAATTTTTGTTTGTTTATAGAATTCATACCCTCAAATTTTTTCATCCACTTTGAGGGGTCTTGGTCATATTTTGCAAACTCTTTTGCTATGTCTGGACATACATAACTAAATCTTTCCTGTAAACAATTTAATAAAACATGAATGACATTATATGTTATAGGTAATAACATGATGAATATCACTAACGCAGTCTCACATGCATTACCCCATTGATTAGAGAAAACCATTCAACATTCAGTAAGGCTCCTTTCCAGGGTTCCCACACTTAGATATTCATGTAAGTGTATATTGTATTCATGATTAAAATAGCACATTTTTTAGTATAACACATTCATTTTTAGTATATTTTGGCTATACAATGTATTTGGGTATTTCGTGCTACCCAAATATGGAGTGGTCAATAGGCTGTGCTCTGCCTTGACAATAGTTCATGTATGTAATACTATTGTTTATTTTATATTGATTTACCTTTGGCTTTTAGCATGGTTGTGAGCAATTAGGATAAAAAAAAATTGCCCAAGGAAACAACCAGACCTGTGAGCTTCCATCTTAGCACGGGCCAATCAAGCATACTTCGAGGTCGATTTGTGACTGTCTTATTAGATTTTCCAAAAAAAAAAAAAACGCCATAGTAACCAGAAAATAAATGTTAAATCTCATAAATGTCAAACTTGGCCTCCCAAAACACTTGTAAATCGAAAAGTCAATAGGAAGTCAATAAACTGTGCTAAGACCGCCATTTTGGTTGTTTGATTCACCTCCCCTTTTCCAGACTAACTCCCGTACCTTCCCGGACTTTTTTATGTATCAACACTAATTCCCGGACTTTTCAAGGCCGGGAGCTCCTGTTTTCAAATTCACGGACATTTCCCGTTTTCCCGGACAGCGTGGGAACCCTGCCTTTCCTTACGATGGGGCAAAATATTAATCAGACTACATTGTATTATACTAGTGGGAGATGCCTTACAAAGTTCAATACAATAGTTTCAAAAGAAATCAATCTGAAGACATATGGATTTTGAGATGATTATAATGACATACTACAAGATAAAAGTTGACTAAAGTTGACAAGACAACTTGTATAAACTGGTTTAAACCCTTTCACAGCATGTTTAAAAGTGACTAAGCAGGAAAATTAATTAATTAAATTATACTTATGATAAAGACTGGTTTCTTCCATTACACAAATATATCGCAAACAATCAAACAAGAGCCTATGTATAACAAAGTTCTTACCTTGATAGCTTTAGCAGTTTCAAGAGACTGTTCAGGAGGAATTCCCACCTCTCGTTCTCGTAACAATTGTTGTATGAAATAGGTAATATCTCTACCAGCTATTGGGATATGTTTTATACAGCTTCCAATTACATAGCCCTCAGCCTAAATGAAACGAAAAATTGCTATGACACTGGTATCAACTTAAGATGAAAATTTTTTGAAAATGCAATGTAATACAGTACCAAAAACAATTAGTGAAATAAAACTGAACAAATCTGAGTCATAAACTAGCTGTATAAGTAATAACTGTTATACTATATCTACATCATAATTCTATACCATAATATACATGTATACATATCATATGGAACCATATGTCACATTAAGATATTGTCAACAAGAGTACCAAATGTCACCCCTGGATTAACATTATCAATGTCACACACACTGCCAGATTCCCCATCTGATGGTCTGTTTATTATACTGAACAAATATAATTTCAGGAATAGGTTCAGCTTCTCTTTATTTAATTCAACAGTTTTGCCTATATACACATTCAGTAGTATAATAAAAATAGATCAATGATAATCTGACTTATAGCACATAAAAGCACTTATTTGCTGTAATATGACATAATTGGTCACATGACCAAACTCTCATTTTCAAATACTGAAAGTCCAAAGTAACTTACTACTGGAATGACATGGGTAACTCCATCACCAGAGTCTATCACAGTTCCTGTAAGAGTTCTTTCCCCTACTTGCCTTGATGTCCAAGATGCTGCCAATGCTAACACAGCCTGAAGTATTAACAAGTATTATGTACAAATGAAGAATCAAACAGAAAATTGTCTTACACTTAAAGCAGGTTTCAATGCAATTCGAGCTACATTTACACTTATAGACTTTCCCTACTTTCAACTTGGAACAACTGATTTATAGTTTAACCTGAAACCTACTTAATTACATAAATTCACTTGTACAGCTTTCTTTCTTTGAAACTGTTCAAGATAAATTTCTGAGAGATGAAATTTTAATGTTGGTCAACAGTATAGAGCCTGGTCAGACTTCTGAGTGTTGTGTTCTGGTGTTTGCTCTAAATGACATAACATAACAAGTATGAAAAATAAGATTTATGAAGATTAAATGAACATTTGTAAACAAGTCAATGAAGGTAAGTCAGTAATACATCAATACCACACACTAATATTGACAACTGATTGACAGGTGACATAAAACATCAGTGACATATTAATACCTGTACAATGTTAGTACAAGGGATATACAAATAACATATTAACTTATAGTGTTAATCACCAGCAATATGATTTTACCTGTACTGCTATATATAGACCTGGTACATTGAAAGACTCAAACATGATTTCAGCCGTGTATTCCCTGTTCTCAGGTGTGTTCAAAGGAGGCTCTGTCTGAAAAAGTTCAATATAAGCTATGCATTTAAATAATTCAAAATTCTTACTGAAATATAAGGAATTTACCTGTTATTGTAACTTGCAAGATAAATGAAGTATAAAATCATACATTTCAAACACAGTCAGCAAAGTAAAATGTATTTCCACCATGCTTTTCAAAATTCCTGTTTCCTTTCATGAAAGCAGATTATATATCAACAACTTGAACTGAGCGTGACTCAGTAATCCTCTTATTTAATAATTCATACATACATATTTTCATCCATAAGTGGAGGCAGCTGGGCAATATGAAACAGCTATATTAAACTCCTTGATTAAAATTAAATTTCAATGAAGATGAGTATAGATATGATGTAATAGATTACCAGTAAGAAATAATGATCTTCTGGCTCTGATCTGAGGTATTTAAAGATGGCCTGTTCCCAGAACCTCTCCATCAAATCCCAGTCATCAACTATACCATGTCGAATTGGCCACTGAAATAATTATCATACTTTTCAAGAATATACTATAAAAATACAAAAATCAACAAAAAAGGGTCATTGAAATATAACAATCTTTATGAATACATAACCCAATTGTTTGATATGAAGAAATTTAATATTAGACCTTCTTTTTAAATCATCAAAAGATTAAATAATATTTTTCTTCCTTGTTGAAATCTTAACAAAAAAAAAAAAACCCAGCAAAATCTACAAAATATCTTCCTTGTTATTCAATTTCATCACACTTCATGCAAGTTTAAAGTTGTCCTGTTTATTTAAACTCTTCATGAACACATCCACCCAGCTCTTTTAATTCAAATTTTTCTGATCTAGTGTTTACTTGTTCATTTCATCTTATAGAAATTACTTTGGGATATTGCTTAAAGAAATTGTCAACATTAGGCATTTCCTATCACAAAAAGTCGCCTAGTGTTAAGGTGAGCTAAACATCGATTTAAACTTACCTTTACAGCATATGAAGTTGCATTTAGAGCCTCGTCACCAATGAAGAAGTCCAAATCTTCCACTCCTTTACCTAAACGTGAGATGGACTTATTACCTACAGAGGCAGTTTCTTTTACAGCAATAGCAGATGGTATAATAAACTGTGGCTCTGTGTTGCCAGCATATCCCATCTTAGTGTACCTGTTGTTATATCAACCATGATAGGTAAGATAAATATACTACCAAATAAAAGACGACAAAACATGGCACCTTTGTAAACAAAGACTAAAAACTATTCATTTTTACCTTTGATGCCATAAAAAACCTATTTGTTTGTTTAGTTTAGATCTCAATTTTGCATTATTCCACTCACAAAGATTTATGGATTAGGGTCAAAATTTTCAACATTGTATTACACTGATTATTTTTATTGATTTAATTCTCAATAGTAACTTAAAAATGATCTTGAAATGGAAAATGTTAATGAAATTTTAGGGAAATATCGATCTTGATCCTTATTTTGATAAAGTTATTTTCAACTATAAATGTGTCCATAGGACACGGGTGTCCCCACCCCGCCACTGTTCTGTCAATCTTATGACTCTAGGTCAAATGTTTTTTGAAAACTAAAAATCTTTTACTAATTAAAGGGCAAGAACTTTACAAATACTGAATAAATTCACAAGCAAACCCCCAGGTGCAGAAGTACACATGCTGACCAACATTCTTGTAAACTTTCAGGCCTACAAGTGAAATACTTTTTGAGCTACGCATGAACAAGTTGAAAATTGCAAATTTATACTACTGTAAGTCAAGGGCAATAACTCTAACAAAACTGAAAAAAATCCACATGCAAAGTCCCAGGTGCATAGCTTCACACTGATGTGAATCATTATTCCTGTAATTTAGTGATGTTGATCATTACTCCTGTAAAGTTGGTTGATTCTAACTCAAGCACACAGGAACAAATAACAACATAATAACATTACTAAGTCAAAAGAAATAACTCTACAAATACTGGATAAATCCACAAGCGAAACCCCAGGTGCAAAACTAAATATGCTGAGCAACCTTCCCGTAAGGTTTAACGACTCTATGTCAAATCCTTTTTGAGTTACATGCGACACAAGTTAAAAATTGCAAAAATTTTCTAAGTCAAGGGCAATAACTCTAAAAATACTAAATAAATCCAGACGAAAATACCCAGGTGCACAACAACACATGCTGATCAACATTCCTGTAAAGTTTCATGACTCTATGTCAAATCTTTTTTGAGTTACATGCGAAACAATTTGAAAATTGCAAAATTTTACTAAGTCAAGGGCAATAACTCTAAAAATACTAAATAAATCTAGACGAGTATATCCAGGTGCACAACAACACATGCTGATCAACATTCCTTTTAAGTTTCATGACTCTAGGTCAAATTCTTTGAGTTACATGCGACACAAGTTGAAAATCGCAAAATTTTACTAACTAAGTCAAGGGCAATAACTCTAAAAAAACTAAATAAATCCTGATGAAAATACCCAGGTGCACAACTACACATGCTGATCAACATTCCTGTAAAGTTTCATGACTGTAGGTCAAATATTTTTGAGTTACATGCGACACAAGTTGAAAATTGCAAAATTTTACTAAGTCAAGGGCAATAACTCTAAAAATACTAAACAAGAGCCCGGTTTGAGCCGGGTGATGCTCCCCGATTAGGTTTTGGACACAGGAAAGTACACCTCTTGTAGTTTCAGAGTTATGTCCCTGGAAAAAGTTCAAAGTGCAATAATTCCAAAATTAGGAAAGGCAGAGTTACCATTCTTTGCACTGCACTTCTAATCACTGTTATCTATCAACTTACAAAGTTTCTTGTTGATATCTCTTATGGTTTCCGAGTTATGTTCCGGACAACTTCAAAAAGTATAAAAACACCAAAAAAGGGCAATAACTCCAGAATTAGGCAAGGCAGAGTTATGATTCTCATGCACTGCACTTCAACCCATTGAGATACATCTACCTACAAAGTTTCATGTTAATATCTCTTATAGTTTTACAGCTATGTCCAGTACAAGATTTTTCTAAAAGGGGAGATAATTCAAAAATGAGGCTTAACAGAGTTATGTTTCTTTTGCACTGCACTTCTTTTCAATGAGATCTATCTACCTACAATGTTTCATCTTGATATCTCTTATAATTTTAGAGTTATGTTCCAGACAAAGTTCAGTGTCAAAATTAACAAAGGGCAATAACTCCTAAATTAGGACAAAAAGAGTTATTGTTCTTATGCACTGCACATCTACCCATTGAGATCTATTCACCTACAAAGTTTCATGTTGATATCTCTTATAGTTTTAGAGTTATACCCCGGACAAGATTTTTCTATAAGGGGAGATAATTCAAAAACCAGGCAAAATAGAGTTATGGTTCTTTGACACTGCATTCCCCCTCAATGCCCTCTACCACTGTATGAAGTTTAAACAAATTATCTCCAAGGGTTTTCAAGTTATGCTCCGGACAAGAAAACGGACGGACAGACGGACGGACGGACAGACGGACAAGGCGCCGACTATATGCTCCCCCGAAATTTTTCGGGGAGCATAATAATTCCAGACAAAAATACACAGGTGCACAACTACACATGCTGATCAACAGTCCTGTAAAGTTTCATGACTCTAGGTCAAATACTTTTAAGAGTTACATGCGACACATGTTGAAAATTGCAAAATTTTACTAAGTCAAGGGCAATAACTCTAAAAATACTAAATAAATCCAGACAAAAATACCAAGGTGCACAACTACACATGCTGATCAACATTCCTGTAAAGTTTTATGACTGTAGGTCAATACTTTTGAGTTACGTGCGACACAAAAGAGAACGGACGGATGGACGGAAGGAAGGATGGACAGACAAGGGTAAATCTAAATGCCAGCCACAAAAGTGGGGGCACAAAAATTTGTATCATATGTATTATATTATTCCAGAATTATATTCCAAAATAAGTTTGTTTGTTTGCAAATCAGCATAATAGCAAATCCGTGCGTGCCTGAAATAATACAAGAAAAGGCACCCAAGGTCTTCCTCCACCAGTAAAGCTGGAACGTGGCCATATGACCTATACTGTGTTGGTGTGACGTAAAATCCAATCAAACAAACAAACAGCAAATCAGCAAAATTTCTTACATTTTATCTATGTACCATATTATTTTAGTCCAATATAAATTATCAATGTAGGTTTCATACAGCAGAGAACAAAATCAGGATCATTTTATCATAATCCTGACTTTCATTGTGAACATAAAGCCTCGGGATTTGGGGACAAGTACAAAGCAAATTCCTTTAGTATGTACTGGTACAAATCTATAGTTTTGCACGGAACTCAACTGTCAACAACTAACATTAAATCAACCAAGGTGTTCAAAGTTGTCAAGTTCTTCTTTCCTTATAAAACACTTTCTATATGATGTTTTCCATACCAGTTTTCTCAATTATGCCAAAACAGTTCATTGTACAAGTGTACATTCATAACAATTTGTTACAAAGCTCAAGCTGTATGCTATTGCCTACTGTAGTTAAGTTTTCTTTACTCTTAATCAATTAATCATTTAGTCACGAAATATCTATAAAGTAAGCAGTATTTTCCCTTAATTGGGTCTAAAATAAAATAACTGTTTCTCTTATGCTTTTTAACCATACACTACAACCCCTAATTTTTCATTGCCAAACAAACAAGAGCTGTTGGTAGGACAGCACGCTTGACTATTCTTAGTGCTTGATATTAAAAGAGCCTTGATAATGTTAAATTTAGAGCTTTGATAATGTTAAATTTTCTAAGTTCACAAAAGGGCTAATTTTTTTTATAAATTCATGTTATAGGCCTTAGAGAGAGTCTAATTATACAGTATTGGCTTGACTATTCGGAAGGTAATGTCACAAGGGTGTTTTATTGAGTAAAATAATACTAATTACCTATGAATACATAAAATTGACAGAAAATGTACAAAGGCTTGTTATTAAGATGTTTTATCAAGTAAATCACAGCTTTATTATTATGAATGCATAAAATTGTCCCAAAAAAGGCACAGACCCTTCAGTAATTATGGAGATAACAGCTTACAAGCAAAACTTTACCATGTATTTCTTAGTTGAAAAGGGGAGAAAAATCAGCCTAAATGCAAGATTGAATTATGGATCTTTGTCAGTGACCTACAATTATGACCCTAAATGCATAATGTGAAGTTTTAAAATTTAAATAAATATCTTTAATAGTTATTGAGATATGTATAACTTGCATGTAAACATTAACCTAGAGACTAAGTAGAAAAGGGGATATGAATCAGCCTTAATGCAGGATAGAGTTATGGAACTTGGTCAGTCACAGTGACATACAATTATGACCCTTAAAGTATGACCGTAAGTACATGTGTAAAGTTTCATGTAAATATCTTTGAAGACCTTTAACCAAAATTTCTAAGTTTCAAAGGGGCAAATAATTCTGCAAATATTACAGGCAGAGTTATGCAATTTTGCAAACTGATGTACATTGTTACTATAAAAAAGTATTTTAAATTTCAATTGAATATCTCAAGCAATAATTGAGATATTTGACTTTACAAAAAAACTTCAACCAAAATTTCTAAGTTCCAAAGGGTCATAATTCTGTCAATATTGTAGGCAGAGTTATCCAACTTGTCAAACTGATGTACCTTGTTACTATAAATAAGTATTGTAAGTTTCAATTGAATATCTCAAGCAATAATTGAGATATTTGACTTTACAAAAAACTTTAACCAAAATTTCTAAGTTAAAAAGGGGCATAATTCTGTCAAAATTGTAGACAGAGTTATCCAACTTGTCAATCCGATGTACCCTGTTACTATAAATAAGTATTGTAAGTTTCAATGAGGGACAGTAGTGAATAACCTCCCCTGAGTAATCCCTATAAATATATAGGTCCTAAGCTATTGGATTACTCGGACTTTATCGCCTATTTCTTTGTAGCAGACTAAATTAATTAGGGCTAATTATGATCATTTGTAATATTCAGATTAGAATTTGAGATAAGATGTAGAATCTGTTGACATAAATGAAACATATTTTTCTTAAGGGTTACATATTTGTAGTTGCATGTGGAAATAATTCATTAAGACATACCAACCTGTCTTACATAAAACTTAATGATAAAAGCAAAGGATTCCAAATATTTGGACCTACTTACATTTTGGTTAACCTAGGTTTTTATGAAGGGAAGATAATCCACTACTGTCCCTCATTGAATATCTCAAGCAATAATTGAGATATTTGACTTTACAAAAAACTTTAACCAAAATTTCTAAGTTAAAAAGGGGCATAATTCTGTCAAAATTGTAGGCAGAGTTATCCAACTTGTCAATCTGATGTACCTTATTACTATTAATAAGTATTGTAAGTTTCAATTGAATATCTCAAGCAATAATTGAGATATTTGACTTTACAAAAAACTTTAACCAACGCGGACGCTGACGCCAGGGCGACTACAATAGCTCTCATATTCTTCGAATAGTCGAGCCAATAAAAAAATGTTATACTTTACATCTCTGACAATGAAAATCACATCTCTAAATCTGGCCCATGTTTTTGCATTGTTAGTATACAAACTGGGATATACATAGAATAAAACTTACGTACTAAACTTTGAACAGATGAGAAACATTCACTATTTTTTATTGAAATCCATGAAACTCAAGAGGATAATTGAAATGTTAAATAAAAACATTTTACATTGCAGGGGGGAGGGAAATAAAGATAATTTTGTGGCTGGCATTGTGAAGCGGCCTAGGCCATCCTTATATATATATGCAGGTATGATTTTTCTTAAAATCATGAAATGTTAGCATGATTTTCCTTAATGTTGTGAAAGAGGTAACCAGTGTGATATTGACATAATTTGTGAAAAAGAAAAAAAACAACTTACAAATGGCATTTTCATTTATATGTGATAAAACAATTTGAAAACATTTAAATGAGCTATTTCAGCAAAACTGCCAGTATCTTAGAAACTTGCAATGATTTAGGGTAGTAGGTGACTTTCCCAACTGAAGCTTTGATATTTCGAAGCAAAACTTTCAATTGTGGATGTGACATTTCTTTCAGTTATGAAGCTGGCATTATGGAATTGCAAGGGTGGGTGGGACTTATATATTGGAAAAAAAAAACAAGTCAAAGTATACATTTTAACCAAATGCAGAGATGAATATCCATAATTAAAAATGACCTATAAAATCACATTGTCAAAACAAGTTATCATGTTCAGCTAACTTGTGCTCAGTCAGGATAAAAAACATATAATTTTATATGCTATAATAATATGTAAACAACAATTCAAGTATGAAAACCCCAGTAAGAGCTCCTTCACGGAAAAGCAAATTTAGGCTAACAAAAACATCACTTCCTTGTTTTGCTAAATATAAAGTTTTTGGAAATAAGACAGTAATTAACAGTGAATAAACATACCCTGTTCCATTGTCAATAATAACTGCATGTTTCATGAAAGGCATTTTGAGAAAATATAAACGTTAAAATCCAGATCAATGAATTCAAAAATATTTCATTAAACACAAACTTTTTCAGCCATCAACAGAAATATGTGAGATGATTATTTTGTGCAAGGTACTTAAGCTTCACTTCCTGGTGAAACATGAGACTGTATTTACCAGCTTAAAAGTTGTCACTTTACAGTGACAAGTGAAGCAAACAGTTTATATAAATAATAAGTAAAGATTAACCTTAAGAATTATATTTGAAGTTGTGAGAATATTATCATTTCATAAGAAAACTAAACTGTTTTCCTCTTCAATATTTTGTACAGTTGGGTTAAACTTAAATCATAATTCTTTTCAAAGAGTAATTGATGCATATTATTATTCTGCCAAAATATACAGACTTCAAATTACAAAAATAACATATAAACACTGCAAATTTATTAACCTGTCATTAAAACATGGATATATTGAGATATGTATGCTTTTTTTGGCAAATTGTCTTTAGACTGGGCAGTTCTTACAATGAACAACAGGTTTATATATATATGCATCTCATTACACCAGGGAAGTACATAAAGAAACCAAAACATAACTGGGAATATATTACAGTACACAATAACTAATGTATAATATTATTGATATCGTTCAAGTGGACTTCCAAACAGATTATACACCCCAGTATGTAAAAACTAAAGGGCCGACTAAATAAATTTCTTTTTGTTATTTTTAGTCTTTTTCAATGCACCAATCGTAATCTGAGCCTGCTACATATATCAAGTAGTTATATATAAATTTGTGAATGACATTAAATAAGTTTTCCTTTATTTGTAAGAGAGGCAATCAGAAATAATAAGTTTTTAGCAAAGGGTGGGAGGGGTAAATTTTCTTAGGAAAATATGACTAATTATTTTCTTGTCATGAACGATTGTGTCGCTGACCATACCCCGTTCCATTATCAATGACTACAGCTGGTAGTCGCCCAGCCATGTTTCAGCTACTTCAACAATAAATAAGTGCAAACTTCCGCAATTCACAACCAGGAAATGAATCAGTCATCGGCAACTCGCAAAATGGCGCATGGGAGGGTTGGAGACTGGTTACTTTCAATGAATTCGTAATGAAGCTAAGTAACAAAAACATAAAGAAAGAAACTTGAAAGTTAAGGAACAGATATATATTTATTATATACTTATTTATGAAATATTGAAAAATATTGATAACAAATGCGTATTTTCATTTTCCATATTTAACTGTAAACATTAATTTTTTTACTACAGTGAAACATATTTTTGTATTTTCACTGGGACTACTTTCAGTACACAAAAATTAAGGGAAATTTATTGTTTCTGAAAACAACCTTAAAATAACTGTACCTACTTTTGTCCCTAAGCCACTGCCCCGGTGGATCCCTGCTACAAATGCATATAATAAATTTAATAGGCACGTGCATGCATATACTTTTCATGTAATGGTCACGTGCATGTAAAGTTCACGGAATTCAATTTTCACGAAATGGTCACATGCGTACGTGTACTTTAATTTTGAGTAACAAAGTGAGTTGCTTGCAGATTGGCATTACTTGTTTACTAAATTTCTGAAATGTATCCCCAAAAATTAGACATAGATATATACTTCACGATGTACGTGTATTTTATTTTTCAAATAACTTATAGCTGCCAGCTAAAATGATTCAGGTTACACTCATTAAAATGTTATCATTTATAATTATAATAGTTACAGTCGGTGCTATTTTAATATGTCTGATTAAAGATACATATAATCACGGCTTTATAGATATATTTTAGATCTAAAATAACTAATTATTTCGAGTAAACCGTGACTTTGGTGAACTGTTTTCTGTTTGGTCGTTTATTTTTAGATGATGGTCGCCCCACGATTGTACTTCTAGTCATTCGAGTCTGTAATAATAAATTTATTGTCTAGCTGTCAAGTCAAAGAAAAAGAGAAGTAATTTAGTTAGGCCTAAAATCGTAATCTACTTAATTTAAGACGTGATAAATAAATCATAAATATAAACAAATAAGATTTTTTAAAAAGATAATCAGTATACGTATCACCTTTAGATGGGCATGGAAATAATTAATTTGTTCCCAGTACGTACCATTCCTGACTAGGCTCAATCAAACCGAGCCTGCAATATTTTCAATTATGTCGTTTAGGACATTCTTTAGGGATTCTGTTTTTCTCTATCTTTTTATTAGTATGTCCCATGATGGTAGAATATTTTATTTATGATGCAGAACCATTTGGTTTAATATATTCATCTCCCATTTATGTGATATTGTTATTACATGACTATACAAAAATATAAATGTATGTCTAGTCACTCTGCATAGACCTATGCTTGAAACGTGCCCCGTATCTATTCGAATAATATAAGTTTGCATTATTTCAATTCAGATCGAGTAACTATATATATACTAACTAACTACCAACAGGCAAAACGATCACCAAAATGGCATAAATGGCACAACTTAGCATCGTGTCATTAACAGATGTTCCGGTCTGAACAACTATATTATAAAAGACATTCCATTAAGTAAACTTTTTTATATAATGCCTGGATTTTGGATTTTCACACAAAATTTACAAGTGTTGACTACTTCGTTGTACAAAGTACTTCTTTGCCCTTTTTGAAATTTCAACCAGTCTGAAGTCTACTTTCGTTTGGTGAGTTTTCAATGATTTATCAGTTTTAGATATTTTTATGGTTTAAAATTTGTAAAATATTTCCATTTTATAATGTCATTCCTTTCAATTGATTTTAAGTTAGTTCCTGGTCATGTGCGTTCTATTATAAATGCTATTCAGCATTGATATCCGACTTTTCGGTCTTCGTCTTTTTAACTGTTCAACTCGGCCTAGAGTCTAGACGTTTCGGCCCTGGTCTTTTCGGCTACTTTTTTTACTATATTGTAGGGGTAAATGCACATGTAGGCCTATATAACTAATCTTGAATGTGCTGAAGGTCTGTTATTTTGTACTTTTATTCCTTCATACAATGTTTCACACTCAGACTTAATTAAAAAGCCCAGTTTTTTGTCTCAAAATATTTTTAGTGAAATTAACTATTGAACTGTTTAATACTGTACTGGTTGGAGACCATCAAAACCGGACAACCACCATGCAAACCCGGACGGCCCCGAAAATGCTTAATTTAGTCATTTCTTTCTTCAGTGGTTGTCAGTCCCTTTTTTATCAACAGTAAAAACATGTTTCTTCTAAAATAAATTAAATAAATTTATTTCAACCTCCGTAGATGATATATATATAATATTTAAAATGTCTATTTCAAGAATGTTGACGTTGAGATTTGTGGTCAAAAAAGCAATATACCAGCTATTATCATTTGCAGAGTTAACAATAGAATTTCCAAAACTTCAGCATTTGTTAAAAATCAAAACACCAAAGCTTTTATCTGAATTAAATCACATCATGTACTGTACATATCTGTCCGGACACATGGTACTGTAGTGTAGACAATTTAGGTAATTTTGATACCCTCCTTGTCAAGCCTCAGATATAAGTGTCTATACAATCAGAAATGAACAGACTAGTTTGTTAGTTAGGAGAAGAACCTAGCTGAACTGTGTCAAATTTGTTGGTCTCTACAGTAGGTTAAAAATTATGAAATTTGTACGGAAAAATGTTCAAAAAGTGTCCGGTTGATGGTCCCCGACCAGTATAGAAAAGTATTTAACATTTCTGTGTTTAACTATGATTGAAGCACAATTAAGTAACTATGTTTTAACAAAAATAAAATTAAAATGGTGTTATGTTGAAAGTACACATCTTACCAGTGATGACAGCTGAAAATTCATGAAATATTAATATCATGCTGCAAAGGAATTACGGACAAGGCGGACCTTGAGACGGGGCGGACCATAATTTAGGACAGGGCGGACCGTGACTCGAGACGAGGCAGACCGTGATTTAATGTAATAAAAATATTTAAATCTTGCCATTTCTTTTAATATCATTATAAACATATATACATATATTAATGCAGTTCATTAATTTAGAATAAATTTGTTTAATGAAATTATTATAAACAGCATCAAGTTGGACATTATGCAGGTGATAATTGACCAATTATTGGGATATTACATGTCATTGTTTGTTAAATAATAAGAGGGTAAAATTTTATATAACAATATGATACAGAAAAGGCTTGTTAATCACGTCTCACATTTGAAACACAATACAAAACAATAGCATAAAATAATGATGAGTGACATTACAAAACTTGAAAAGTAAACAAAAGTTAGACAAAATTTACAGCGTACACGGAAAAGATGACTTATTTACTTTACAGGTATACTAAAAGATAATGACTAAGTCAGACAAACATATATACGTGTACAAAACTTTAAACACACATGTACATGTATATCAATTGATTTACATTTTAACATATTCATATACATGTATACACTTAATAAAATGCACAATTATATACATGGCGGCCATTAAGACTTGCGCAACTTTCAAGAAATGTTTTGGTGGAAAGTGTCTTGTTGGAATATTATTCTATCTATAATGTCATCAATTTTGACTGCATGCTCCTGGTTGACTTCTCCTCAATTTTGATTCTTTTGACGAGTTAGTTTACATAAGAAATGATTTTTTTGCTTTGTCTTCATTAAGATGCTGTCTGTTTAGCAAGTTGATATACATTTATACATTTCTTGGCTTTCATATAGTAACGAATTAACTAATATAAATTATCATTATTCCTCTATACAGATTAAATGTTATGAATTGTATATATATATTAAGGTAATTCTGTGAAGTTTTTTTTAATATTAGCACAATATATATTTTAATATGTTTTACATAAAAAAATTAATCCATTCCCACAATCTTACACTACCTATTTTATTCTACTAATTGCATGGCTTAATGTCAATAATAATCTGTTCAATTTGAAAATGCTTAAATATAGGACATGTTTCGGATGACATTGATATCAAAAGATAAAAAGATAAATGAAATAGCAATATTAAGCTTGAAATTAAGCATGGTCCGCCTTGTCTCTAGTCACGGTCTGCCCTGTCCCAAAATATGGTCCGCCCTGTCCATACATAAGGTTCCGCCCAGGTACGGTCCGCCCTGTCCTATGACCCTGCAAAGGTATAACACTTTCTTTAATTTTTTTTTTAATTAAAGATTTTTTTATATAAAGAAATATTTTATTCTCAATATTATAAAATATTAGTGAAACAGAAATTTTCTATTCTCCTACTCTAGGCAACAATATTCCTAACAAATTTATCCATTTAAATTATTATAATCTGATTTCCTTTTTGAATTATTCCAACCAATATGCATATTTTTTCTATTGCAAGTACCTTATGTGGAAAGGAATTTTACAAAATCTGTCAGTGTATGCTTACAGTTTTGTATAAATTTATGCTGTACAAATTGTAAAATATATTGTTTAAACTAAAAGATCTGTTGGTCAATGCACATTCAGTGTTGGTTTCTGACTAATCATACTTAAGTACCTGTGATCTGAGTGTGAGCATAGAAATTTCTATTGACTTAAGATCTTGGTTGCTTATCCCTCTAAATGTGTAGATGGCTGGTCCTGTTACTTCTGTACATACAAGAACTTACTTGTGTCGATGATATTGCATGTCTTGAATAGAGTTATGCTTTCTAAATTTTGAGTTGATTTGTTTTATGGCATTTTGAGTGTTACATAAATTATGTAAACAAATTATTATTAAATATTGAGATATTACATTTATAAATGTTATTTCATGCATTTATGTATTTCAAATCTTCATTGTCTATGTGAGAATAACTAAGATACACATGTACCTGACTTAGATAGATGACTTAGTTGATTTTTACTTGCACATTTTTTATTTACTCAGGGTTGACAGTATGGCATCTGGAGATGATAAAAGAAAACTAAAGGTAAAAATATTTTTAAAAATTAAAATCTTTAAATAATACACTTAGAGAATTAAAATTTTGCAGTTCTGTACATAAATTATGTTTTATTGATAACCCTTTCTTTTCCTGATGTGTTTGCCTTTGGAAATAAACAAAAGTTGAGGGTGGCCCCAGCTCATCAGTTGCTCCTGTTGGTCATTATGTTAGATATTACTAGTACATGTACATGCTAATTTTTCTTTATCATTTCTACTTCAGATTCTCTGTATTCATGGATACAGGTGAGTTACAAACATTTTGTCATGTTCTAATCAATATTTTCCTATAAACCAGAAAATTGAAGCTCTCCTGATTATGAAATTGTTAAAGGAGCTTAACTCATCTAAATATATATATAGCATACTGTTCTAAGAATATAAGTATAAGAATTAAATATTTATCTGATGAATATATAATTTATAATAATATACATGTACTTTTAAACTTAATTCAGTATTAAGAGTGATGAGAAAAACATTCATCAGTCAGTTTGCAAACATGATATTCAAACATTTAATTGGGAATTAAGTATAATGTGAATACTGTTTATTTGGTTTCTGTATCAAAACTTGTAGCTTTTTTTTGTTTTCCAGACAAAATTCACAAAGTTTTAGGGAAAGAACGGGGGCATTTAGAAAAATACCGATTATTAAGAAGCACACAGAATTAGGTAACATTTTTTTCTTCTATTTACATGCCTTATTTGCAGGACTTAATTTAAGAAAGAATTTAATTTTTCCATATCTTTATGAGATATTTTTTTAATACAAATATTGATTATTTCAGTATAATTATGAAAACAAATAAAAGAATACTTCATTAGAATTGATAGCTTAAACAGGACAGAAATGTATGAATAATTGAATTCTTTCATTTAGTTTTCATCACTGCTCCGAATAGAGTTCCAAGTTTGCCAGTGGAAGGGGATGAATCAACGTCAGATGCAGGTATCTAGAAATATTAATGATTTCTTCAGTTATACTTTGAACTTGTTAGATATACAGGTTTAACCCTTTACCTCATATAGACGGCCTTTTCAAGGCCTTTCGATGCCCCCCCCTTTTTGAGGCCTCAAAAGGTGAAAAATTACTCTATTTAGGCCCCAAACACTGTTTTTCATTTGGGAAATGTTGTTAAAAATGTGATCACTTTTTGGGCTCCGCCCCCTTTTAAAAAGGTACATCAGGGGGTTGCCAGAAGGGGGATGTGCCCCCTCCTGTTTTGGGGGTTTTGAAGGGGGCAGCAGCCCCCCTCATTACAAAGAAAATTTGGACATGTGACAGGCTAAAAATGGCCTCAGGTCGAACGTAAGGTAACATGTAACCGACGCTGAAAAGCCTTTTACTCCAACTCAATCCATTGAGACGTGGAAAAAACATGCAAAATAGTGACAATTGGCAATTTTGAGATGTCCCCCCATTGCCATGGTAACAGGAAATTTAAGATTGAGCATGCTGTTACAGAGGCTATGGTTCAGTCAACATTTGTGCCAAGTTTCATCAGTATTAAAGCATTTGTCATAGTTTCATAGCAGTTTGAACTTGTAACAGGAGGCATTTCAGTGAAAACGGCCATTTATCCCAATATGCTCATGAGGTAAAGGGTTAAGGTTAAAGCGGCCTGCAGCTTTTCTAAGATTAAATAGATTTTCTTTAGATAAATTGTCAAATCAAAAGAATTAGGATGGAAAATGAAAACTTGAGACGATAATATATATAAACAATAAGGTACTTCTAATATACCGATCTGCTCTATATATTTTAATTAGTATAGCAGACGATTTGTGTCTGGATCTTCTATTTTTAGACACAAACATCAATGACACGTTATAAATAGCTCTCAGGATGCTGTTTTGAAGAAGGCTTAACAGTGATATGGTGCACTTTTCCAAGTTAAAATTACTAAACTTTGTTTGAAACAACACAGAATTGTTTTCCCACAAAAAAAAAAAGCTGAAGGCGGCTTTAAATATTAGGTCTCTGGCTCAAATGTTTATCAATTCCCTTCACACTGTACCTCATATGTACTTCAAATTACTATACATGTATAGTATCTGTCTATGGTTATCATTTAAATGTTTTATTTCACTGGCCTTCAAATTATCTATAAACCGTAGAGCTATTAAAAGAAAAATAAAGTTTTAAGTCATGAACCGATGGCCGGATCATCACAGAACTTGATAAATATTATAATGTTAATAGTTACATGTAAGAGTTTTCATAATAGCCTTGCTCAAGACTGTCATACATTTATTAATCTGAGGCCTTAATGGAAGCACACTTTAGTCAATTGTTTATAAAATTATAAGATATGTTAGATATTTCTTTAATTCTTTAACTTACTGACATTTGAATATTCCTTTAAACTGATACGGTTGATTTAAGTCAACTTGTTCCCTTGTATCATGTTTAGCCAGCTGTTGGTAAAATATCTCTGTATTATATTGTAGATGAGAGAGGTTGGTGGTTTTCTAAACAAGATAAATCATATATGGCTCAAGATTATACTGACTGTTGTAATGGTTTTGATGAATCGATTGAACTTGTGAAGAAAACATTTTTGGAACAGGTATTTTATTCGATCATATACTTGCAAAAGCCCCAACTAGATCTTTGAAATTTGTGGAATACTCATAATACTGGCCTAAGTATCATTTTATGTCAGTATGACCATGAAAGATATATTAGTAATACATACAATGGTTTGAAAATCAGATTTGTAAATTTAAACACACTGTGCATTTGATCTCGTACACTATCCACCTAAACCAAAAGTTGCAAATTTAATGTTAATGTCAATTGCCCGAATGTCAGGACCCAATTGGTCAAATATATGGTCAGCATAAAATATTCATAAATTTATAAATAGACCAATAATTCACCAGACTACTTCCATGTGTAATAGAATTACAAGTTGTTATTTAAATGTGGAAGAAAAACAAGGCATCAAACTTTGAACTGTTTGGTTTATAGATATGTAACTAGTTTTGAATTTTGAAAACAGACTTTTCATGTAAGTTTTAAACTAATGCATAGTTGATTAAATCCAAGGAATTGTTTTTGATATACATTGTATTAAAAGTATTCTTTTTATACCCTCGCACAACAAAGTTGTAAGGGGGGTGTACTGGAATCAGCTTGTCCGGCCGGACGTCCGTCCGTCCGGCTGTCCGGCGGTTTTTTCTTGTCCGCCCAATAACTTAAGATTCCTTTGACCCTTAGTCTTCATATTTGGCATGGAGGTTAGTCATGATTAGTAGATGACCCCTATTGATTTTGAGGTCACTAGGTCAAAGGTCAAGGTCACAGGGGCCTTGACTTCAAAAAGCTTGTCCGCCCAATAACTTAAGATTCCTTTGACCCACAGTCTTCATATTTGCCATGGAGGTTAGTCATGATTAGTAGATGACCCCTATTGATTTTGAGGTCACCAGGTCAAAGGTCAAGGTCACAGGGGCCTTGACTTCAAAAAGCTTGTCCGCCCAATAACTTAAGATTCCTTTGACCCACAGTCTTCATATTTGGCATGGAGGTTAGTCATGATTAGTAGATGACCCCTATTGATTTTGAGGTCACTATGTCAAAGGTCAAGGTCACAGGGGCCTTGACTTCAAAAAGCTTGTCCGCCCAATAACTTAAGATTCCTTTGACCCACAGTCTTCATATTTGGCATGGAGGTTAGTCATGATTAGTAGATGACCCCTATTGATTTTGAGGTCACCAGGTCAAAGGTCAAGGTCATAGGGGCCTTGACTTCAAAAAGCTTGTCCGCCCAATAACTTAAGATTCCTTTGACCCATAGTCTTCATATTTGGCATTGAGGTTAGTCATGATTAGCAGATGACCCCTATTGATTTTGAGGTCACCATGTTGAAGGTCAAGGTCACAGGGGCCTTGACTTCAAAAAGCTTGTCCGCCCAATAACTTAAGATTCCTTTGACCCACAGTCTTCATATTTGGCATGGAGGTTAGTCATGATTAGTAGATGACCCCTATTGATTTTGAGGTCACCAGGTCAAAGGTCAAGGTCACAGGGGCCTTGACTTCAAAAAGCTTGTCCGCCCAATAACTTAAGATTCCTTTGACCCACAGTCTTCATATTTGGAATGAAAGTTAGTCATGATTAGTAGATGACCCCTATTTATTTTGAGGTCACCAGGTCAAAGGTCATGGTCACAGGGACTTTGACTTCAAAAAGTTTGTCTGCCCAATAACTTTAGATTCCTTTGACCCACAGTCTTCATATTTGGCATGGATGTTGGTCATGACTATAAGGTGACCCCTATTGATTTTGAGGTCACTGGGTCAAAGGTCACAGGGACCTTGACAAAAAAAATGCTTTTCTTCTCAATTGCTAAAGTATGTCCTGTCCGCAATGTATTGATTTTGACATTTTCACATTTGAAGCATGTAGAATACATAACTTAGCAATGCACTGGCTTAGTAACCTCAGATTTGGCAGGGAGGTTGTCCTTGAGCTCTAAATGGCCACTGTTTATTCTGACAAAGTGGTATGCGGGGGTATTCACGCCATGATAGTGGCAGTTCTAGTTATTTTTGCTATATTTCAAACACTTTGTTATTGTATTAAGTTGAACATTTGTAGTTTACCTGGTTTCAGGGACCATTTGATGGAATTTTAAGTTTTAGTCAAGGTGCAGCATTTGCTTCATTGTTGTGTGGAATGAAAGAACAGAATCCAGGTAGTTGCTTTCATTTATGATTATCCTTTATTAGTATTAATCAGTTTTCAAGAAAATAATATTAAAATTGTAATCAATGAGATTTTAATATAGATCATATTTTTAAAAAATCACAAAATATGTTCAGTTCTTGTATGTAAGTATGTAAATATTTCGACATGTTCAAATAATTATTTCATTTTTTTAGTCCCCTACCGGTTTACCGGAGGGGACTTTAGGTTTACTTCCATCCGTCTGTCCGTCTGTCTGTCCGTCCGTCCGTCCACAAAACTGGATCCCGCGATAACGCAAAAAGTACTGAAAATATTTTAATGAAACTTGATATATGGATAGATGGCAGTATGGAGATTATGCACGTCTTTTTCTTTTTTTCCTATGCTGAAAATTCTAGTTGCTATGGCAACAAATAGGCTGAAAATATGGCAAATTTTACACATAACCTGGATCCAGTGATAACGCAAAAATTACTGAAAATATTTTTATGAAACTTGACATATTGGTAGATGGCAGTATGGAAATTATGCACATTCTTTTCTTATCTTCCTGTATTGAAAATTCTGGTTGCTATGGCAACAAATAGACTGAATTTCAAGATTTCTGATTCTAGTTTTTCAGTTTTTTCACTATAAGTTCTTTATTTCTTAAGGTATTTTCTTCAAACTTTAAATATAAGTTGCTAGTCATCAACCACGTCATATGTGACAAAGTTTACAACTCTTGCACAAAATTTATCAGAATTACCTCCCTGGAACTTAAAATTTTCATGAAAAAAACATTGTTTTTTTTAATAACTTCTTTTTTTCTGAACGTATCTACTTCAAACTTCATATAAATGTTTCTTATTATCACTCAACATTTGTGAGTGTTCAATACTCTAGCAAGACTATTTCCAGAATTATGCCCCTTTTGAACTTGACTTTTTTTGAGAAATTGGTAATTTTCTTTAATTATGATAGGATTTTCTTCAAACTCCCACATCATAATAATATGACAATAATATGACAAGGTTTATAAATCTAGCATCCATATTTCCAAAATTATCTCCTCCTTTAACTTTTTATTTTTCCTATTCGTTCTTTTAACTTTCATTTACTTCAAATTCAAAATAAACATTCAATATTCATACCTTCATTACTAATTGTTCTTTGTTACACTCACATCATGTATGACATCGTTATCTCCTTTTTTTTAAATTTTGCTTTAAAAATGTTATATTTTGATAACAGGGATGTTTAAAACATAACTTTAGAGTGTCATTCAGTCTGTCTGTTTGTCTGTACATAAAAACTGTTCACTGTGATCACTTAAAATAGAAACATAAGTGAATGGCCAATGGCCCTTCAGAATGTTGCTTGGGCTCTTACCGGTAGGGGACTTATGGATTGCTTGCAATACTATGATAATTGCTTGTTTTTCTAGAAAAATAAGTGTTATTTATTTCTAAAACTTTATTCCTATTGATAAAGTAACACATCCTAGGGAAAAACTTTTAAAAGAGACTTCCTGGATATATCACTGGGATACATTATCACCAAATGGAATGAATTCCAAAGTTCTGTTTTTATGTCTGTCATTTGCTAAAAAGTATTTTGTATATGTCTTTGTCAGTTTTTCTGGTATTTTACTTAAAACTTCAGTATCATTTGTATTTTAGAATTATTCCAGTTTGACTTTGCCATATTGGTAGCAGGCTATAAAAGCAGGCAGTCGTCACACCAAAATTTTTACAGTACACCTATTTCTATACCAACATTACATGTATATGGAGATACTGACAAAGTTATACCAAAAGGTAAATGCTACAGGATCTTTCATTCAATAATGACAAGTATTTAGGTATTGTAATATTAGTAAAGCAGTTGTGGTTATGTATAAGGTCAGTTTAATCAACCCTTACCACAATGTATATCTGAAATGGTCTTGTCCATTTTTTTCATCTGGACAAAACCATTTGTCTATTTTCAGGATAAAATTTTAAAATATGTATTGACTGAATAGCATACAGTGCATACAATGATCAGATGGCACAGATGTGCTGGCTGAATTTGGTCTGCACTTGTTGCTTAGGTGTATTCTGTTGCTGCCAGCATGTTAGGGTTATTCTTATCAGAATGAACAATGTATAATTACCTGGTATTGTTCCAGCAATCATATATGAGGCCCATTAAAAATTTCAGTACAATCCAGTTAATTAATGCAAATGGATACAAGTAGAGATTTTGATGCTAAAGCATCAAGTCGCCGGATAGAAATATGATTGTATTATCATAAATAAAAAAAATGTCAGTTTAATGGTTTGAGTATAAAGAAAAGAGGAACAATAAGTTGAGTAATGTTTATTCATAAACACATTTTCATTTACTTGCCACAATTATATCTTTCTTGCTGAGAGTTTTATGCAATAAATTTATGTTATGTTATAATAAAACATCATATTTGAAGCAAACTTGCCTAGCAATTTTGTCAAGAAACTGTTATTATTATTAAATAAGGAAGCATTGTTTGGCAATATTTACCCGAGACTCGATAATTTTTGGGAGCTGTTTCGTTGGCTTACATAACTTATTATGATTAATGTTAACGATTTTATTGTAAGTATAACTACATGTATAATTATATCAATTAATACTGCTCGATGGCCTAATGGTAAGTATGACGAAGTTGTAACCTACATGTAGTAGGCGCAAGTTCGAATTTCGGACAAATCCTGCTTGTTGTTTTCATAAATTGATTTTTATTATATCTTTTAACTTTATAAAACATAAGTTGATAAATCGTGTGTTTCAAGTTTTGCAAAATACAAAAAGTATTATAAAAGAAAACATAAAAAATCACTTTATCGAACCTATATACAGTCTTCAATTTGAAACTAACTTAAAATCTAACACCTTGTCATCGAGGCTTGTAAAGCGAGTGATATGGTTATGATTCTACTTGTAATTCTACTTTATACATATACCGTTGTAATCCGTATGGTTTTCTTCAGCATCCGATAATTACCGACAAATTATTACCGATCATCGAATATTTGCAAAGTAACTATGAAAATATATATGCTTAATTATTGCATAAAACATGCAAATCTACTGTAAAAGTGGTGTCTGCATGAAAAAAATATTCTTATGCACTATCGAAAAAATATATTATTTAGCTGAAATCAATATTCCTGTCGTTACATACGATAAAGTTAACGTTTAATTGCCTTTCAGTGCGATAAACTATCAACACAAAGATGGTTTATTAGTTTTCTCTTTGTATCCAATACGATTCCGGCCCCTACTGTTATACCGAGATTTTTCATACAAAATTACTTTGATTTGCACTTTATCAGCTGCCAACCATTCACAAGTTACCTGTATGTCTGTCTTATCAGCCATTTGTTACTATTAATAGATTTTACAACAATAACATACAACGTGTAGTCACGTGATTCTGGGAGTAACTGTTTATAATAAATAAGATAAATAAAATAGAATATGTCTCATAAGATACAAACAACCAGATAATTTAAAACTGTGATTTCAAATATCATGCATGATTTATTTATCATAAAATAGCAATGCTTGACACTTTAAAAAAAGTGAAATCATCCCTAAATTCAATGACTGGTCCATAGGGATACGTCATTAACTCATTTTATAAAAATTGTAATGTTGCTTTTTATGATGTCAATATTTGAATATTTCATTTCATTGAGCAACATTATTGTATGTTTGAAATTTTGAGATTACAGAAAACAATTGTAGTCTTTACTTTTTCAGTAATTGTTATGCTTTTATTTACAGAAATTAATGCCTTCTCCTACCATAGGTATAATATTAAACTGTTACAAATATTGTCGCCGGCGACTAATAATGTAAGAGACTTATATAACAGATGGTTTAGAAGCTCTAAAAATAGAAAATATTCCTATCCAGACACACAGTCCCTTGCACAAGATTAACTGGTCCTTCAAGTTGATAAATTTCGGCCATCTCAATGTTTTACTTAAGGGAATGTTCAGTATCAATTTACATCTTTTTAATTTGTACTGCTTTTTGTTTTACATTTTTGCAATTTCTTTTTTGTCATGTCAAACATATATTGTCACGGAAAATCTCAGGAAGATATGCACTTGCAGGATAGTCAATGCCTGATACTGATGAATGACGTCATAGCGTCTTCTTCTCTGTGATAATGTTAACATGTTATCTGCAATGCTTATTTGAAACAAAAGATATTTACATCTCCTGATTTCTATTTAACAGGGTAAAGGTTTAGTAAATGCAAATTAATTTAATTAAATTATATACTAAGGTATACATGTATTATATATTCATTTTGAGAGAATACTGTGTTTGGATTTATACTTCACATCAAGACTTGTTTTAACAGAAACTGCTTATTGTCGTTCTCAGAAACATGTAATAAAGTTTTGATTTTATTTGTGTTTTGTAGAAATGAGTGAAGATCTGTTGCAGTATTTTGTGGAGCCAAATATTTTACAACATGAAGGTGGACATTTTATACCTGCTAGTGCCCCACAGAAAAAAGTTTATACTGAATTTCTTCAACGCATGTTGGACAGTCAAGAAAAAAAATCTTAACGACTTTCAAAATGTTCTAGTATTTTAAATTGTATTACTGCAGTATGACTTGAAATATTTATTAAATGTTCTAAAAATATGACACATATTTTATGTTCTATACACATAAAATTGAAAAGAAAGGGAAAAAAAAGGAAAAAAATGTTCTTTGTTTTTGTTTTTTATTTGAAAGAAAATATTTTCATCATGAATATCAACATTATTTTCCCTGAAAGATTGTTTTTGTTTCTTATGCTGATAACATTGGAAGCCCAAAATTGAAACTGCATTGCCTAGATATATTTTGTTTGCCCAATTTCTTGAAATTTGGCAGAAATGTACATGATTGGAGAAATAAGGCTCAGGGAATTTGTCATAAAAATTTGTCATTAAAATCTATTAGTAGGGGAGTGAAAGAACAAAATTGTTCAAAAATAGCAATATTTTAATTTTTCTATATGGCATTTTTTTTTAAAAAGAACTCTCAGTAATTCAAACAGTTTCATAGTTTGAATTAAGATACATTTCACCACAACCTAAATCACTTCATCACATGAATTAAACCATATAGAAGATGGTAACAACAATTACTGCCTTTTTAGTCAGAACAAAAATAAAGCTGCAAAAGGACAGTTAATATTCTGTAAAAAAATCATTGGACCAAAACAAGGCCCTATAAGACGAAGTTTGAACAGACATAGAGGCAACTATATATATGCATCTCTAACAGAAGAAGACCCTCTGTCCCCTCTGTGTGCCATTTCAGGCACCTAAGTAGAGCAACGGACATCCTGTAAGCCAGCTGGAAAGCATTGTCACATTTTTGCTGGTGTTTACTTATTGTGACGGCAGAGAAAGTGAAAGCGACAGAAATGTCATATTCAGATGCTCGTTCATTGGTTACTTTTCTCCGGGGTTTCATATTGTGACAACAGGGAACGTGTTTTTATGTTTGACTATGATACAAAAGAGAAAGAACATCAAAACACTTGGCAAACTGATTAGTACTCGAAATCAGATAGCCTCGTGTTTCGATGCTCTTTCTATTACATAGAGGGACATATCTGGAAATGTGTAGACCTGTTCATGAGAGAAAATCGAAGTTGCGACATTCACACTAGTCAGTCCAATATGAATGTAATGCATGTCGATGTGCAAATCTTTTAGATTAATTTACGTTATCAAATGAAATTACGATTTTTTTTCAAACAGGGCTTAAATTCTAATTAAAGCAGTAGTGAAAATCAAAAAGACAAAAATCATGTGTCGTGTGCACTTGGCACCTAGCTTAAATTCTTGTTTCTAAAATCATAAATGGTAAATTACAAGACTTCATTTAAACCATAAAACGAGGCGTGTGAGTATGACAAGAGACGTAGACATCTACAACTTGAAGCTCTGGTGTATGTGATCATGTGATTTTCTATGTCTGCAGACGACATAGATCTAATTTGACATATTTCGAGAACAGATAGGTACTGTACGTATTATAGCTTATCTAACAAAAATATTATTTACAAATAGCCTAAATAGGAAAATCTAATCATATTAGATTCAAAAATAAAACAAATACAGTATGCAGGATATTTAAAATTTATCAAATACGAATTACTAAAGAAAAGCCAAGATTTATCGGTTTACTACATAATTCTACACCATTTGTCGGTAATGGATAGTTGTGAAATAGTTAGATAGTTACTTCCCTTTTATGTAAAATTGAACTTCAGATTAGGGCAACGTGAATTGGAAAAGGGTGTATTTTCAGTTTCCCCCGTATCATTATAATATGTAAGCTTTCTTGAAACATTTTTAAAGCAGTCCCGTGAAGTTCGCACAGAAAAGATATGTTCATTTAAATGAACACTGTGAAATGTAAAGCACTTATTTCACGGCGTCTCAACGCCGTGATATTGTGATGGGTAGTTTTCGGTAGCATGGGCAAAGTCACGTGACAAAATGCCTTTCGATTTCTACAGCCGACATTTTATTGTTTTTACGTAATCATTGTACAGCCCATTTCCGTGAAAAGTTACATAGAAACAGTTTTTTTTTCAAAACCATATAGAATCTAAACAGTATTTTTATCAACACACGAAATATCAGCGTTTTATATTAACACATTTCCGGACATCCTTTCGACATGCTTGAGAAATTCGCCTTGAATGGATTATGTATGGTGGCTGATTAACGCCATCCAAATATTTTCGCGTCTTCGCCTCAAAATGCGAAAACACGAAGGGACGACATATTTTGACTAATGTGTTCTCATGTCGGATCTATGTCTCTCTCGGAGTGAATCTTTTCACGTGTAAAATGTCTTTGAACATTACATTCCTAAGTTTCTATATTTGCAATTAAGAACTTAAATTGTCTTCTTTTTTTAGCTCACCAGAGCCGAAGGCTCAGGGTGAGCTATTAGTAACAAAGGGGGATACTCCGTCGTCCGTCGTCATGCGTCAACAATCATCTTCTTCTCTGAAACTGCTGGGCAGATTTAACTAAAATTTGGTCTGTAGCATCCTTGTGATAGTCACACTTAAATTTGCTCATGTCATTTCAATTGGCCCCTTTTAGGGTTCAGCAGAGCTAAAAATAGAAAAACCTTTAAACATCTTCTACTACAGAACTAATGGATGGATGATCACCAAACTTTGTCTGTAGCATCCTTAGGTAGTCTTTTATCAAGTTTGCTCATATTAATTTGATTGGCACTAGGGCTAAAAATAGAAAAACCTTTAGACATCTTCTTCTACAGAACCAATTGATGGATGATCACCAAACTTTGTCTGTAGCATTCTTGGGTAGTCTTTTATCAAGTTTGCTCATATTAATTTGATTGGCCCCTTGTAGGGGCTGCTATAGCTAAAAATAGAAATACCTTTAAACGTCTTCTTCTACAGAGCTAATTGATGGATGATCACCTAACTTTGTCTATAGCATCCTTAGGTAGTCTTTTATCAAGTTTGCTCATATTAATTTGATTGGCTCCTTTTAGGGGTCACTAGGGCTTAAAATAGAAAACCTTTAGACATTTTCTTCTACAGAACCAATTGACGGATGATCACCAAACTTTGTCTGTAGCATTCTTGGGTAGTCTTTAATCAAGTTTGCTCATATTAGTTTGATTGGTCCTGTTAAAGCTAAAGCTTAAATGCCCTAGCATTTCTTTAAATTAAAGTTTAAAGATATTCTAAGCTCTAATTTTAATATAAAAAAAATATTGACAATGGATACACAGTCTCCTTTGACTTCACACAAAGTAGATATGTTATGTTTTAAACTCTTAACACTATTCGTGGTCACAGTATAAATATAATGATAGTGTCATTACAAAAACTTCTTTTTCTTTTTTTTTTTATAGAAAAGACCATCTTTACATTGCCTGTAATAGCATATGCAGTTTCCTGTACATAGTATATTCATTCTTTTATCCAAATAAGACATTTTCAGCAAGAATTTCATAAATTTCATTGGCTTGGGTCATGACATGTTTATGATGTGTAAATATATTTCAGCTCTGGAATTCGGACTATTGCATCATTGAAAGGTCAGTTGTAGGTCATTAACCAGGAAAAAAATAGGCCTAAAGAAACATAAAATTTGTTTCTCCTGTACTTTACTATCAAAGATGAGTTTATCTGCTCAATTCTCTTATTGAATTTTGTAAAAAATTGTAATTTTTTCATTTTTTGTTGTTGAATTAACAAGGGACAAGGGGTTTAATTTCTGTTTCTGAATTGAATTTTGATATGAACTGGCTTACTTTTGATATATTTGATATCGCTTTACCTACTTTTTTGTCTTTTATGTACAGACTTGAAATTTGGACTATGGGTGTAATTTGTGTAATTTTTGATGTTGAATTCAATTTTGATACCAGCTGACCTACTTTAGGTATTACTGACATCATTTGACCTACTGTCTTGTATTTTGACATTCAGATTTTAAATGTTGACCAGGTTTGTAAATTCTGATGCCGAAATGAATTTTGATATCAACTGACCTACTTTTGATATTTTTGATATAATTTGACTTTCATTCTTGTGTTCTTGACATACAGACTTGAAATTTGGACTAGGGGTGTAATTTCTGATGCTGAATTGAATTTTGATATTAACTGGCCTACTTTTCATATTTTTTACAATGTTTGACCTATTGTCTTTTTTTGAGGTACAGTTATGTTACCATACAGAATGTATAAAAAAAATTTTGTCCCAAACTGTGAACTTCAAACATCTACACCTTACATGTTTTGCATGTGACATTTTGTGTTTTCATTCAAAAAAAGTTTTAAAAAAAATTGTCCAATCAAAATTAATCCTGCTCTAGTGGTCAGTTGTTCTGCATTTATTCTACATAGTCTCATAGGAACACACTTGCAACATACATATTTTAACAAATCCTTTCCAAAATATTAGGGCAAAATATTACAATTTTTATAGTGAATAATGAAATGATGGGTTAGATGAGTCATCTAGGGCCATCTTAGTGGTCCTATTGTTTATTATGAAGAAAAAAAGCTAAAACAATCAGTGTTGTGAAAGTATATTACTAAAGGGGCAAGTTAAAGTTGATCGAGCTGAACTGCCGAAAGAGCTGGACTTGCCTTTCAGCAAGTTCTTTTGAAAAATAATTTCCAACACTGAAAAACAGTTGTTTCTGGTGAGCGACTCAGGGCCATCATGGCCCTCTTGTTTAATAATTTCATTTTTCTTGCGCAATTCTCTAAAATGAGACTTGGTTTTTCTATATGCGTTTCACAATTAACATTCACCATACCAGGTTGTAAAATAACTTAATTTGGTCCTTAAATCAGTTTTTACCACAACATCAAACTTCATTCAGAATTCATGTCACGTTATTGTGAGCAAAATTCTGAGTTTCCTTTAGATATGAGCAAGAAAATGTTTATTACCCCCGCCGAAAAGACGGATACAGAATTAGTCTCCATCCGTCCGTCTGTCCTTCCGTCCGTCACTCTACATTTTTGTCCGGAGCATATCTCAAAAAGTATCAATTTGAAACTTCATAGGTGGAGGTATCAACTTGAAACTTCATTTGTGGATAAATCATATTTAGGAAAAGTGCAGTGCACAAGAATGATAACTCTACGCTGCATATTTTTTTCATTGTTGCCCTTTGTTTTTCTTCAAACTCAATTTTTGTCTACAGCAAAAAGCCTTTGAGATATCAACATGAAACTTCATGTGGATAGATCTCACTCAGGAGGTGTGCAATGCAAGAGTGATAACTGTACCATTTCTTAATTTTGAGTTATTGCTCTTTGTTATGTTTCATACTTAATTTTTCACCTGAGTGGAGCATAAATTAACTAAAAAAACAAACTTTGAGATGTCAATGTAATCTTCATAGGTAGATAGATCTTTTTGAGGATGAATGTTGTTCGAAAGAATGATAACTCTAACCTTTATAATTTTTGAGTTATTGACATTTGTTATTTTCTTACTTTTTGTCCGGAGAATATCTAAAAAAGTGGTAGAGGTAACAACTTGAAACTTCATAGGTGGATAGCTCTTTTTGATGAGAAGTGCAGCACACTAGAATGATAACTAACCGTGCATTATTTTTCAGTTATTGCCCTTTGTTATTTTTCATACTTAATTTTGTCCAGGGTATAACTACAAAAGCCTTTAAGATATCTACATGAACCTTCAAAGGTGGACAGATCTCACTCAGGAGATATGCAGTGCAAAAGAGTGATAACTCTACCCTTCATAATTTTTAGTTATAGCCCTTTGTTATTTTTCATACTAATTTTTTCACCTCAGTGGAGCATATCTCTGAAAAAGTCTTTGAAATGTCAACATGAAACTTCATAGGTGGATAGATCTTTTTTAGGAGGAATGTTGTGCGCAAGAATGATAACTCTATCCTTTATAATGTTTGAGTTATTGCCATTTGTTATTTTTCAAACTTTTTGTCCGGAGCTTATCTAAAAAAATGTTAGAGGTAACAACTTGAAACTTCATAGGTGGATAGATCTTATTGGGGAGCATTGCAGCACACTAGAATGATAACATACCGTGCATTGTTTTTTCAGTTATTGCACTTTGTTATTTTTCATACTTTATTTTTGTCCAGGGTATAACTACAAAAGCATTTGAGATTTCAACATGAAACTTCATAGATGGATAGATCTTACTCAGGAGGTATGCAGTGCAAAATAGTGATAACTCTACCCTTCATAATTTTTGAGTTATTGCCCTTTGTTATTTTCCATACTAAATTTTTCACCTGAGTGGAGCATATCTCTGAAAAAGTATTTGAAATGTCAACATGAAACGTTATAGGTGGATAGATCTTATTGGGGAGGAATGTTGTGCCCAAGAATAATACCCTTTATATTTTGTTAGTTATTGCCATTTGTTATTTTTCATACTTTTTAGCTCGACTATTCGATAAGAATAAGTAGAGCTATTGCAGTCACCCGAGCGTCCGCGTCCGCGTCGGCGTAACCACTTATGTTAAAGTTTTTGTAATAGTTCAAATATTTTCAAAGTCCATTGACATATGGCTTTGAAACTTTGCACACTTGTTCACCATCATGACCCCAACCTGTAGACAGGAGAAGGTAACTGTATCAAGCATTTTGACAGAATTATGCCCCTTTTTCGACTTAGAATTTACGTTAAAGTTTTTGTAATAGTTCAAATATTTTCAAAGTCCATTGACATATGGCTTTTGAAACTTTGCACACTTGTTCACCATCATGACCCCAACCTGTAGGCAGGAGGAGGTAACTGTATCAAGCATTTTGACAGAATTATGCCCCTTTTTTGAGTTAGAATTTACGTTAAAGTTTTTGTAATAGTTCAAATATTTTCAAAGTCGATAAACATATGGCTTTGAAACTTTGCACACTTGTTCACCATCATGACCCCAACCTGTAGACAGGAGGAGGTAACTCTATCAAGCATTTTGACAGAATTATGCCCTTTTTCGACTTAGAATTTACGTTAAAGTTTTTGTAATAGTTCAAATATTTTCAAAGTCCATAGACATATGGCTTTGAAACTTTGCACACTTGTTCACCATCATGACCCCAACCTGTAGACAGGAGAAGGTAACTCTATCAAGCATTTTGACAGAATTATGCCCCTTTTTCGACTTAGAATTTACGTTAAAGTTTTTGTAATAGTTCAAATATTTTCAAAGTCCATAGACATATGGCTTTGAAACTTTGCACACTTGTTCACCATCATGACCCCAACCTGTAAACAGGAGGAGGTAACTGTATCAAGCATTTTTTTTACTATCAAGCACTAAGAATAGTCGAGCGTTGCTGTCCTACCGACAGCTCTTGTTGTAAATTATTATTAATTGAGCCTTGATTTTAAACTAAATGTGTCTGTATTTCTTACCATCCTTTACTGGTTTTAGATTATCATTATTGTTTAATAGGTTTACTTAATTAATGTTGTTCATTATGTCTTATATATATATGATTATGTTTTATCGGATTTATGTAAAGCACTCTTAAACATTTATTATTTATGAAAAGAGTGCTATAGAAATGTGGTATATAATAATAATAATAATAATAATAATAATAATAATAATAATAATAATCTCAAAAAGGTGTTAGAGGTATCAACTTGAAACTTATTAGGTGGATAGATCTCATTGAGGAGGAGTGCAGCACACAAGACATTTAACCTACCGTGCATTATTTTTCAGTTATTGCCCTTTGTTATTTTTCATACTTAATTTTGTCCAGAGCATAACTACAAAGGCCTTTGAGATATCAACATGAACCTTCATAGGTGGATAAATCTCACTCGAGAGGTATGTAGTACACAAGAATGATAATTATTCTGCTCTACTACATATTAACATGGCTCTTGTAACAAGTTACATGATTATGATATTTTAAAACCTTCTAAACAAGTTAACATGTCAATTCAAAACAATGCTATTTGGAGATACCTTATCAATATATTTAACAGGTTTTTTGTTGTTTTTTTTTTTGTGTGGGGGTTGGTTTTTTTTTTGTTTTTCGCCGTGACAATCATATTGCTGCATTTCCCAGCAATTTTTTACTTGTATCCCTTATTGATGTGTTACTCGAGGGGCGGCCGTAACCTAGTGGTTAAAAATCTGAAAAAAGTGTGATCTCTCGGAGGCATTAAACCCAACAAAATTACATGAAAATTGCAGACGCGCTGTGATTGAGTCTGTACAAAAGCATCCCTCACACCCCAAGCACCGGCTTTCATGCAAGAACTGTACTTAATTTTCAACACTTAAAAGTGCTGGAATCAATGATCACGAAGGACCAGAAAACTATAACAACACTGAAGTGAAGTACAGTTGTTGACTTAAAACCACATGCCCCTCACTGTTAATTATGGGTTCGAATCACAATAGGGACTTTGGATTCTATAATGTGAGGAAGCTAAATGTAGTTGGTGGTTCTACTCAGGTGCCCGTTCAAAACATGCATGAAATAATGCACGGTAGTCCAATATATCAGATGTTACTGGCTTGGAATATGATAGCACTGAGCTAAATATATATATTATCTGTGATGATGGTCAAGACGGAAGGTTACCTGAGGTTTTCCTCCACCAGTAAAGCTGGAAAGTCACCATGTGACCTATACTGTGCCAGTGCAACGTAACTCAATCAAACAAAAGGTCTTCAATGAAATGAAATAATTGAACATTTAAAGGTGTTATGAAAGCTAATTATAATTCCAGGATACCAGTAGGTTACCTTTTCTCATTATGATTTTAGAATAAACAGTGTCAAATTATATCAAAATCAAGTATTTCTCACGAATTTTCAAAACAACCCCATATTCAGATACTGAAACAGATCTATTTCAGTAATTTCATTGACCCTTAACTAACTTCAAATCCAGAGCTAGTCATGGGCATATGGTTCACATGCTGAAATCAAACTATAGAAAGTATCAATATTAAAGATAAATGTTATTTCAGACATGATATGTAATACATTTATTATGGTGGTTAAACAAATAAATTGTTCAGGGGGAGGGGGAGGGTTATAAAATTTTCAACTGTTAATTCTGTTATCATTATCTCTTATTCAAGGTGTTGTTTTCTTTTTACCAGGTAGGGGAAGGGGCCATTTACTAAAAAATGGGGAATATGATTGTGGAGTTTTTGCAAAAGATAGAGAAAAAATGTTGAGGTAAATTGATTTTTTTGTGTGTGGAAAACTGCATGATTTTGGAGAATTTTCTGAGGGAAATCAGCCCTTGAAGGCTCTGGCAGTAGAAGGAAAACAGCCCAGTATTTAATAAAAAAAATGTACACATATAGGATACAAATGTTTATTCCCTTTTGATAAAACAATATTAGGCTTTGTCATATAATTAACCTTAATTTGATTTGTATTTTCAGTTTGCTAAACCATGACAAAACCAGATGATCAAGCGAATCAAAATGACGAGGACACTAAGGATTTAGTTCTGCGC
Source organism: Ruditapes philippinarum (assembly GCF_026571515.1). Lineage (NCBI taxonomy): Eukaryota > Metazoa > Mollusca > Bivalvia > Venerida > Veneridae > Ruditapes > Ruditapes philippinarum. The sequence continues at coordinate 152,040 of NW_026859584.1, read as the reverse complement.
AATGATGGTTTGTTTTTTAATAGTGTTTCCATAGCTCTAGACTAATTAATGTCAGGCCATCATGCATGAACATCTATTAAAGTGGCTTATCTTTAAACACTTGCATCCTTAAACCATTGCCCAGTTACTAGCATTACTATATTGTTCAAGAATGAGCAAATATACCACAAAATTACGTACAATTCATGTCACATCTGTGATAAACAGCCAGTGTCGGCATATGTGGTAGTATCACTGACATTATTTTTTTGCAATGTTGACTTTTCAGGTACCACCAAACTCATCAGATTTGTTAAATGCATAAATGTGTGAAATTAAATTAAAAGAAGATATATGTTAGGTCAAGAATGATGTTATCATCATTGACTTTTATATCATTATTTTATTCTTCTGACTTTCAAGATTTGCTTACTTATTACCTAGATGGGGAAATGAAAGGGCCTGATGAAAAGATGGAATCTGTCAATTATAAAAACTACAGTTTGTGTAAAAGACTAAAGGTAGATCATCCATTTAGAAGAAGATTCATCCATACAGTGTGGTTATTTTGGGCATTTGTTGGCTTGGTAAGTGATGTGCATGTCCAATAAGCAATGATTATCTTTGGACTTCTTTACTAGAGGTATCACAATGTTAATGCAGTTTACAATAACTGTCAGTCCGTTAGTGAAGCCAGTTATCATTATAATAAGATAAAGGGACTCTGTGTCAAGTAGTTACTTTAAAAATAAAATAGTTTTAGTATTGTCATTTAAAATAAATTCATACCTTTTACATGTGCTTACTGAAAATGCACTCATACGACAATTTGTCTCATTGCTGCTGACAGTAATCCTTAACAAAGCCATTAAGTAAATGAAATGTAATAGAAGTTCAGTTTTAATTGGTAATATTATTTTGTTGTCTTCACAAAGGGTTGGATGGTTGGACTAATGGGCCCATCATTTCCAGACCTAAGGCTAATTGTGAATCAAGAACTTGATACAGCATCTTGGCTTTTTACTATCTTTTCAATTGGATATTTGATTGGTTCTTTTTTTGGAGGTAAACATCAGTATAAATTATAACTCACATTTGACATCTTCATCTGTTTTAAGTCAATATTGTACAGATTAAACTAATCTTTTTGTACAGAAGTTAAAAATAAGTAACACAAATTGTTTGATCTATTCTTTTAACAAAATGATGAATTATATATAACCAAATTATTTGTTCTGAATAGATTCTGTTAATATCACTCCATGTTTAAATTAACAAATATATAAAAGCTTATTTGTATAATACAATTACATTCTAAAATGTTTATATATTTCTTTTCGGTTGGGTTTTATATAACACCAAACTAAAGATCATATGGCAACTTTCAGCTTTAGTGGTGGAGGAAGACGTCTGGTGTTTCTTTATGTACAAGGGGTTATCCAAAAATAATGGTTTTATATTGCTTTTAAATAAGCACATACATACCACCCGTCACACGGTAGAAAAACGCAGTTAGTCATCATATATTTTTTTGCTAAAAAACTACTAATTGACATAGGAAAACCTGCTAAACATTGCATATTTCTTCTATGATGTCATTTAAGTAATTCATTAAAATTATGAACGTCATTTCCGTAAATTTTTGTTGAAATCGCCAGAAACGCCAGACGACGTTATTGTTTACAACGGGAAAGTGACGGACACGCAGATATTAGAAAATAGCGTGATCATAAGATTTTGTTGAAATTTTGGGAATGACACCAACAAAAACAGAGAAAATAAAATTTTACTATCATAAGTGTTTAAGTGGTTTAAAAATATTTAGTGATGGACATAACTTTGAGAAGCAGTAATGGTTATTGACTGCGTAACGTTGAAGCATAAGTAGTACGTTAAATATTATGACGTTGACGTCAATAACATTTTAGAGTGCGCCGCTGTCGCCGACATGTGTTTCTGTCAAATAAAATATTGCTGTAATATAAGAAGCTACTAGCATGAATTTTTCTGTGTTTATTTGTTATTTATTCTTCTAAGTAGTGTAAGAATTTCAAATCAATATCTCAAATATATTTTACGCAACAAAGAAAGTCCACAAACTTTTGGATAACCCCTCATACATGTATTATTGCAGACACAAACGGCACCTGAGTAGAACCAATGATGTTCTGTAAGCTGTCTGAATAGAAGATGTTTATATATATATTTGCATACATGTATATAAGAGTCAGTGAAAAATGTAATTCATTGTGAGCTATTAACAGACATAAACATGTAGATCATGGTATATAAATCATAACATATTTCAAATATATTATGCATCCTAAGAGGCTGAGACATGAGAATTTAAGTTTGCTAAAGGTTTGTAAAGTACCAATTAGTAAGCTAGGAAATATAACATCTTTAAATTTATAAATGACTGTTGTAAACTTACATATATGTTTAAACAGGTTTCAAATATTTCTTGTAGGTATACTGTATGATAGATTTAACAAGTTGCTATTGATAGCATTTTCCACGTTGATCATGGCTGTAACAACAGGAGTTTTACCATGGTGTAAATGGTTTCCTCTTATGATGGTGGTGAGGTTTATATCTGGTATAGGTGCCGGAGGTCTTGATACAGGTACTTAAAACAATCTTACAACATTCACCGTAGGGAATGTGTTACAGTATCGCGTTTTTCGGTTACAGTATAGAATTTTCAAGATGGAGGATTATTTATGGGAAGAGAGGTAGGTGATTTTTATTCAGGTCCATGCTACTAGTAGTTTAGTTTCTAAAAAATGTTTTTGTGCTTTGCTTGTAAGGAACAGAATCCGGTATCTAGTCATATATTTCTTCAGACCCTGCACCGCAGATTTATCTCTATATTGTCTCATAAATGTGCAGATTTGACGGTTTAAAAATTTGAATCGAGAGACCAACGCATTTTTCTCCCATTCCGACATTATTTAAGCATGCCTAGATAAAGTAATCTACAAAACGTTAGTCCTTTATGTTAAGAAACGTTTATAAAAGTAAATGACCAGTTGAACCTATTTTCCTGTTGGTAAAATGCGTTTGAAAAAATAAACAATGTTACAGTATAGAGCGAGGTTAATTTTGTAGGGTTACAGCATAGACCTAGCGACTTTGATCCAATTTTGTTACAGTTTATACCCAGATTTCTGTTACAGTTTAGATACTTGCCAAATTTCAAACAAAGTTTGTGTATCCATTATTTTTATGAAATAACTCATACCTTTCTATTTAATACATTCTTGAAAGGTTATTACTTTTTTTCTTCATCAGAAAAGTTATAGTTTCCTATTTTTCTTACTTTAAGTTTCAGATTGAGACTTTTTGCAGTATAAGTAATGTCCTAAGTAAGGACTGTTTTCACGACAACAACAGTAACTTTTATCGAATTGTATTGAGAGAAGAAAGATTATTGCTTGATTTCATTACACATTATAATAATGCCTAATAGTAAAAAAAATAAAAAAAAAAGAATTTTTAACAGAACCCAAAAAAAACTAAAAAATTTGCAGGCTCATTTTGATTAAACCCCTTTTCTGGGGTATTTGAATGCAAGTACCGCCCAGCCTCCACCCCCGGTTCAGCAAATTTCACAAAACAGAATTACAAATTTTTTAAACATTTATGTTTTAAGGTTTTAACTTCATTGACACGTTTTAAATCTATGAAAACGCATTTCCCCCCAGGTAAAAAATTTGCTTTCCTAAACGAAATACAATGAGGAAACTAAAAAAAAAAATTTTTAAGGGGTTAACCTCATACCTAGATAAGCTGTAAAAAAGACCAATTAAAAAGCGGGAAATCCCGAATGATAAACGTTTTTTAAGTGGAAATATTTGAAACCCCTTAAATTTTTTTTTAATTTGGGGAATTTTCCCTTTTACCATAATTATTTTTAAGTATTTAAAAGGGGTTTAAAATTTTTAATTTTTTTGGGGTTGGGGAATTTTTAAAAATTCTTTTTAAGTCTATTTGTTACTTTTTGGCTTTTTGGATTTAAGTTTAACGCACTAGTATGTAAAAATTTTCCCTGTTTAGTTTTAAAAAGACCCAAAACCTTGTAAACTTTTCAGACCAGCGGGACCTGAAGAACCCCCCGATTTCCTAAATTGCTTGATAGATTCCTCACATTAAAAAAAAACCAAAGTATGATTGGATTTCAACTACAGCAGTAAATGAAAGATGATTTGAAGTCGGCGGCCTTATCCGACTCTGCCCACTATTATGAACCTCCATCAGGCTCACTAGAGATCAAAGATATTTGTAATTGTCTGACCTTAATTTATACTCTATAACTTTCAATATTATTTTCTTTTTCAGAAACATGAAAACTGCTATACAGGATGTCTGAAATGGAAAAACAACTTTACTTTTAATAATGACAAAATAATCGTAACTCAACAAAGAAGCATTTGAAAATGACGCCATGACCATGATTTGATTTGAATGCTTTTGGTTCGAGATGAGAAGGGTCTTTAAACATTGCCTTTTTTCAAAATATATGTTTTGGGTTTTCGTATCCCGATTGCAAACCAAAACCATTTGAACAACTTAATTGGTAGAAAGTCATGTAAATTTCATCACATTTAGTCAAGTAGTTACTGAGCGGATGGGATTGCACACACTTGTGTACGTCAGAAGGACGAATAGCCATCGGGCAATAAACTCACAGAGATTTAAAAGTCTATGTAAACATTCATACATTTTACCTAGTTATATATAGAAAATATCGAAGTCTAAACTGTAACCGAAATCTGGGTATAAAAAACTGTAACAAAATCGGATACAAATCTCTAGGTCTATGCTGTTAACCCTGCACAAATACCTGGCTCTATACTGTAACATTGTTTTTTTTTTCAAACGCATTTAACGAACAGGAAAATAGGTTCAACTGGTCATTTAACTTTTATAAACGTTTCCTAACATAAAGGACTAACGTTTTGCAGATTTACTTTTTCTAGGCATGCATAAATAATGTCGAAATTGCAGGAAAATGCGTTGGTCTCTCGATTCAAATTTTCAATCTGTCAAATCTGCCTATTTATGAGACAATATAGCGATAAATCTGCGTGCAGGGTCTGAAGAAATATATGACTAGATACCGGATTCTGTTCCTTACAAGCAAAGCACAAAAACATCTTTTAGAAACTAAACTACTAGTAGTATGGACCTGAATAAAAATCACCTACCTCTCTTCCCATAAATAATCCTCCATCTTGAAAATTCTATACTGTAACCGAAAAACGCGATACTGTAACACGTTCCCTACGGTGACATTGTTAACATGTAGGCCAGTGCATATCCATCATGTTGCTTAAAACTTCACACAAATACTAGTTTACCATGTCATTTGATTTGTTTATCTATTTTATTTTTACGAATAAACTCTACACATCTTTTTACACTTATAAATTTAGTTAAAACTTTGATAATATTTGTAAGAGTGAAATTGTTCAAACATAAAGGGTTTGGTATCATAACCTTGCTTCTTTGGACACAAAAACAATGTATCTTATATCATTTATAGTTTCAAAAAAAGCAATTTTGTTTTAAAAGTACATGTATAAAGAAATTACTTGTTGAATAAAAATAAAGTTAAAGTGATATCTTGTTTAGTTGCCTCTTTTATGATGAGTAGATAGTGTGTAGAGTATTATTATATATGGTAGATATTGTGTTGTTTAAAATAATAAAGAGTATTATTATATATGGTTTCAGTGGTTTAATACCGGTACATATCCAGATAATAGTAATCATGTTTAAATAGAGCGGAGGTGCTTAAACATATTTGTTTTAAATTAGAACGTTTTATCACAAAAAATCATGCTTTTTCTACAAACAGGAGGAAATGCTGATCTTGTGTCACTGTGGGATGAAGAAGGAAGACCTTATATGCAGGCATTACATTTTTGCTTTGGTTTTGGTGGGATTATATCACCATTAGTGACAGAGCCTTTTCTGGCACAAAAAGAATGTTTGGATGTTGATAGAAACAGAACAGGTATTTGTCAACATTAATAAAGCTTTTCATTATTCAGTAAAACCTCAACATTTCAAAATATTGAGATTTATTTTGTGCATACATGGACTGTAGAAGTTTAAAAATTGTTCCATACAAAGTTGTTACATTAAAAATAAAACATTAGTACAACTTAAGAAGAAGATAAATTCTACATTGTAAAGAAAATGTAACATTCCATACTCTCATATTTTGGTATATTAATATTGTACTGTCAACAGGAAAATATTGTATTTGTTTGAAAAACCTTGACAACAAATTTATATAAAAGAGACATTTCACAGATTTATTTTGAATGAAATTTTCTGAAGGTAAAGAATAGTCAAAGTAGAATTTAAAGGGATACCTCTGAGGTTTTATTGGCATAACGGGACTGGAAATAATTTTTCAAGATTAACATTCCATTGAATGTAGATCTAGACCAATAACAAAAAAATATCATATTGTTTGTTCACTTCGTTTTTCCAGAATAATTATTCAAATTGTGAAACATGACTGAACATTGAAAACTTTTCACACAAATCAGACTATGAATAGCACAAAAATAGGATTTTCAACCGGATTCATGAAAGAAATTAAAATATTATATCTTTGACTTTTGGACCTCTGTGGAGTACCTTTAAGTGATTATGTCATTACATAGAATACATTATCTTCAGGTATTTTATCAGATCATACACTCCCTGGGATTATAAATGAAAGTGTTGCCATGACAACCGATGCAACGAAGATATCCACCAGCACATGTGAGGAAGTATATGGGGAAACTTACATTCATTATTCTTACCTTATTTCATTTTTCATTCTGCTCTCAAGTTCAATGCCATTTTTTATCATGTACCTGAAAATGGTATGCAGAAATAAGACACGTCATATGGCAGCTGATAAAAGTGAAATTCCTCGTCCTGATAAACTTCCATTCAAACTGAAAGTTGTTTTCTTAATTCTTTTGTTTGGGTTCATGATGACTTACTGTGCTGTTGAGGACACATTTGCTGGGTTTTTAGCCACATTTTGTATCAATTATTTAGGCTGGTCTAAAGGAACTAGTAGCTTTGCAACAAGTACTTACTGGGCATCATTTTCTTTTGGGCGGTTTTCTGGAATATTTCTTATAAAAGTGTTTAAACCTGTACAGCTTTTATGGGTGTATTGTTTAGCTTTAATGTCAGCTTTTGTTGGTTTGTTGATTGTTGCTTTAACATTTACTACAGAACTAGTATGGATGTTTATAGCATTGGCTGGATTTTCCATGTCTATCATATTTCCTTGTATTTTTACATGGACTGAGGAAAGTATACTTAAAGTGACTGGAAAGATTTCTTCCATGTTTCTTATAGCTGCATCTGGTGGGTTAATGCTAAATCCATTATTACTAGGCTATCTGATGGACAACTTTTCTCCCATATGGTTTGTTTACCTTCTACTGATTCAAAGTGTTGTATGCTTTTCACTGTTTCTAACAGTGTTTATTCTAGTCAGGAAGTATATTAATTTTACTAGTCTTCCTAAACCATTAGACATAGAAATAGTCATTTCTGAGCAGGAGATGGTACCATTAAGTGAGAAGAAAGAAGAGTGAAAGTGGACTTAAAGTTTATAACTGTAGAGTATGTTTACTATTTTTACAATTTTTCAAATATTTTTATCTCAACATGTATATATACTGATCTTGATTTTATCCATTGACAGTTTGTTGAAAACAAGGGATTAGTTGGGACTGTCCTGAAACATTGCACTATTCATACATATATCACTAGTATTCAACATGTGATGAAATATCGATTAAAAATTTTGAATATTGATTCAATATAAAACCCATTCTCCATGTCTTGTGATAATATCTCTGATTTGGCTGAAGGGAGATGTTACTTTTATCCTTGGATAGTTTGAACTCCTATATTAATTTTAAGAGGTCAGTGAAATAATAACATGGAAACTTATTCTCTTTTAGTACCTGTATGTTACATATTTGTGATGTGCATAAATCATGATGACAAGTTATAACAATTTTTGAATAGTTTCTAAGGGGCTAGCTATTTTATTCAATATTATTATTGATATTTGGTTTTTTATAGTTATATACTTGTACTAGTTACAAAATTCTACATTAATGACACCCATGCTTTATAATTGTTGTTCCGATATAGATGGTCTCTTTATGTGATGGTTTCTAGTAGTGAAGATAAAACATTTTAAATTTTTTGTTTTATATTACATGACAAAGTCAATGACATTGGTATTTTGTATATATTATATGAAGTACATGTACATACAGTAAATTGAAATTAATTAGAATGAGATATTGGGAGGTATCAGTTATATTTTCTTGAGGATTATGTCCTCTTTTAAAGTCAAATATGTTGTATTTGTTTATGTGCCATGTCATATTTTACTTTGTTTATTATTGTTTTTTGGTGTTGATTTTTTTAAAGATTGTTCATATATTATTTACTTTGACAGTAAAGAAAACATGACATTTTGAAGTGTTTATCATCATATCATAATTAATTTATATATTTTATGTTAACTTCTAGTTCATATGATCACACAGTATGATCAAAGGCTCTCCCCTGTCCCTGATTGTTCAAAAGATCTTTAAATGGGATTTCTTCATAAACCTTACCTCATACATTTCATTATTCAAGCTGTTTGAAAAAAAACAACAATAGTTTTGTCCTGTTGCATAATCTTCCTCACAGGAGCTAATTGTAGATTTCAGAAGAAAAATTTCACTAATCTTCCTTCACATTGTAATGGGTGTGTCCTGATGTTAGGCACATTGCTTAGTGTAGCGGAATTAAAGCAGCATGCGGCACTTAGAATCTAAAAAAATTACTGTGTTCGTAATGCAGTTGACTTATGGTGATACATACAGCAAAATCAATCATTGCATATCACATGTATATTGTTGTCACTTTTAAATTTCCTTTGACTTAAAAGTCCATGTATTTTTCAATATTTTTCTTTGTTTTTAGCTCACCTGTCACAAAGTGACAAGGTGAGCTTTTGTGGTGGCTTTTCGTCGGTCCTTAAACTTTAAGTTTAAACGACATCTCCTCATAAACTGCTGAGCCAATTTCATCCAAACTTCACAGGAATGTTCCTTTGGTAGTCAACTTTAAAGATTGTTCAAAGAATTTAATTCCATGCAGAACTCTGGTTGCCATGTTAACTGAAAGAAGAAAAAACTTAAAAAATCTTCTTTTACAAAACCGAAAGAGCTAGAGCTTAAACCTTTGACATGAAACATCGTCTAGTCAGTGTCTACCAAGTGTGTTCAAATAAAAGCCCTGCGGTCAAAATTGGCCTGGCCCGGGGTGGGGGGGTCATTGATTTTTCTTATTTGTATATAGTAAAAACATCTTCTTTTTAAAAATCTTCTTTAGAAAAACCCCAAAAAGCTAGAGCTTAGATATAAATCATGATACATCTTCTAGTGGGTGTCTACCAAGTTTGTTCAAATAAAAGCCCTGGGGTCAAAATTGGCCACGTGCCAGGGGGTCATTGTTTTTCCCTTCATGTATATAGTAAAAACTTAAAAAGTCTTCTTTTGAAAAACCCAAAGAGCTAGAGCTAAGATATTTAGCATGACACATCTTCTAATGGGTGTCTACCAAGTTTATCCAAATAAGGGCCCTGGGGTCAAAATTGGCCCCGTCTGGGGGAGTCATACTTTTTCCCTATATGTGTTTAGTATAAACTTAAAAAATCTTCTTTTAAAAACACCAAAGAGCTAGAGCTTAGATATTTATCATGAAACATCTTCTAATGGGTGTCTACCAAGTTTGTTCAAATTAAAGCCCTTGGGTTAAAATTGGCCTGCCCCTGGGGCCTATATACAGGTGAGCGATTCAGGGCCATCATGGCTCTCTTGTTTTTTTCTTTTGGAGTTTGGAAAATTTGACAAAATATTAAATTCCAAACAATGAAGATGTAGTTACTTTATATTTATGTAATAGTAGCTAGCTACATGTAGTTTGTCTATGATTTTTGTTAATTGGTGAATAATTTAATAAAAATATTGATGATTGTTTATGTTTGTTTGTTTGGTGCCAGCTTGTTTCAAACAACTAATTCAGTTGTTTACTGTTAGAAAATTGTTGTTTTCCAAGTTTTGAATTATGTATGCTAATTATGTGATGTCCCAATTACATTGTACACTATATATCCCGGATTTCTATAATTAAAATTGATATCTTTTTTTAAACATTAAGCAATTTTTGCACACACAAACAAAAGCCCTAAAGAACACCCAAAATGACTTTATTGATAAAGTTGCAATAATTATCAATAAATGATGCCATTGTGATGTTTCGGAGAAAACCTCATAATAGCTCATAGACGAAACTGTTTTTTTTTATTTTGAAATTGTCTAATAGTCAGCCCTTGTCGCATTTAGCTTATATCTTTTTATTGTATTAATGTAACGTACATTACTGTTAGCACCTAGAATTTTCAACGTTTAAGATGTGTTGTAGATACAAATACAGGAAACTTTTACAATTAGTGATTGCACGGTGCTCTGTAAAAGGTTATGTACTGGATTTATACAAATTGCTATAATGGCTTTTCAAATGTCGCCAATGTAATCAGTATGAGAAAGTTATATTGACATATTTCTAATTTATTTTCAGGACTTAATGTTGTATATACACTTTTACTTTATTTTCTACCTACTTCTAAGTCTAAAAGTAACACACGTTTCTGTAACGTACGTTACTTTATGTAATTATAAAACTCACCTTGCCATTACTTTGCCGATAGAGTATGACAAACATGATATCAATTTAAATATCCAATTTTTTCTGAGTGTTATAAAATGGCATTGACCACATTGATCGGAAATGTAATTCAGTACTTGTGCTGAAAATATATTGTAAACATTTAATATGTGTCAGACAATATGACGTGTAAAAACCAAGTGACTTGAAAAGTGAGCTTCAGGCACTGGTTATAACTTACTAATTTATGTTATACTTCTGATGATTACCATATTATAACACTTATTACATTCTGTATATTTAAACTCCGAGAATAATTCCGATTTTAAAGGGACTACTCTGAGGGTTTTTGACATGACAAGACTTGGAATAATTTCTCGAGATCAATGTTCAATTTGATGTAGATCTAGACTTATAATAACTTGTGTGTAATATATCAGGTCATTAACTCACTTCACTTTTTCCATAATTATTATTCTAACTGCAACAAAAGAACTCAAATTGAAAAGCGTTGCAGTGCTTTTTCACTAACATCGGGATTATAATAGAACAAATACGATTTTCAATTTATTTCTGAATATATTCCTTAACTATTTTTACATATCTTTCTAACAAATACGATTTTCAATTTATTTCTGAATATATTTATTAACTATTTTTGCATATCTTTCTGTTTTTTAAAGTTTCTAAACTGATCTTTGTAAAAAATACAATTTTTTATGTTTTTTTACCTTTAAACTAGATTGTTTTTTTAAAGAAAAAGAAGAAAAGGTGAAGATAATATTGATACCTTTCAGATACCGATCTTAAAATATGATGGAAATTCAAATATTAATTGACAACAAGTATTGATCTGAACTTCACATGCTGCTGAAATGACACCAATTAAATAACACTATATTGACAAATCACTCACAGACTAAGAATGAATTTATTGACACCAATTAAATAACACTATATTGACAAATCACTCACAGACTAAGAATGAATTTATTTGCAATATTTACAGGTAATTGTCGGGAGAATTATGAGTAGATGTATCAATTTATGACCCTGTAAGTTGTCATTATTATGCAGATTTTTTTTACACAGTTATGTTTTAAATAAATCACAAATTCGATCACATTTGTAAATTCTAACATAGATGATGCCTTTTATAAGTTTTTGTTTTTAGACAAAGGCTATTACAACTATATCGTTGTTTACTTTGTAGGCTTACATTTTTCAATAAAATTATGTTTAAACTAATTCTAACATGGCGGAAACTATGAGTTCACACAGCTGTCAAATAGATATCAGTAAAATATCACGGCAAAAACTTCATTTAAAGTTAAATTTTTGCACTACACTTGTTTTTGCATTTGATGATTTATTCTATTTTTATTAATTTCATTTCATTACAATTTTAGTAAATTTTATGGCCAATAATTGTTCTTATAACAAGCTACATGTAGTTCTATGGTGAACTTACATATTCGCTTTCGTCGAGATATTTCGTGTTTAACACACAACATGCGATAGATTGTGTATTTGAGTATTGTACAAGTTTCACAACTTTCGACCATTTATTCTTCTCTATATCATATTTGTACAAATCACGTGATTCTACCAGACGACTGCGACGTCCACTCAATCCAAGATGGCGTACACCCCCGCACACGTAAATAATTCCGTCGTGTGACCCTGCTGAAGTTATTTTCCTTTCTTCAGGGAAGTTTTCCCCATATGTCCATTTGTTCATACTTGGATCATAAATTGCTGTAGTAAGAATATTTTCATGCATAGTAATGCCGCCAACAAGGTAAATGCGTGATTTATAAGGAAAAGCACATAATTGTGCGCGCGGCTTATTCATTTGCGTTGACACAAGCGTCCAAAAGTCCTTTTGAATATCATACCTTAAAACTGTATCTAAATAATCTTCATCCTCGTCTCTGCCACCAAAAACTAAAATAGCACCATCAACGACAGCAGAAGCATGGTTGTAAATGCCTATAGGTACCGATGAAAGACTATTCCAGATATCATTCTCGACGTCATAGAATTCTACTGAATCTAATGGTGGACCTCTTGGATACTTAGACTTTCCACCAATTACAAACACCGTATTATCTAGCACGGCTGCCGAGAGACAACACCGAGGTTTACTCATGTCAGTTTTACGTTCCCAACATACGACTTTAGAATCATATTTATATACCTCACTGAGTGCTTGTCCTGCATCTTCAAAATGGTGATCGTCATAAAATATTCCACCAATAAAATACAGGCTATTATCGGCTGTTGTAACCAGTTGGTAAAAGTCAATCTTGTACTTAAAGTCAAAAGTTGGATGGGGTTTGATACCAATATAATTCTTAAGAGTAATGGGATCAAATGCAGTTAATGAACGTCCATTTTTATCGACAGTACCACCGGAGAAAATTATCATATTTCTATTAAACATTCCATGGCGAGGTTTTGCGTTGATCCCAAAGTAATCTTGTTTGGTTTGAGATGACACACTTGAATCAGTTAGGTTGAATTTTCTGAACTTCGATAAAATGTCCGCACACACTGGGTCATTCACAATAAAATTTTCTTGTTCAATGTTTGTTTTGAAATACTCGTCACTTACTAGCGGTAATCTTACATGTTTAAACAAACGTGGGAAAAGGCAAAAGCGAGAGTCTTTCCGATCTCTCCATTTCTTTATTGCATCGAAAATTATTTCTTCATGTTCCACTGAGATGTCGTCACTTGCAATAAGTTCCTCAAAATCGTCAATTTCCAACTCAAAAAGATTTTCATCTGGGAAAATATCCGAAAATTTATCAAGGATAAATTTCTTAGTATGTTGTTTTAATTTCGAGCAGGCAAAATGAGATGCAAATGTAAACATTTCAACACAGTTTTCTTTGCAGACCTCCCGCATCATGTAATTCGCACAACATTCAATTAAATATGTCAGCTCTAACATGGTGGCTGTCATTAAAAAATCTTGAACGTTTTCATTGTTTAATGTTATATTACCACTGTATATATATGTAACCACAGGGTTAAGGATGTGTGATGGTATGTTGTGTATCTCTATGATGTCTGCTTCTCTCTCTATTACTGGATTTATAAACATCGCTCTGAAAACAAACAAGTAACAACATGTATTTACAGCAACAATATTGAGGAGGAATGCTGTGCACAAGAATGATAACTCTTCCCTATACAATTTTTGAGTTATTGCCCTTTGTTCTTTTTTATAATATGTGATGTCAAAATGAACGTATCTTGTAGTACAGGAACAATAGGTTTTGAATAAGATAAAAGCTGTTTTACTTATAAGAAAGAAAAATACTTAGCAACTTTCTTTCCCTAAATATTTAAGCGGATTTATTCAATAGATTTCTGTGAAAATCAAAACTACACTTCGAGAAGTATTGTATAATACCTAAAGTATGGGCTTGCAGCTGCTAGAACGTTTCTATGGCAGTCAATTCTGACCTCACCGACCTGAAGTGTGACGTCAGTAAGGACTTGACCCTCAAACATCTTCTTTAAGTTCTCTAGCAGATAATCGCGGTAGTCATCCATTGTTTCCTCTTGTCTTCTTATTCCCTGAAAATATAAACGTTTGCCGGTATAAATTTATTTAATTTTGATATATGATTTTTGACAAATTAGTATACACTTTTCGAGTGTTTACACAGGTTATAAGTTAAGTGTTTCTGTCGTTTAATGATTCATATTATCACATACCTGTGCTGCTTTTGCGACGTCGTAAAAATGGTATTGCACGGCCGAGCATATATTTTTAAGTGACGTCATTTGCGTTAAACATAGTGTAAAGTTGCGCTAAATGTAAGCGTTACACTATAGGCGCGTCCATGAAAAAAGTGTTTCATTTTCTTAATTTGGATATGTGATAAATAGAATATTGTATTCGTGTAGCTTCATTACTAAATTTATTGAACTCGTTTTATAAAATTGTATTATGCTCGCTTGAGTAATATAATTTCATATTCAACTCGTTATTGAACAATACCCTCTATATCTATATAGCATGTTAAGTTTTGTTTCACCTTTTGTGCTACATTGTTTATCTACAGCTCTGTTTTAGATTTTTTTTCATCTTGGAGTGAAATTACTTATATTAAATTATTAAATGTTTATTTTAGTCCTAGTTAAATGAATGAATGCATCGAAAATATAATATTTCAGCTTACCTTGTAACTTGTAAGTTCTCAATCTTGATTAACTTCCATACTACTTTCCCTGTATATTAGTATTTGTTTCGAGGTATTAATATATAAATGTATAGGTGTTTACTATGCTAACCTCTCGTTGCCTTGGTTACCATAGACATATGTAACGTATATATGTAAAGATGTACAGGTACTATAACTGACGGTCTACCATTATTATATAGCATGTTTATGTGGTAGATGATTACGTACTGTGTTTCAGTGATATAATTTATTATCAGACACATTTTCTGTAATTATAGCTTGGATGCCATTTGATTAACATTATACATGTGTGTTGCTATATTATACATGTGTATGTTTACAAAACAATGTTTAAGCATTACATTTCTTGCACAATTACAATTCTTCAATATTTAAAGATCGATATTGATTTAAAATATGAAGAAAAGGTAATCGTGCAAAATTGTCGAGGCTTAGTCAAACTGAATGATACAAAAAGCTACATATAGAGAACATTTTGTGTCGCAGTGCCTGTTCTTGATATTGATGATATGTTAATTAATTAGAACAATGTTATTAACTAAAATAACTTTATAAATACTGAATAAAAGTTCAAAATAAACTAAGAAAACTTACCACAGTCATACTTATTCAGCGATCTTTTATTTCACGTCTATTTAATGTATACTCAGTCAGAGAGATAGTAACAATTATATAGGTGGAAATCCAATTTGTTTACCTTCATTCCCTGTAGTACAATAACTATTATTTACCCAAGTGGTCACATTGTATCCGTGTACGTAATGCATATTTAAGAGTGTTTAATTTACAATAAAAGTTTTCGCTTGTCATATCTTGTGTATATTCTGCCTAAGACGTGTTTTAACATGTAGCAGATGGCCGGTCATTTTAATAGGTCAACATTGAAATATGTGTTTCATAATTCTTTGACAAGCTTGTTAATCTTTTTGGTTAATAATGTGACCTTATTATGTACGTTTATTGTAAAAAATCCTTTACTTGACTCTAGTTAACCTGCTATTTTATAGGTGGATTAAGATTTGTTGTAAAATTTACTTTTCATAATTCCTTTGTAACTACATTTTATAACTTTTTCTGGACTGTATTAAATTGCAGAGTGATTATTAATTAATAAATAATTACACACAAAATTTGTGCAGAATTAACTTTTACTTGTACATTGTCGAAATAAAAGCAATTCAAGCTTCTCTTGTAAACATGATATGAAATTTATTATATCTAACTTTTAACTGATAATACATATATATGTACTATAATTTTCAAACTTGCCTTGTGACTGAAACTATCAGTACAGACTGTGTTAAGTTAAGGCCGTGTCTACACCTATTCAAGTTTCTTACATGTCACATTTAGATAAGCTAAATAAATGGCCCTTTCAAGATTTTTTCAGGTACAATTTTTACTGAAATGTCTCATTAAGATATCCCAGGGTTTATACCTATGTCTTTGTAAGACTATCATGTTTCTGTAAAACATGTGAAAAAAAGCGGGACAATGATGCAATTAACTAAAAGAATGGAGTAAATGAAATGCGTACATTCCTTTGAAAATTGAAAAAAATGTGACAAATTTTTTTTTGATGCAAATTCTTCATTTGATGAAAGTTATTCACTAACTGAACAAGATCATTTTAAATCCATTTTGACTCTACTTGAAAAAGAGCTCTTGTTATTTATTTTACAATGTATTTATTTTTTTTTTATTTATTTTTTTTTTGCTCTTCTTTGTATCAGCGTGTTGATTTGTTCCTTTGACCAAGACATTGTAAACATTTACTGAAATTCAAGGGGCATGTACACTGAATTTACAACAAAAAGTCAGAAAAAAAAAAAATAACAGCACTATCAAACCTGCGGGCACATGTTTTGTGTCAAACTGGTGTTATCAGTGTCTTGACAGCCAAAAACTTGTAGAAAAATAGAACCTGTTCTAATTTTCTTGCAAGAAATTATCTTCATGGATGTTACATAATTTCTCTTTAAAAAACATTCAAGTAGGGTGTCTACACTATCCAATACAAAAGAATATGATACTTGCATTCAAGACTTGGATAGGTGTAGACGGGCCCTTTAAAGACAAAAATTTGGTCGCTTCATAGATGTGATCTAGTGGGAAGAATATATATTACTGTTGTTGTAAAGAGGTAATTGCTCTACAGAGGGTCGCTTTACACGGGTTATATAATTAATAAAATAACAAACGCCTGACATTATACATCGTCAGTATACGGAATGCAGTAAGATTTCAATTTTGATTACATGGTTATCAAATTTGCTCGAGCAATAATCGATTCAAGGTAGATAACTCTTATGATACTGTTAAATTATTTTATAATTTTCCAAAGAGAAACAAATCTTCTGGGTATATTGAATACTTTCCAAAGAATATATAACTTATTTTATCTCAAGTTTATATCAATTTGTCGAATTGGTATATGAAGTTTTTATATAGATAACTATCAGAAGCGAAAGTAAAAATGTATTTAGAAAAGTTGCATTTATGCCGAAATTTGGCTACAATTTGGCCACTCTACGTCTATTTTGTCTTATTTCAACAAACAAATACATTGTTTATGATATTTTTTTTAAAGAAAAACAACTCTTTAAGTGTCTTATTTGAATAAACCCTGGTTTATTGATGCCAACACTATAAAGTGTTGAGAAATGAGTACCGCTGAAGCCGGTGCTAGGGGGCGTGGGGATGTTGCACTTATTCATTATCCCTCATGTACAGACTCAATCAAACCGAGTCTGCAATTCTTATGTTATTTTGTTGTGATTAAGCTTCCGAGGGATCACTTTGTTTCCAGAATTTTGTAATTCACAACAGCAGGTGTCAAGTGCCGTGTGGCAGCCGTAAAAAGTTGCCCCTTACTTCACTTCAGTGTTGTTATATTTTCTGGTCCTTCGGGATCATTGATGCCAACACTATAAAATGTTGAGAATTGAGTACCGCTCAAGCCGGTGCTAGGGGGTCTGAGGGATGTTGCACTTATTCATTATCCTTCATGTACAGACTCAATCAAACCGAGTCTGCAATTCTTAAGTTATTTTGTTGTGATTAATGCTTCCGAGGGATCACCTTTTTTTTCCAGAATTTGATATATTGTTTTTATGTTATTTTTTTATTTGACATGATGGGACTTGAAATATTTTTCGAGATTTATATACCATTTGATTTTGGTCTGGATTCAAAAACTTTTGTACAAAATTCCAGATCATTCGTTTACTCTGTTTTTCCCTATACTTATTATTGTAATTGTGGAAAATGACCCCAAAATGAAAAGGGTTTAAACGCTTTTAACTAAAATCAGGCTAAAATAGCACAAAAATACGATATTCAATGGACATCTCTACGATATTTTGTATACCTTTCCGTTTCAAATGCCGACGTTATTTTATACAAGATATTCGAATTTTATGTATTTTTTGCTTTTTGTGCCCGAGTGGAGTTCTTTAAGTTTAAACTAGAAACAATACCGATCCTTTGTATTATATCACACCAAGAACGATGACAATTTGAACAATGAAAATAATTGAAAACAATAATTCTCGGTTAATTTCACATGAATGATCAAATCAGTACATATTTCAATGTTAACTTAATGTAAGTTCTCCAATTTATAGTATCATATTCATGAAATCAAAAGTAAAATATACGTTTACAGCTTAGTATTTAGTATGGAGGCCAATCGTTGTCACTTTTTATTTTCGATCTGAGTTGAAAAGTTAGTTTTCTGACAGTAAACAGTCTTTATTTTGGGTATGTGATAAATAGAATATCACATTCGTGTAGGAACATTACTGAATTTATTGAACTCGTTGAATAAAAAAATGCTCTCTGAATAAAACAAATATAATGCTCGCCATTGAAACATGCGATTGTATTTTCATCTGAAGGAAGATCATTAACATGTAAAATATTGAATATATTCACTTGAAACTCCAAACATGTATTCAGGGTCATAACCAAAGTTCTCTATTGAAGAACATGGATCCATTTGAATGAGATCTTCCTCTTCATGGTTACTAACTTGTATCTGTTAAGTAAAACCGGGATATGAATTACCAAACGTCTGGCTAAGACTGGATTTTTGGCATTTTATATCCACCATATATGTTGAGATAAAAAGATTGTTACGTTCTTTATTATGTTACGAAATATCGATATGTTTTAAAAGACTAATTGCGTCTACATTCAAATACAATGTAGTTAATTTACGTTAAGGGTTATACATTTTAATTGGATTTTATATATGATTTCGTCTTTGAATATTTATTTATTACATACACGTTTAGCAAAATAAATATTGCTGATAATCAAAATCAATTTAATTCGTGTAATATCTTCCAGATATTCAAAACTCTTTAAAATTGAATTTAATTTCAAGTACATTAAAAACAGGAGTTATTTTAGGGGAAAGTGTTTAAAGTAAAAGACATGATGACAAATATAAACGTTGTTGGATATGTAGTCCTAATATTAGGAATGATGATGGGTACCATCCAAGGCGGGACTTATGAAGATGTATATAACCTTCGAACAACTTTACTGACGTCATATGATGCTGACATTCTTCCATTAGATGACCAGTCTGGTTCGTTAAACATTAATTTATCAATGATGGTATTTACGATGCCGGAAGTTAATCCAGTACAGGGCGCCATTACAATGGGTGTAATGGTGACCCAGGAATGGTACGACGAAAGATTAACCTGGACACCATCTGACCATAGCGGCACCATGATCATTTCAATGAAATCTGGGAATATTTGGACTCCGCCACTAACAGTGTCCAATCCAATCACGTTTACGCTCTTGGATTCGTCATGGATGCAGACGAAAATAATGTCTAGTGGTAAAGTAATGTACACTGTTGGCGGAATTATACAGTTTTCTTGTTCGTTTAATATGAAGTTTTGGCCTTTTGATAAGCATATTTGTACCTTAAATTTATTTCCCTATGGTTACATGGTGAACGAAGTGAGCTTTTCTGTACCGGGAACTGTGGTTGACACTAGTATCTATTCAGAAAACGGTGAATGGTTTCTGGATAAGGACTCGTTTAACTACGAACTAGGCACTGTCTTCGGCATGAATGAAATAGCGTACAGTTTTAAAATTGCACGATTGTCGGCATTTTATTTGCTTACTGTCATTTTACCTATCAACGGTATCGGAATGTTGACATGTTTGGTATTTCTTCTGCCTACTGAGTCAGGTGAACGGGTGGGCTACTCTATAACAATTATGTTATCCCTTGCCGTGTTTCTGACGGTAACTGCCGAGGAATTGCCGAAAAACTCCGAGCCTCTACCAATCATAACTGTGTATATTCTCTTTAACCTAGCAATCTGTATCATAGGGCTTCTTTTCGTCATTTTAAATTGGATACTCTTTAACAGGACTGAAAAAGATGATATGGCAGAAATTTACAAATCGACGGTAAGATTCACACGGAGGAAATGGTGTAAACGTAAAATTAGAGATGACCCACCGCGTAAAACTTCTGTGGTTAGAATAAATGTCAAAAGCAAGAAAAAATTCCCAGATTTCGGCGATGAGATAGCAGACGAAGATATTGGATGGAAAGATGTAAGTGAAGCGGTGGACAAAATAATGTTTGTCCTCTTCGTAGTTGTCACTTACATTCCATCTATCATTATTCTTATTTACACAGCAGCAGCTTCCGGTTACATTAAAGGTTAAATCCACCGAAGATTTATGACATGACGGGACTGGAAATATTTTTGCGATATTTCAGTGACGTCTTGCTTTTTTCTCTCTTTTTTTTTCGCTGTCAAGCTCAGCAGAAAAAGTTATATATTTCACAAGATTTACTTTTATAATGGTGACTGACCCACAACTGATAATTAAAAAGTTTTGGGTAAAATATAAAGACAACCTAAATCTATATAAAAATAAGACTGTCCCAACCATAACGCTTCCGTTACATATAAAATGTCTGAGGGGCACGTGGAATATTGATTATTTATATAAAATTAAACACAATTATAACAAAATATAAAGTTTGTGATTCGAGTTTTACCTATGCACTCTTCATTTACACTCGAATGATCTATTTGATGTAGGTCTAGACCAATATGTTTGTGCAATATTTCAGATCATTTTCTTACTCAGTTTTTTCTAGAATGATTATTCTAAATTGTGAAAATTAACCAAAACTGAGCTTAGAACAGCACAAAATATGTTTTTCAGTTAATTTTTAATTATTTCTTTATAACCTTTTACATATCTTTTTTGTTTTGAGTACCCTAGCTGATTCCTTTAAGAGGTTTCTTGCGGAAAGAAAGCTTTAAAACTTTGGAAAGGATAACACACAGTATATCAGCTTATTGGAATTATATTTGTATTTATCAGTCATCATTTTTTTCTATTTTGAAACGCTTGCACGTTTTTTTTTGTTTTTTTTTTTGTTTGTTTTTACATACAAAAATTGGCTAATCATTAATTTAAGAAAAAAACAAAAAACAACATAAATATATAGATGCTCTCGAGCTTTTTATATGAAACCACGATCGTAGTGTCAGGTCAGGTTATTCAAATCAGCTTATATACATGTTCGTGAAGTTGGCAGCCTAGCAGCCTAGCAGCCCAGCAGCCTGAAGTTGGCAGCCTAGCAGCCTGGCAGCCTAGCAGCCTAGCAGCCTAGAAGCCTAAAGAAAACTAAGAATAGTACAAACATGAAATCGTCGGATATGAATCGGAAGCACATACTAAGAACATTGCACGTCTTATTTCAGTATCGCGATCTTTATTTTTTTAAATATTGAACTTTGTTTTTTTTTTATTTTGACGCTTCGAAATTTGTGAAGTTAGCAGCCTAGCAGCCTGGCAGCCTAGCAGCCTAAAGAAAACTAAGGAAAATACAAACATGTAAACCGTCGGAAATGAGTCGGTAGCACATACTTAGACTATTCCACGTCTTTTTTCAGTATCGCGAACTTTATTTTTTTTCAATATTGAACTTTGTTTGTTTTTTGTTGTTGTTTTTTACACTTAGCAGCCTAGCAGCCTGGCAGCCTAGCAGCCTAGCAGCCTAGTAGCCTGGCAGCCTAGCAGCCTAAAGAAAACTTAGGACAATACAAACATGTAAAAGTCGGAAATGAGTCGGTAGCACATTCTTAGACTATTCTACGTCTTTTTTTAGTATTGCGAACTTTATTTTTTTTTAATATTGAACTTTGTTTTTTTTACTCTTCGAAATTTGTGAAGTTAGCAGTCTAGCAGCCTGGCAGCCTAGCAGCCTGGCAGCCTAGCAGCCTAGCAGCCTGACAGCCTAACAGCCTAAAGAAAACTTAGGATAGTACAATTATGATTACCGTCGGAAATGAATCGGTAGCACATTCTTTAGACTATTCTACGTCTTTTTTCAGTATCGCGAACTTTATTTTTTTTTTAATATTGAACTTTGTTTTTTTTTTACTCTTCGAAATTTGTGAAGTTAGCAGCCTAGCAGCCTGGCAGCCTAGTAGCCTAAACAGCCTAAAGAAAACAAAGGATAATACAAACATGAAAACCGTCGGAAATTAGTCGGTAGCACATACTTAGACTATTCCACGTCTTTTTTCAGTATCGCGGCTATTGATCAAATGGGTATTGTTCTTAAGTTCAGATAATCTTTATGTTCATTAATGTGTTCGTTTAAACATATGCATTGTATATCTCTTTACAAATCAACCGATTTATCTTTACAGACCTAAAATAAATATGCGTTGAACATCGTCAACTTCATTATAAACATATACATACAAAATAGCATATCATAAATAAGTCACATGACGTCGCTTATTGTCCATAGACAGCGACATTATTAGCCGCGAAAATGTTAAGATTAAGACTACATCCTACGTTATTCGAAAACATGTTTAATCCCGCAAATTTTGAAGCGTCAGAATGAAAAATAAAACAAAATTCAATATTTCAAAAAATAAAGATCGCGATACTGAAATAAAACGTGGAATGGTATAATTATGTGCTACCGACTCATTTCGTTTGTATTATCCTTAGTTTTCTTTAGGCTGCTAGGCTGCTAGGCTCCAGGCTGCCAGGATGCTCACTTCACAAATTTCGAAGAGTAAAAAAAAACAAAGTTCAATATTAAAGAAATTAAAGTTCGCGATACTGAAAAAAAGACGTGGAATAGTCTAAGTATGTGCTACCGACTCATTTCCGACGGTTTACATGTTTGTATTGTCCTTAGTTTTCTTTAGGCTGCTAGGCTGCCAGGCTGTTAGGCTGCCAGGCTGCTAGGCTGCTAGGCTGCTAACTTCACAAATTTCGAAGTGTCAAAAAAAAAGAAAAAAAGTTCAATATTGAAAAAAAAAAAGTTCGCGATACTGAAAAAAGACGTGAAATAGTCTAAGTATGTGCTACAGACTCATTTCCGACGGTTTACATGTTTGTATTGTCCTTAGTTTTCTTTAGGCTGCTAGGCTGCTAGGCTGCCAGGCTGCTAGGCTGCTAACTTCACAAATTTCGAAGTGTCAAAAAAACACACAAAAAAACAAACAAAGTTCAATATTTAAAAAAATTAAGTTCGCGGTACTGAAAAAAGACGTGGAATAGTCTAAGTATGTGCTATCGACTCATTTCCGACGGTTTACATGTTTGTATTTTCCTTAGTTTTCTTAAGGTTGCCACGCTGCTAGGCTGCTAACTTCACAAATTTCGAAGCGTCAAAATAAAAAAAAAACAAAGTTCAATATTTAAAAAAATAAAGATCGCGATACTGAAATAAGACGTGCAATGTTCTTAGTATGTGCTTCCGATTTATATCCGACGATTTCTTGTTTGTACTATCTTAGTTTTCTTTAGGCTGCTAGGCTGCTAAGCTGCCAACTTCAGGCTGCTGGGCTGCTAGGCTGCTAGGCTGCTAGGCTGCCAACTTCACGAACATCTTATATACGATATTTTTTTCCTTTTTATTACCTATTTTCATTTCGGCACAATATTCTTTTATTCTATTTTTTATGGATAAAATGTGTGCACTTTTTCACTTTGTAAGAATTGTAGTTTTCCCTATTTTACATGTCCTTTTGTTATTTGTGCTAATTGTTATTGTTGTTGAAGTGACCTTGATTTTTTTTATTTGTTTGTTTTTTATTTCACTTAGAATTTGTTACATAGTTTTGTGTCACCTGTTGATTTTTTCATTATATTGTATATTTCATACTTTTCCAAACTAGATTGTTAGAAAATTGTAGGGAATTGATTGATTGATTGATTGATTGATTGATTGATTGATTGATTGATTGATTGATTGATTGATTCAAATATAATTATTAATTACATGCTTTTCGGTGGTTTATAGAAATATATCAGTGATATAAAACTGATAATTTCACTGTTTAAAACTTTTCATTAAGTATTAGGTTAAATGTCTTTTTAAAACGTTACTTTACATATAATAAAAAGAAAATTTGTTTAGTTTAGTGTAAGATGGAAATATATTTCACCTTGTGAACACCAAAAGTTCATATTTCACTCGTGGCTGCGACACTCGTGAAATCTATCTTTTGGTGCTCACTCGGTGAAATATATTCCGATCTTACACTGAACTAAACAAATATCCTCTATACAATAAGTTGATATGGACATAGACAGTATAAAACTTCTCACATGATATTATGTTATTATAATTAGTCATACCAGAATCATAATTATACCAGTGTCAAGGGCGACACAAAATGGATTATAACAAATTCTTTTCTTTTTTTTTCATAATAACTTTGATAATCAAACAGCAGTGGCCATTTGTGGTTTAAAACAGACCCAAAAGCAACGTTTTTTTTTAAAGATATAACATATTCTGAAATTTGAAGAATAGTAAAGACCGGTGGGGACATTTTAACTTCTTGAATTCCTGATTTCATCTTCGTGAATTTACAATTTAAACTTTATGAATTCACGTCTTCAACCTTATGATTTCACGATTTCAACTTCATGAATTCACCATTTCAAATTCATGAATTCAACTTCATGAATCCGTGTTAAGAACAATACGATTTCATCTTCACGAAATAAAGATTTTGTCTTCACGAAGTTGAACTCGTGAATTCGTGAAGTTGAACTCGTAAATTCCTGAAATCTGTATGTTGAAATTGTAAAATTCCTTTAGATGAACCTGAGAATTCAAAAAGTTGAAATGTCACCACCGGTGCTTTACAAATGATAACATGTTCGAAATATGTTATGAAAGTTATACGAGCGTGTCGTTGATAATGTTTTCCCGCTATATGCATGTTTAGGTCTTTGTAATTGTGTCTTACTTTCTTTTTCAAATAGATATTTGTAATGGTGAAAATGTGCCCCGCATTGCTCATTCATATTAAGTTTTGTTTACATAATCATACAGAATGCATGTTTTTATACTATTAAGTTTCATCAACTTTATGAACATACAACACAAGGGAGTGTATTTGTTTGAAATGCAAAGTGTGTTTTATGAAATAAACTTAAAATAGAATTTCATTCCTTCGTGTTATGTTTTATTAATACATTTTCCTTTTTTAAAAAGAAATATGTTAAAGGGCAATGAAATACACAAAAGAAAACATGATACACTCGAATGTAGTAACAGGGCGAGTAAAGAAGTCAAGTCAGGTCCACTAAGATTCTTTACTTATAAAACAATCGATAAAGCTGAACAATCAATATTCAAGAATTACAATCAATAACAATGATCCGGCATTTTGGTCAGAAAGATTGTAAGAAAAAAAGTAACAAAATTTTTCAAACAAGTTTTGCCTAATGCAAAAAGGTGCTAGAAATATGACCTTTGTCAACATGAAGTCAGTGACTTAAGACTCCTTAAGTATACAAGAGGTATAAACAAGAAGTATCTTTACAAAAAAAGATACTCGGCCGAAGTAAAACTGGTAAGCTTGCATATGTTTGTGCAAAGTCAGATAAAAATGTTTAACAAAGACATAATAATTTATTGCAGGGTTATTAATCTTGATAAATGCAACACTTTAATTAAGATGTATGTTTCTAAACAAACCTGTCGTGTTTCGATAAGTGAACTCAATTTCTATACCAACATCTACGCAGTCGCTAACTTGTAAATACTTGATTTAATAATATGCAAAAATACATAAACATAATTTCAATTGAACACGTCAATAATCATACTATATTAGACACTTATTTAACGTCATAAACTAAGGGTACCTGATAAATTCTGGTATTACTCTCGTTATTTTGGACAAAATTTAAAACTCAGAACTTATGTAAAATAAACTCGGTCAGTTCTTACGTAAAAAAATTGTTCGCTAGAAAATGTAATTAAATTTGAATGAAAGAAGTATTGTTAAACAGAACTAAAATATCTGATCAAATAAGCTAGAAAATTAAAGAAATATGCTGTACACAAATCCTTTACATTTTATTTCATAATGGCAAGAACTATCCTATACATTTTAGTTTAGAACTATCTTAAAAAGACAAGAGCAATATCTTTTACATTTTGGCCAATAAGAATACCAGATTTCATTTTGTAATTTTAAAATGACCTATAAAACTTATCTTATATTAAGTTCTTTCCTAAGTCAAACTGAAAGCAGACCGGCTTTCAGATATATTATCAATAAAAAATAAAATTAGTTCTGGAAATATAATTAAGAAAGGGTAATCAGCCGAAGGGTAAGCATTTGTCAAAATAATAACTGCCGTTAAACATAAAGCCCAGTAGTTCAAAATCGTCTGGATGAACAGGAAGCAGTCTGAACGCATTTTTAATATCCATTTTAAATAAGTAACAATTTTGACCTAGATCTTGAACCATGTGTATTGCCTCATCAAATTCCGTGTATTTAATTTTGGATCGATGAAGTCATTAACAGACGAACCTTCCGGATAGGATAAATGATGAATCAATCGAAAGTCCCCTATTGTTTTCTTGGGAACAATTCCGATCGGCGAAACTTTAAGGTTAATTAAAGGGAGGTAATTAAAAGGACCGGCAACTCTGCCTGCCTTTATTTCTTTTTCTATTTTTTGTTCTGTAAGGGAAAAAAATCACAAAAAAATCTCACAACTTGCATGTAAAGCTTTAATCAATAGTTTGTCATTAATACAGAATAACTTTCAACAAGAAGTATCTTTATAAAAGATACTTGGCCGAGATTAATCTGCATTTATCTGTAAAAATTATTTCTGATTTTTGTATTCGTGAAAAAAAATGACTTTTGCCGTGGCTGTTTAATGGTGTTATAATGACAGAACTGTTATTTCTTGTTGTGAAAAGTTATGCAGGGTTGTCTAACAAACTGTTCTTGTACTAAGGGCTGATGAGTATATTATGCTATTTTATGTATTTTTATGTATGGGCAATATCTACCCTCTAAGACGCCGACCCAGAACAACTTTGTACATTGAAATATTTTGATTACATCTGAAGCTTTTTTCATGGGTCAAATATAGTTTTTCGTGGATGCATGAATGTCGATGTTCATCCGTTTTTGACAGCCAAAGAACAAGAAGAGCCTAATACGTACAAACTTTATACAAAGGGGACATTTATTTGTATCAGTACGAGATGAAGAGTTGGTAGATATTGAGTGATAATCAGTGGTAGATATTGAGTGAGAATCAGTGGTAGATATTAAGTGAGAATCAGTAGAACGTTTTCAAGTGTGGCGTAGCCCAAAATACAAATGCATAAGACGAAACAAATTCTCTTTTCTTGTTTCACATATACAAACATTCAATCTGATGTCAAACTTTAACAAGGCGTTTTATACAGTATTATCAGGTTATAGGATTCTATAATTCGGCATAGCTTATATATAATTCCAAAGGTAAGAAATGTGTTATTCTGTGGTAAGGATACTTTAATATCTCAATTCAACAATTTATCGTTCATTCCCTTTTGCCGTTTCGCTTGAAAAGTATAAACTTTGCTCACTTGTAATTGCAATAATTCTAAAATAATTCTAAATTAAACTATACATCCATGTCCATGTGACTTTCAGGATCTGCATACTTCCTGTCAATACAAGTGCAGTATGGGAAATTGCAGCATTCTTGTAACTGAGGTAACCACATTGCGTTCTTTACAGAAAATTGATTTTCAACTGGTTCTATTGATTTTAAATGATTAGCTACTGATGTAATTATTTTATCAGTTATCTGTTTCGTTTCTTCATTAAGATCTGATCTTATCGGTTGATTCTCTTGTGGGTCCATTATCAGATTATACAGGACGGGTGGGTCTAATAGACGTGCATGGTCACACGAGCAACTAAAGCGACATCGTGTCTTGTTTTCGAGATAGTCTGGCTCTCTAAATGCTAATTTCCACGTTATTGATCCTACAATAAATGAATATAATAAACAAATCTTATGCATTGAACAATAGTTTATTCAAACTGAATGTTTGTGAATAACAGAAGAGCGTAAATTATCCAATCCACAAAATGGAGCACAACTGATACTGGCAGATAATGTATTTATTAGAGATGATAAAACTTTTAAGAATAATAAATATAACTTTTAAAAGAGTTTGTATTTGAAAAATATATACAATTTCATAATATTATGTAATATATATAATATATGATACATGTACCTGTTCGTGGACGGTATCTGACAGCATGGATCTCATCCGTACAATAGTGAAATAGGAATTCATGGGGTGATATTGATTCCTCACCCTAAAATTAATAATTATACCTATATAATACGTAAAATTATATGCGTTAATCATCAAAATAGCGTCTTGCTATGTTCAAGAAAAGAAACGAAAAAAAAAAACCAAAACAATTTTATAAAGTAAAAAAAAACAACAGCATGTAATTGTATACGAAACAGAAATTATGTTATTAATATAGCTATCTCAAACACCTATATGAAACCAAATAAAATGCAAATATGTAACTGTATACTTTGATAAGTTTTAAAATATTTTTCCCATCGATCTGTCTGTCTGCAGAAACTTGTGTCCCAGTTACCATGGCAATTAAATAATAAATATCCATATGTGATGTCATTTCATCAACAGTGGTCCCAGCTTTAATGTTCTTTGGCCATTTAATGATTCCAGGGACTCTAATACCACCGTCAAAAGTTCCGTGTGTTTTACCACCTGTAGAAAATAATATCTTATTTTTTAATTTATACGTGTAGTTGTAAACAATAGACCAATGATAAAAACCAATTGCTATATCAAATGTTTTTGAAGCATTGTATAAATAACTCCAGAATGTTTTGAACTGTATCTCACAAATTTGGTTTTTGATAAATTAGAAAATACGTTCAGTCGCCTCGAACAAGTTGTTACACATGTTAGCTTGAATTATAGTGAAACCATGGTAACAACAAAAAAAATTAACGGTTTTTAAAGTAGGACATGTGTGTTATGTTGATGTCAGCCCTTAAAAAGACACTATACAAATATTAATTTTTCAAGACTACTGCCGACGTTTAAACTAATAACAAGCATGTCATCTGAGAAAAAATACTTAAATAAACGTAATCAATAAACGTCTCTCCAACCATTATTTTCATCATCAGTTACCTTTATAAATACCATTACTTCCACCATCAACTTGTCCTTTCATTCCAAATTCCTCTAAATGAGCACCGTGGTCAGAGGTAAAATACACAACAGTGTTGTTGCTGAAACCATATTTATCTAGAGCCTCTAAAATCTTTCCTGTCCCCCAGTCCATTTCTTCAACACAATCTCCATAACGACCATGTCGTGAACGACCTTTGAACTTTTGAGAAGGGTCAAGAAAAGTGTGAACATGTAACCAAGCTACATGAAGCAAGAATGGCTCTTCGTCAACTGACCTATTGCGCAGAAATTCAACAGCCTCGTTTACAATTCGTCCTGTCAGACCGTTTAATCGGACTGGCTGTTCTACTACTTCTTTATCACGAAGTATGAAACTATTCACTATTTTGAAATGAGCCGTTATGAAGTATATGTATAGTAATGGAATGAAGGTAATGAAACATAAAAGCGCGCACATTTTCATTTTAATTAGTCCTTTCTTTTTTGCAATGATTAACGTTAAAAGAACAATGATGATCGCGACACGGAGAGCTGTAAAGAGATGAGGTGCTGCACTACCAAATGTACTGTCACCCTCCTCACCAAAATCTTTGTAGTTTCCAAGTGGTGGACCGTAAAATTGGTCATAACCTTGATTCAAGGGATGTTTTTTGTAATCACGTGACCAAAAGGAAGAATGTTCGCCCAGGTGCCATTTTCCTGAAGAAAAAATATACATGTTACAGTAGGATTTCAATTATTTTTTCGACACGACTTCTATCGGGAGTCCGTAGCCGGGTTGAAAGGGTTTCAGTCTTTGAACCACTTGGCCGTTAACAATGCAAGTTCGATTACACATGTATATACATTCTATATATATTTACATGTTGGCTTATCGAGTAGTATACATGCGCATGTAATTTATTCTTTTGATGAATGACTTATAAGTATGTCCTTGTAAGCACTGTATCGAGTAATTACTGTTCTATACCCGCCCTACTCTTTAAGTATAGTTTAGCTTTCAGACTAAGTTATTCTCATAGGAGTTCCGTACATTCACTTATATAAGACGTGGAAAGAACACGCTAAAAAGTCTGTTTTATGTTAATCATTCATACATTTAGCCACATGTCAGGTTTATTGTAGGTCCTTGGGGGAAATTATCGCATGATTATATAGGGGAAAAGCTAGTCTAATTCTAGCTTTTATGGCGTTTTTCTTACGAAACCCTCACATTTCTTACTATTATAGTAGAACTCGATTAATTATTATTCCTACATGTGTATTTTCTATATTGTATTAATTTGCATAATAGTGATGTATGTACTATTCTTTGCACATGTTTAAGTATTGTTGGTTAAAACAATAAACAGAGGCCATACCTTATAATATGGTATGGCCATTAAACACAATTTGATAGTTTGTTATTCCTCGCGTGGCGGTTCATAAAAATGTTTATCGAAAACTATGGAACAGAATTAATGCATTTATTCCATCTTGCTTTATGATATCGGGACTTACATTATGCTTGCTTCTATACTTCTTTATGACAATGAAAACCTGCGTTTTGCTGAATTCAATCATGCCTTATGATTACTGAATGCACTTTCATGTAATTGCAACCTTATGTGTTCCCTACTAAACCATCAAACTCACATATTTTAATATGCTATATGTTTAATTGCATTTTCTATTATGGACAACGTATTATGTTTGGTGTTTAAGATAACATTATTTGCTTGTTCTTGATATAATTATATGTAACATGGTAAGTTTCTGTCAGTACCTTTAATTTGCTATAAATCTGCCACTTATATTGTCGACATTATGTCACAATAAATTATTAATTTTGATCAATAATTGGCGAATTTGATGTGTCTTAGCATTCATATGCTTCAATATATTCACTGATTACAAATATAATGCAATACATGATCACTGCGCATCGAACGAAGATGACAACGATAGCGATATTATAGTCGCATGTGACAGTACGCACTAAGCAGTTGGCAGTAAGCATAATGGGAGTTGCAAAAATGTGTGTTCATATTATGACAGCAGGTGTCGCTTTTTCGGTACATCCGGTTATTTTCCGGATGATCCCGTACTTTGCCACGTGGAGTAAACAAAGTTACGTCCTTTTTATACAGGGGCGTATACAGAACAGTGTTAGTTGGAGACTGGCATGTAAAGGGAAAATTAACTGAAAATAAGAGAACACGATGCGACAGACGAAAAGTGCGTGTTTTTGAAGATTCCGCCAGCATGTGGAAAAAAATGTTATAGATTTCTCTAAAAACTCATCCTACAAGTGGCAACTCACCTCTTATACAATTGTTTACACTTCGTGATAGTCGTATAAGCAATAGTGAAATTGAATTTTAAGATATACTCTGCTCAAACTTACGGTGGCACAAAGGTGACATGCGTGTGTTTTTATTTATCTCGTGCGCACGAGATACTGTGTCGTGGCCAAGGGTTACTAAGTCGTGGCCATGAGATACTTAAGTCGTGGGAACGAGATACTATGTTGTGGCCACGAGTTACTAAGTCGTGGCCACGAGATAATTAAGTCGTGGGAACGAGATGACTAAGTCGTTGCCACGAGTTACTAAGTCGTGGCCACGAGATTAATAAGTCGTTGGAACAAGTCACTATGTCGTGGCCACGAGAAAATTTAGTCGTGGCCACGAGAAAGTTAAGTCGTGCGAACGAATTAATAACCAATCAACACATTTATTGGTTGTGATGAATTTTTATATGAATTTTCAACAAGGATGCCCCTACTTCTTCTGTCCGTAAAAGTGCCATTTATACAAGTTATTGATTGGTCAAAGATTAAGCGTCATTGTGACCCTGATTTCTGACCAAATTGCCTAAAAATTATAAGGTGTCATCTACTGATCTTTTTAGGTTATATAAACTACGGCTTATTCTTCTAAATCATTCATAAGACGAGGATTTTACATGAAGTGTCATGTTTATCTGACCCGTGACCTCAAACATACTTATAGGATATATACTGTCCATGGGCAATGTCCCTACCCAATAAAATAAACCAGGACTAAGTCCCTCACAAGTTATGGTATAAACATTGTTAACAGGCCGTTGTACGTACAAAATGACCAATTCTATCACAGAATTGTCCCAATAAAGGACTTTAACTTAGTCAAAATTAATGTCTGATTAATGGGCCTTATGTATCATGTATCAAGTTCAAAGTGAACACTTCAGTATTTTCAAAGATTAATGTTGCACGTTTACAAATCTTTAAACAGAAATTTTCTAAGTTTAGAAAATCATGGTGTAATCTGATTCAATTATCTCGTCTGCACGACATAGTTATCTCGTTCCCACGACTTAAACGACTTAGTAACTCGTGGCCACGACTTAGTACAGTACAAACTTGATTTTTTTTCTGTATGATAAAATAAAAATAATTGGGCTTCACACAAATGTTGTGCTTTAAATCCTTTTCATTGTAAGTGGGCAGTATGAATATACATGTATAGTGTTATTACAAAAAATATATGGAAGTTTCTTTTAAAGACAGACACAACTTTACTTGACCCGTAATAAGGAAAGCAGATTCCTATACATTATGTGTATGTGTTTTTATTTAAATAAAACATATTTAGTAAGAATTTTATAGATTTCGATAAATTTCTGTGATAAAAATATGTTACTGAAAGATGTGCATAGTATATCATTAAGCACAAATGTATGTGAATGTGGTGGTGTGTGCGGGATGTCTGATCTATAATCAGACACACATATGCCCAACATTTGAGCCGCGTCACGACAAAACCAACATAATGGGTTTGCGACCAGCTTGGATCCAGACCAGCCTGCGCGTCCGCACAGTTTGACCAGGATCCATGCTGTTCGCTTTCCAACGCTTTTACCAGTAGAGAAACCGATAGCGAACAGCATGGATCCTGATCAGACTGCGCTGGTCTAGATCCATGCTGGTCGCAAACCCATTATGTTGGTTTTGTCGTGACGCGGCTCATTTGTAATTGACTATGCACATGTTACAAAAATAAACAACTTCCTTCTTTCCTTATTATACATGTATATCTTAATATGTTACATACCTATTCGCCACTATTAGTGACTCTGAGACATTTATTAAGTTAAAAGGCCAATAATGTTTGCTTTTTAATGTCCAAGTCATTAGATAATGACCTTCGCAGTACCTATAGGCAGGTGCTTAACAACTGGATTACAGCATTATATGTTTTGGTAAGGGAGTACACTAAGAAGACTATTGCATGAAACTGACACGTATATATTCCATCCCAGCTCATGAACGTATATTTGGAGGTAAGTGCAGCCCTTAAGCCAGGACCTGAATCCGCCACTGTGTAACGTGTAACTGCCCCATTGAATAACTGTTTACGAGCATATTTTGTCTATTAGACTGTATACATATATAAAATTATATTGCATAATCCTTTAATACTTGTATTTATATTCTTTCAACTGCAATTTATGTATTTTAAGCGCTTAGTACGTATTTATATATGCATGTACGCAGTATCTATACGGAAAATTCCGATGATAGGCGAATCGTGGAAAAATTCCGTTGAATATCGATAACAGAGTTCTCGCCCCTTAACAGTTCACAAATCGCTAGACATAGTTTAAATTGTTTATCATAATGTAAGATGATCAAACATAATCCACAAAGCCTCAGACACCGAGCTTTATTAAGCATAAACACTGAATAATGGTTATAAGCGAAAGCTAATAGTAATCACGCCATGCGAGCTATAAATCAAATAAGTCACATTTTAACAAAATCTATCAGGGAACAAAAAATTGTCAATTTTAAATGACTTCTACATAAAAGTAATACAAAATAAAACTAAACCGTAAATGGTTTGTAGAGAGCATGAAGAAAGGTAGCTTATACATAAAGGTATATGACGTTAACATTTTAGTATTCCAAATGGCTTGTTCCAGTTTAATAGTTATCACTCAATGAAAGACTTGGTCACTGCAAAATGTTTGAATGAAATAATGAAAAATGAAATTCAGCATAATGCAAAGTTTAAATATCATAAAGCAAGATGTAATCAAGCATAATGCAAGTTCTAATGTCATGTAGCAAGATATAATTAAACATAAAGCAAGTTCCAATGTCATCAAGCAGGATGGAATCAAGCATAATGCAAGTTCCAATGTCATCAAGCAAGATGGAATTAAGCATAATGCAAGTTCAAATATCATCAAGCAAGATAGAATAAATGCATTAATTCTGTTCCATAGTAAACATTGTTGTCATCAAAATAGTCTACTTGTTTCGTGTGTTTTGACTAAGAGGATCCCGGATTATGCAAGATTCGTTACAAGTAAACAGGTGATTTTGCCTAATATATATCTCAGTTTGCTATTCAGTCACATATCATATATTGATACATTTTTTTCCTAAAAATAATTTATTAACATAGCTAGTTTTGTCCAGATTGAAAGTTCACAAATCCATAAAAGATAAATTGCGTGATAGGGACTATTTTACGAGCAATTTGACAGTTAACATGTAACTGTGTCAGTGCAAAGAAGCGCTGAATAAGTATTGTTTGTCATTAAAGTAACAACATGACAAATAACTGAACTAATTACCTCCTAAAATACATCGGAAGCAAAAACATGTTCAGATTATTGCAATTAGAAACGCACAGAAATTAATACCGAACACCAAAAATAAATAGATCTTGAGAAATAAAAATAAAGCATTTCTTGGCATTTAAAATTTTAAGATAAAATAAAGAACATATAAAGATAAGTTTCATTACCGAGCAATGCTGTTTTGTAACCAGCTTGTTTTGCTAATTCGGCAAATGTTACTTCTTCTTCAGGAAGTCCGGAGGTACTAGCCTGCCAAAATGTCACCCTAAATGAACCTGTTGTCGACATACCTAAAGAAACAAATAGCAGAAATTAAATTACTTTCGCAAAACCATTTGCCGGCGCCATTGGTGACATACATCTAAGATAACTGGTTATTTATTATCATTTGCTGTCCATTGACGATAACATCAGATAACAGGCGTGATTATACATTGTGTATTATAATATTTAATGTTTTCATGGTAATTGATCTATTTATAGATGTCCTGTAACTGCATGTACATAAAAAAAACCCTTTCCAATACACCTATCACATATCTGTTCTGTCATTGATAAAACATTACAAATGATATTTTAAAGTAAAGGTACGATACGAATAACGGGAAGAAATTAATAAAAAGAGTGGTCAGAATGTTAGCTACTCTCAGAGCGTTTCTGTCATTATCGACAGCTTTAGCCTACAACCGCAGCATTTCTCTCTTCCCCTAGGTGCGTACATGTCATAGAAAATGCACACTTATTTCATCGGCAGAAAATTTGCACCTGGGCTGATTCCTCACCGAGGACACGTTATAGCGTTGTTGTTGTGCATATAGGTTTTTTGTGACTGTCACCCCGCGGCCGCGAAGGAGTAAAGCTACGACTCAGCTGCCGATGTCCTGACTTAAGCCAATGTGACAGGCTCTGCAAAGTAGACATGGGCTACAAGGAAAGTGTGCTTGAAGCGCGAGCCGCGATCACAGAGAGTAACGGCTTGAAAGGTGGGTCCTGAGCTGGCATAACAGCCCTTTTCAGGGCTTAAGATTCTCATTGACCACTGTAAAATGGCCTTCTTTAGACTCAAAATTAATATTTTGGCTAATACTCCGTTGAAATTGCATGGAGGTAAACTTTGAGCTTCAAAATTAACCCTATAAGACTGGTGCAGGGTTCGGACTCAACAGCAAAAACTGCATTTTGTGCTTTAATGGGCGGATGGACCCTCAAAAACATAGATCTTTATATCATTCAGGCACGGCAGCATTTTCACTTCGACCAGCTGTTTGGACGACTGTAACTTTCTCACGCTGGTTTGATATTTTGCATGCGTGTTCATGTGTGATGATTGTAAGTGTGTAAAGCCTAAAATCCATTTAGTTATTTCAAGTTTGAGATATTTTGGAAAAAAACGACCATGTTAACGGAATTTCCCGAGGCTACTAAGTATCATTTTAATCCGCTCATAATATTTTATGAAATTGGAAGACTAGTCAATGGACAGAAAGTATACAGCAATGAATTTGACCTTAGTTGCGTAATATAAATGTACCAACCAAATTTAAAACTTTAAATTTAAGATTTCTGTCAATCTGTCATTCCTTTAGGTCGGCAATACGGTTGTACATCTTAATTAAAATTGTTTTTTTTGCCTGCATGGTAAGACATGATAGCATATTCTTTGCAATGAAGGGCACAATTCACATCGGTTTTACTTTGAAATAGTTTATATATGCAAAAGTTTAATACAGGTTACAATATACTATCAAAAAATATACTTATATCATTAAGACATTGAATATGTTTGTTGTTGTTATTGTACGTAGGCCCCTATACGTAATTTTAGGCAAGAACAAAGAAGAACATATAGGAAATGGCACACACATTCTTTTTACAAAGGACTTGTACTATCAAACGGCCAGAGATAGCCAAACATTAATTGTACATGAATATAAAGAAATATTAATACATGAAATGAAGTAGCATGACCTGATCTGGCCTGGTATCTCCCAGTCAGGAACGCTGCTCTGCTGGGGGTACACATACTAGCTGTAGCTATATGCTGCGTCAGACGGACACCCTCATTCGCCATATTATCAATATTAGGGGTTCGAATAGTTGTGTTTCCATAGCAACCGACATCACCAATGCCTAGGTCATCGGCAACAAATAGAACAATATTTGGACGAGAATTGGGCGATGTTTGGCGAGACGATACGAGAATCAAGCCGACGATAGTTGCCCTGAAAAAGATCTAACAGTCAATTCATAAATACATGTAACATTTTATATGATTCCTACAAAACGTACACGGTGTGTTTTATAATTTGTTTAATAGATACAGTAAATGAAGGTGTGGAGGTAACTATAATAATTATATAAACGTATGTAATGTTCAGATTCTCCAGACACTGAGGAAACCAAATGGGTGAGATATGTTGTATCTTCAAAACAAGAACAGGAATGTAATAAATCAGTACACGTTTTCTTTCTTTCTTTCATTCTTAATAAATGAGTATAAATAAATAAATAAATGAATTTTTAACTTAAAATCTTTCAATGGATATACGCTCATAGAATATAAAATTATTTAGGCACATCTAAGGTAAAGTCACTAGATTCTATATGTTTCATTTAATATTTCAAGAGATTTTGACAGAAACTAGTGAAGTAAGTTTGTACAATAAAAATACAAGATAGTTGCTATAATGATAAATGACATCTGACATATTTATTATGAAATAATTTACTTACTATATAATGCCACTCTCTCATCATAGCTGCATTAATCTTTACGTATCGTTCACAAAACTTTCATATATTAAAAACTCCGGAAAGATTATTAAACGTCACTGTTTACATGAAATATACAGATGACAATCATAAATTGTTTGCTGTCTATAACAAAATCAACATCACTTATAGATAAGAAAAGACCTAGCTTTTAACGTTAATCGGATGTAAATAAACGCAGAAGTTCATTATTGAGAACGTTCCCCCTTTAATTTAAGGTTAAAACTTGGAATACAAAGTTGGATTTTTCTCGACGATTTGTAAATCTATGGGTTTTCTGTTTTGTGTTTTTGTAAGGGAGGGGGGGGGGGGCTTGTACGTAGCACCAATACAGTATATGTCATATATGCTGTTACTGGTGGAGGAAGACCTCAGGACCCCTGTGCAGAAATTAGCTAGCTGGATAGCTTCATCACATGAAGTAACCCAAAGTTCCTGTCGGGATCCGAACTCATAGAGGTGAGGCGCAAGTGTTCTGAAGTCAACGACTTCAATCACTCGGTCACGGACGTCCCGCAAATTTATATAACAAAACATAGAAACTATTTTCTAAAATAGTTCATTTCTTTGTCAAAGTGATTATTGCATATGGTATTGCATCACTAGTTACGTCTCTTGATTGAAAAAAAATATTCAAAATCAAAGCGTCATCAGAATCAGTTAAGATATTCTTTAAATGTGTTTTTTGTCTATGGCTTTTCCACCATAGACCAACGAGACATAACGACGCACTTTAGGGTCCAACCCCATATATAGTGCGTTACAC
Organism: Ruditapes philippinarum; assembly: GCF_026571515.1. Lineage (NCBI taxonomy): Eukaryota > Metazoa > Mollusca > Bivalvia > Venerida > Veneridae > Ruditapes > Ruditapes philippinarum. The sequence continues at coordinate 113,378 of NW_026859584.1, read as the reverse complement.
AGTTACATATGCAATTTTCAAAATCAGAGAAACGTCCGCACTTTGGGGTCATTAATATTATTTCATTAAAATGACATTAATGATTATTTGAGGTAATGTCAAGTAATTACATACGAATGGTAAATAAAGGAATGAAGTAGGTAAAATGTATTAAGTCGATGCATGTAAAATAGCAGACGATTTTGATTTCATTTTGTTTATCCCTTTGTCAGTCCGTCTGTCCGTCCGCTCCATAACTTTTAAACCTCTGATTTTTTTGGAAATAACTTGGCACAAGTGATCATTATAATGAGACGATGTGCAGAGCGCATTAATTGTGTTGCTACCCCAAAGGTCAAGGTCGCACTTAAAGGTAAAATGTAAAAAAGTCTTCATTTTATAATAAAAAGTCTACACTTCGTGCCCGTTCCATAACTTTTAAACCACTGGATTTTTTTCTTAAATAACATGCAAAGCGCAATAATTGAATGCTACCCACAAGGTCAAGGTCACACTTACAGGTCAAATGTTAGAAAGTCTACGTGTCTGTCCATAACATTTAAACCGCTGTAATGTTTTTCAGATAACTCGGCAGAAATGATCACCATTATGACACCATTGGCAGAGCACAATATTCAAGTCACAACCCTGAAAGTCAGAGTCACACTCAAAGGTCCAATGTAAAAATATCTTTTTTTCATGTCCGCTCTATAATTTATTGACAGTTCAAAGGTTTTAAAATTACTTAGCACAAATGATCCCCACCATGACACAATCTGCAGAGCTCACCATCCAGGTTGCTTCCCCCAAGGTCAAGGCTATATGTTCTTCATAACTTTTTTGACTTTGAGGAGGTTTTGAAATAACTTGGCACAAATAATCACCATCGTGAGAGTATGTTCTTATGATATTCATTGCTCAACGTCAAGGTCATGGTTGGCAGAAGATCAAGAAATACACATTCATGTTCACTGCGGAAGGGGATTTAGCTCTCTTTCAGACTGCCTTGTTATATAAAGAATAACATTTTGCTATTTATTACAGTTTTTTAGTTAATTTTACCCATGAAATATGGTGCTATATCAGTCAAATATATTTCATATTTTTTAAAAATAAATATGAAATATAAATACGAAAGTGGGCGGAGTCAAAACTCATATTTATTTTAAGGGACTTCTTTCGCCGTTTTGTTTTGAAAACTATTATGATAGAAAATGGTCTGACTAAGAAAATTAATCCGAACAACAATATTTTTAATTCAGTAATTAACGCTGTACAGACGTTTAAAGAGTTGTTTACATGACGTCACAATGTAATTTTATCATGTTTCGTGAAAATATATTCCATATTTCACGCAAACGAAAAAAAAATCCTGTTAGTATTTTTTTCACGTGATTTATTCATTAAAATCATAAAGGAACCATGTGGCTCTTTAGAGATCTAGCTATTTATGAGACTGAAACTGATACTTTAAAATCAAGTAGAATCTAATGGAAAAAAACAGCAACATTGAAGCCGGTATATTAAATTCAAGTAACTTGGTTGATTATTTTAACATTAAATGATCAACTAGCTTACTAAAACGTTTGCCTGTTTTACTTACATGTCGTAAATTTTTGTGAGTATCGTAACTTTACGTTTCCGTTTTTGTTTGACAAAACGTTTGTAAGTTGTTGTTTTTATTTCTTAAACTTACGTTTAAGAATTCTTCAATTAGAAGGCGTTTCGGGAATATTTATCAAAATGAACTGTCTTTCATCAGACAATGAAATCGATGACCGCAAAACATTCAAGAACTGGAACTTCGTATGGTTATCTACGGACAATTAGGACATGAGCAATTCGAATTTTTTACCATCAGCCATCCATCACATGCACATGGGTTTCTCTCAATAGTTGTAATGTGTTTAAAAAAAATCGAGAGAATCCCTTGTGGTCCATCATATAGCTGTTTGATGTTGAAAATGTATTAAGGATATAATTTGTTTGTTTTGCACGTCTCAGAACTGTTTTCTGCAAGAGAAAATTGGATTTTCTTTCTCACTTTGTAGTGAAATATATAACTTATTTACTTAACGCACACATTTGATGTTGATGCTTTTTTTTTTATTAGAAAAAAAAATATTTAAGTTTATATGATTATTGCAGTGTAACTATTAAGTATTTTAGTGAAGTAATATGATGTTTGAATATGTGCTATAAAAACATTCGCAACGGTTAATTCTATGTGTATTTACAAATCACATATTAATACGCATCACGGAAAGGTCAATGTTTATCTTAAATTAAAAACTGATAAATTAATCCTTAATAATGCGTGAAAAAATAATCTGGACATTACAATTTTTAACGAAAACTTGTAACATTTATAGGTCTCATCTCTACCTTATCATAAAACAACAACAGAGTTGTGCATTCCGAGAATTGATTATTGAGAGAAACAGCATGGAGAAGGCTGACATAAGCAAATTATATGCATGATACAAACATAAACATGTATACATAATATAATTATGTATTAACAAATACTTGTATAGTATAAGCGCTCCATTATATTTAACAATGGTTGAGTTTTATCAAACTCATACATTTTTTTTGACAAAAATTACCATTTCCACAATTACCATCATGAAAAACATATGCCAGACAATCACACTATGCAAACAAACCAGGTTAACCGCGAGCGGGCTGCGCAATCTGGAAGAATTACATATTGTATAAAAATACAACAAACCAGCAGGGACGTAGGAGGACCCATGCTTTGTCCGGTTATAAAGTCGCCTTCATCAACCCCTGGGTTTATATCACGTCCTCTCTGTGAAACCATTGCAAAATGCATAAAACTTTTACGAACATCAACAAATAATGCTTTAAGAACCATGTTCATGATGCTATGTAACACCTTGTAACACCGCACTTTGGGGTCAAACGCACTTTGGGGTTCAACCCCAAAGTGCGTTAAACTTCGCACCGCACTTTGGGGTCAAACGCACTTTTGGGTCAAAAACGAGAAATTGACCCCAAAGTGCGTTAATATGCTACATATCAACGCACTTTGGGTTCCAGAGATCTTAAGGGCTGAGTTCTGCATAATACAGAGTACTGACTTATTTTCGATCTGCGACATTGAAATATTTGAGGTGGGGTTCAAGATGGCGGTAATTACTTTGATGATGCTTAAGTGATTAAAAATTTCATTAATTTTACCACTTAAAATATCTAAAAATTGTGTTCATATAACAAAATTACGGTGGCATAAAAGTGACATTTGCATTATTTTTAGTTTTGCATTCATATCTTATTTTAGTTTTTCGTACATATTTAATCTTTGTTGTTTTTTTTTTCGTACATATTTTAGCCAATCAAAACGGCCTTCACACCTCATAACAGCCCATAGTTGAGTATAAAACTAGCACAGTTGTTTGGTCACATTTCGGCCCATTATTTGGAATCGGCCCAGTCATTTCAGCCGGGCAAGTCTGGTTTCGGCCGACCCTTTTCGGCACATTTTTTTATTATTATAAAACCAATATATTAGTGTATATTTGGAAAGGGCTGAAGATTGGTGATCAGTTATTATTATGAATATGCACCACTCAACCCCATCCCCTGAGAATAGCGGGGGGCATTGACTTTAACCAAGCCGACCACTGGTAAACGGGGGGATACTCGGATAACAACATTCCTTATACTCCGGAACAGCGCCAACATCAAAAAACGATTCTTTTTTAACCCGCACTCCCCCGGGGGCAAGAGAGCTGATTAGAAATGACTGGTGTATTACAATAATGCACAACAAAAGATCTAAAAAGGTCCTTATATTCCAATGATTTAGAAAAAATGCTTAAAGCCAAGCTTTGAAGGATTTTTATGAAAATTGGGTCAATTCTTTAGCACATCCAGATAATGTGCATAACTTATATACCAGGTGTGCCGGCTCAAGGTCGGGTCACACCTACAGGTCAAAAGAATTGTGAGTTGGGTTTCATGTCCGCTCCTTATCTCCGAAACCCCTTGAAGGATTTTCAGGCACTTTGTGTAAAATGTTAACCTAATCGAGACAAAATGCAGAATCTTCCTTTGGGTTACTGCGGACTATATATATACTAAAAGTGTTGTTATTTCTTTGATACCTCAAAAATGAAAATGTTGGTATTTGCAAATGGCATTTGCAAATGGGGTATAGTATAATTTACAGATGGCAAAGTGTTTAAAAATGGTGTTTTACAAATGGCCTCTACTTTGCAAATTGTGTCATGTAAAAATATGAACGAAAAGGTAAAAAAATAAAATATGTACAAAAAACTAAAATAAAATATGTATGCAAAATTAAAAAAAAAATATATGCAAAACTGAAAAAAATGTACGAAAAACAAACAAAAAATATGTACGAAAAAAAAAGAAAGTAAAAAAACATGCAAAATAATGTCACTTTTATGCCACCGTTCAAAATACTCTAGTACAGAAATTGTGTAGTCCTAAAATAAAAAGATGCTGCGAAAAATGTCCCGTTCTGTCAATCATTTACTTGATAACTTTGGTGCCATATTGAGCCCCATTTTAAATATGTTGGGAATGAAATAAAATGCAGTTAATTTTTTTTTCCTATAAATATACTCTATTGCAATGTCCTGGTGAAACATCAAGTTTTTCGATCGGACTATAAAAAGTGATTTTTACAAATACATTATTAAGCTTATCAACAAACTTAAGGGTTTTTGTAAGCTCCGTAACAACCGTTCGCAAGAGGCTTTTTTTAATGGGAAATCTTACATACTTCGTAAGAAAGAGCAAACATGAATTTTATAATGTTAAAATAATGGTATCAGAGAAATGTAAGATGCTTGTTACCTGAATAAAGTAGCGATAAATGTGAAATTATTTGTCATATAAGTAGTCAAAACAATGTAGTATTTGACTTCCATATAAATACTAATTCACTATAACTATTGTAAGGATATGACATTCTAGCATAATTCTGAAATGTACTTACAACAGAACTTATAATGAAATCCAAGTGACATTGTGATATCCTATAGCTTCATATATTGTTGACTTCTACAATAACAAGATTCACTTACCTGATTGATCTGAAGGAACACTGTATTGACACTTATTGACTTTGCAATTTAGCTGATAGAAATGTTAAACTTACCTTATTGTATAGCAGAAAACAGATTTCTCTTTACGATTTTCTGTGTGTAGGCAGACGTCCAATGACAGACATCTTTGAAATCTGTCACTTCATACTTTATATTGAAGATTTCTTATTGTTAATGTCAATTGCAGTCAAATTCAATTCAAGAACATAATTTATGTAAAGTTTATAATTGATTAAGGTCAGAAATCCATAAGTATTCACTACATGTTTTTGTATATTAATGATTTTCGTATGTAGATTTTATATGAGATTTCAATATGGCCGCCAGTGAAATCCAAGATTTCAGATTTCAGAAAATCGGGCTGTCTGTCCATTGGTGGATTTCCGGATTTCTGTTGTTTCATTGGTGGATTTCAAACATCGAACCTTATAAAGTCGGAATCCAAAATGTTGTCACTTCGGTCTTGACTCCAAGTAATGCAAATAAAGTTTTAAAAACCGCCAAAGTTCAATAACAGTAAACATCTTACATACGACATTGTTATCCAAACTTGTAAGTTTGTAGGTATTAAATCCAATATTAGTAACTCACTAGACACTGTTGTTGCCGAAATACTTGTTATAAACTTAGAAAACTGTATAAGAATTGTATTTATTTTATCCATCCTGACATACGTTTACACTATACTTATCATTGCCAAAAAGCAACAGATGAAAAAGATGGTTCAGGTAATTGGCCAATGTGTATGTTTTGGAAAATATAGAAGAACATCAAAATAAAAAAGCTTTTAAGAAAAACAAGTAAAAGCATAATGGGCCTTTACAACGTTATTTTTAACCATCGGGGGGGGGGGGGAGATGGCTACCCCACAATCCCCTCTATCACCGTAGGGAACGTGTTACAGTATCGCGTTTTTCGGTTACAGTATAGAATTTTCAAGATGGACGATTATTTATGGGAAGAGAGGTAGGTGATTTTTATTCAGGTCCATACTACTAGAAGTGTAGTTTCTAAAAAGATGTTATTTTTGTGCTTTGCTTGTAAGGAACAGAATCCGTATTCTAGTCATATATTCTTCAGACCCTGCACCGCAGATTTATTCTCTATATTGTCTCATAAATTTGCAGATTTTACGGTTTAAAAATTTTGAATCGAGAGACCAACGTATTTTTTCTCCCATTCCGAACATTATTTAAGCATGCCTAGATAAAGTAAATCTACAAAACGTTAGTCCTTTATGTTTTAGAAACGTTATATAAAGTAAATGACCACAGTTAAACCTATTTTCCTGTTGGTAAAATGCGTTTGAAAAAATAAAACCATTGTTACAGTATAGAGCGAGGTTAATTTTTGAATGGTTACAGCATAGGACCTACGCGACCTTGATCCAATTTTGCTACCAGTTTATACCCAGATTTTCGGTTACAGTTTAGATACCTGCAATTTCAAACCAAGTTTCGTGTATCCATTATTTTTACGAAATAACTCATACCTTTCTATTTAATACATTTCTTGAAAGGTTGTATTACTTTTTTCTTCAGCAGAAAAGTTTTAGTTTGCTATATTTCTTACTTTAAGTTTCAGATTGAGAATTTTTTGCAAATAAGTTCATGTCCTAAGTAAGGACTGTTTTCACGACAACAACAGTAACTTTTATCGAAATTGTAAGTGAGAGAAGAAAAGATTATCTGCTTGATTTCATTACACTTATAATAATGCCTATTAGTAATAAAATAGAGAAAAAAATCCTTAACAGAAGTCCAACACGGAAAACATGAAAATGTTGCAGGCCTCAGTTTTGACTTAACCGTGTTCATGGACGGTAGTGGTAACTGCAAGCTACCCGTTCACGCCTCCTAGCCCCGGCTTCAGCAGAATTCACATTAAACATGAACTGGTTACACTTTAGATTTTTAACATCTTTAGGATGTGTACATATGGCGGTTATCATGGACCTTCAATGTGACACAATATTGCCATTTTATGAAAAGCGGCATATTACCCCCAGTTAAAAAATTGCGTGTTGCCATAAACGAGAATACAATGAGTGAAACTAAACAAAAATGAAATTTTGGAGAGTGGATCGGAGGTTATGAAGCCTGCATACTATAGATAAGCTGTCAAAAGACACAATTAACAATCAGGCGATACCCTAAGAATGATTAAACAGTATTTAAGTGAGTACTGCAACCTTAAATTATATTTTAAGTTGGAATTTCATCTACCATAATGGTATTTTTGTAAGTATTTTAAAAGGGTTTATGAACATTTTCAATTTTGTTGTGTTGGAATTTCTTTAGGGATTCTGTTTAACTCTATTTTGTTACGTTTGGCTTTCTTATGGATTTTAAGTTTCAACGACACTGAGGTCATGTGAAAACATTCCTGCTTTAGTGTAAAGAAAGACCCAGATACCTTTGTGAAACATTTTAGACACGAGCGCCTGACTAGGAACCACCGACCTTCCGTAAATTAGCTTGATAGATTCCTCACATACAAAGAATCCAAAAGTCATGATTGGATTTCAACTACAGCAGTAAATGAAAGATGATTTGAAGTCGATGGCCTTATCCCCGACTCTGCCACTATTATGTACCTCATCAGGCTCACTAGAGAAGATATTGTTATTGTCTGACCTAAATTTATACTCTATAACTTTCAATATTATTTCCTTTTCAGAAACATGAAAACTGCTTTAAGGATGTCTGAAATAAAAAAACGACTTTTAATTTAATAATGACAAAATATCGTAACCTCAACAAAGAAGCATATTCGAAATGACGCCATGATCAAGATTTGATTTGAATGCTTTTGGTTCGAGATGAGAAGGCCGGGTCTTTAAACACTGCCTTTTTTCAAAATCTATGTTTTGGGTTTTCGTATCCCCGATTGCAACCGAAACCATTAATTTGAACAACTTAATTGGTAGAAAGTCATGTAAATTTCATCACATTTAGTCAAGTACTTATACTGAGCGGATGAGATTGCACACACATGTGTACGACAGACGGACGAATAGCCATCGTGCCAATAAGCTCACAGAGATTTAAAAGTCTATGTACGTTCACACATTTTACCTAGTATTATATAGAAAATATAGAAGTCTAAACTGTAACCGAAATCTGGGTATAAACTGTAACGAAATCGGATACAAATCGCTAGGTCTATGCTGTAACCCTGCACAAATTACCTCGCTCTATACTGTAACATTGTTTATTTTTTCAAACGCATTTTACCAACAGGAAAATAGGTTCATTGGTCATTTACTTTTATAAACGTTTCCTAAACATAAAGGACTAACGTTTTGCAGATTTACTTTTTCTAGGCATGCATAAATAATGTCGAAATTGGAGAAAAATGCGTTGGTCTCTCGATTCAAATTTTCACAGGCTGTCAAATCTGCAAATTTTATGAGAACAATATAGCGATAAATCCGCGGTGCAGGGTTTTGAAGAAATATATGACTAGATACCGGATTCTGTTCCTAACAAGCAAAGCACAAAAACATCTTTTAGAAACTAAACTACTTGTAGTATGGACCGGAATAAAAATCACCTACCTCTTTTCCCAACAAATAATCCTCCATCTTTAAAATTCTATACTGTAACCGAAAAAAGCGATACTGTAACACGTTCCCTACGGTGTCTATACCAACAGAGAGAATTTTACATTATGACTACTTAGATAGTATATATTTTTAGGACTACTACCTATAAAGCCGCATCTACACCTAGTCAAGTTTCTTATATGTCACATTAAGCTAAATAAACGGCTCTTTCCACATATTATCAGGCACAGTTTTTTACTGAAATGTCTTACTATTATATTGTTTAAAATATAATGAACATTAATTTTCTATGACCCCAAAGTGCGGTCGTTTGCTTGATGTTGAAAAATACATATGTACCTGTTTAACGCACTTTTGGGTCGAAATTGGACCCCAAAGTGCGTAACGCACTCTGGGGTCGGACCCCAAAGTACGTAAGGCACTTTGGGGTTGGACCCCAAAGTGCGTTTGACCCCAAAGTGCGGTGTTACAATGCTATTACAAAGTCAACAATATTTCAAAAGGCTTAATTTGAATTTGTTAAAGATAATGGCTGTTCTCTGTGAGATACTCGATAGAAAACTGAATACTAGTCACGACCTGTGATATGTATACATGTACTCCGGCGCAGTCAAGCAAAAACAAAAACTGACCAATCCAGTTTTATCAACACGGTAAGGACAAGACAATTATCCGCTATACGTTGCAATGCGGATAATTTGAAAATATATGCTTCCATTCCGTTTTCATAAACTTGGTGTCAAACAAATGAATATTTGCTGAGTTTCAGTAAATATTCTGTTATTTATAATAATAATAATAATAATAATAATAATAATAATAATAATAATAATAATAATAATGATAATAATAATAACAATGTTGCTTTTCTGCGTGTTGTTGCAAATGACATTATTTTTGGAACACCCCTCGTATTCAATACTGTCATTGTTCATATAAGAACATGTGATATAAAATACAAAATTGTGAACATGTACAATCGGAACACAGAAAAAAATGCATAAAAACAGGAGAATGAAGAAATTATGATATATTGTACCCGTAAAATAAAACATATTATACTTATTATTTGCATGTTGTAATTATTTCTTTACAAAACAAAGCAATGATTTTTTAAATAAAATTTGTTTTAACTATTCATAAAATCTTCAGATTTCCAGGCATTGTATAAAAAAGAATTTATTCGTGTTTGTCTTACGCTAGGTTTAATATTCTTCTTTCAAACTATTAATTCTCTTTGGGTTATTTTTTTTCTTGATCTACCAGAAGCGTTTTCAAACGTTCATTGACTTGGACGAAAATAAAAGAAAAACGTAAAATTTACATCGTGATTTTAGCTTTCAAGCCATTTGATGTTATTGATTTACCTATAAATTGATACAGGTAATTGTTCTGCGGACATTACATGTTAGACTAGTCTGCCGGTAACTGTTTCTGTTTGACAACTCGCATGTTTTACTGTCCTCCTCACCCATCTAGGCTCACAGGTGCTTGAAACAAACTTTTTAAAGTTTTATATGGGCTATATACCATAAGAAGATATAAAGTATCTAACAGAACACGAACATCATGCTGAACAGACAAGAACACTGCTGCAAGAAACAACCAGATCACGGTTATCTCTTTCTGGTCGACATTCGAAACCATCACTCCAAGCGTTAACGCTTTTTAATAAATTAAAATTCTTCAAATAGCAAAGAAACAGGGCCAAAAAACCCTTCTTTGTAGAGGCCGATTATAGGCTGCTTCTCCAACCAAAATAGCCTCTCTTTTTTTTCCCCAGTGTGACCGCCTCCGTGGTCGAGGGGTTAGAGTCGATGACTTCTAATCCAGTTACCTCTCTGGCATGGGTTCGATCCCCGGGAGATGCTTTGGTAGTTTAGCGCGGAGGAAGGTAGTCTAGTACTGGTGTTACTCTCCAGGAACGATGGTTAGGAAACTACCCGCCTATATGACTGAAATACTGTTGGGAAAAGGCGTAAAATGAAACAAACAAACAAATTTTCGCCAGTAACTGGTCCTCAAATTCCCCAGTCTTTTGAAATTTCCCATAGAATTTAGCACAAAATTAAATGATGGTGTTGAATTAAGGTTTTTTACTGCCTTATTAGTATTCCCCAGTGCTATTTGCTTTTCTATTTCGAAGAACTTGTTAAAAGTTTGTGTTAAATTTGAGACCCCATTTTCGAAAGTATGCCAAAATCGCGCATATTTTCCCCAAAAAAAAGGCTGAGTCTTTTCCAATCCAGATCCACAATCCCTTGCATGAGATTTATAAGCATTTAAAGTTTATCAATATCTGCCATCTTGTTTAACATTACCGAAATATTTTACAATCAACCACTGAAACTAAAAAGTGTGCTGTCTTACTGACATCTTGTGTGTAATTAAAGCCCTTGAAGTATCTAGGGTTCCTGTGAATGCAATCCGGTCAACTCGTCCCCTGGTCAACTTGTCCTCTGGTCAACTCGTCACCTTTATGGTCAACTTGTCCCCTACTTTTGGTCAACTCGTCCTCAAAGAGTCAACTCGTCCCCTACTTTCGATCTATTCGTCACTATTATGTTGTAAATCAATTTCTTTAAATAGTTCTTTTATGTAAAATTAATAATGAATTTGATTGGTATCGAAATATTAATAAAATAACGTCTTTTTACGTTAAATTTTAATGATCTTTATCTAAGCGCACATGCATAGCTTTGATGTCAAACTACAAAGACAGGTGAGTTTGCAAACATTCAATTAATGTTTAATTAATCGGAGTTTTAATGATAATTAAAACTAAAATTAGGTACAACTCTTTGATTTTTACCTCCTCCCTGAATGGATTAAAGACTGACGACAGATTAACAGAAATTAGAAGTGCTAAAAACTTTATGTCGGTGCGTATTGATCTCATTATAGAAGGATCAATTAAAAACATGATAATAGTTTGTTGTGAAAATGTCAATATAAAAGTTGCCCTGATAAATATAAGGTCTTCCTCCACCAATAAAGCTGGAAAAAAATCTCGGCGGGATGCTCTAGGATGGCTCGACTTGAGTGTACGGTCGCCCATATGGGCTTTCCGGCGGCGACCTTAGATAAACGCATTGAAAAAAAAAGAAGATTTATTCTTAAAATCATATTTGCGTTGTACATTATATCAACATTGGATTATTTTTTATAGTGCATATTAATAATTTCTTAGAATTCCATATTGTTGGATTATAGACTGCAACTTATATAGTGTATTGGAATAAAAATTGTCAAAGAATTTTTATTTGTTATTATCTTTTTGTAAAGGGTAAAATTCCAAATTTAATGAATTTATTAAGTTTCTGATTTTTTAAAATTGCATTTCATTGTAATATTATGGTCCATTATCATAGGAGTTGTATATACATACATACCTGTTGAAAGAGTTAGTATTTTTTTTTTTTTTTTTCAATATTTTTTTAAAATAAAAAAATCTGTACAATAATATTTGCCGTGGATATTAACTGATTGAAAACATAAAGTAATTACCAAATATTCAATTGCCATTTAATAATTAGTAAAGATTAATATTAAATTTCCATAAATAAGTCTTTAAATTGATCTCAAAGAGGAGCTGTATAAAACCGAGTTCTTGTATAAAACAAGTCAACATATTGAATGTATTATTTGTATTTAATTCAACATTTTCATATATTTGACCATACACCATCAAAAACAAATTCCACATTTGGAAAATAAAATTTTATAACAACCTTTGGCACGATTTTCACGCGATTTGTATAATTTCAAATTAAAGACACGCGTTCTTCAAATATATAAATACGTATCCAACCACAGAGGCTAATGTGTCTTTAATCCTATTATCAAATTACTATGTGTTTACTTTAATAACCAAAGGCACGTGTCATGATATATTTAATTAACAACAACAAAAAAAAAAAAACTCCAGATTTTCGCATACAAAAAGCGTCAAAATACGAGGGTTGTCCCAAAAGTCCGTGACAAATTTTATAGCCGGTTCATTTTTAACGCCAATAGAAAATAATTCACACATATAACCGTTAAGTTTATTATTTAACATTACAACAAATCATTTACAAAAAATTTACCCTAGTTACTTAGAAATTTTCAGTATTAACGACATTGGTTTGAGTTGCCGGCGCAAGTCAAATAATTTACATTTTGTTATGAATAGGCTGAAATTAATTGCGTATATTTCAAATATCTGATAATGTGTCTGCACAATGTCACGTTGACTTCCTCTGCTGCTATGTTTAAATCATCTCTGAAAATTTTAGTTAAATAACTTAAAAAACGAAAAAGATACGAATAAATGAAAATATCTCATATAAAATAGGAAAGTTAAAATGGCGATGTTCGAAGAATTTGCGGCGCAGTGAACATGTCACTCAGGTTTCATGACTATTTCGAAATGACACATGTAACGATTTTCAACAAATATACCAAATATAACAGTTTAGCAACATATTCTGAGCATTTGTGTACAAAAGGCATGAACGGAACCAGAGTTTTGCGCTACAAAAAGCGAAAATAAGGAAAACACGGATTGGAAGACCGATCTTCGTCGCCTATTTCCTACAGCTAAAAACAGGAGTAACGAGACCGGAAGTTCGCGTATAGCAAAAATTAATGTATGCCATCCAAACATTCAACAGACATTAACAACCACATGATTTAAGTCAGAAATTGACGATTTATGGGTACCATTATTGCGTTGAAAGCCATTGAGAGTATTTGAGAAAGGCGCCTTATATAGATTTAACGCCGTCTTTGACGTTGGACGTGCGCCGCGATTCAGTTAGTTGCCATGGTGTTTATGGCATATTTTTGTTGTTTGTTGATATTTATCTATGAAAATTTGTGAAAATGTTTAAATTATATGGGTTTATAACATATTAAAATATCAAATTCGTACCTGTCTTATTTAGCTTTTAATTAATCTTGTCACAGAATATTGGGACAACCCTCGTATGTCCAATTCAGTAATTTTATAATATATTACTTTAACGGTCTATAATAATTTATGAACTATATGAAAAACAAATAATAATAAAATATAGGGGACGAGTTGGGGACGAGTTGACCAGGGGACGAGTTGTCCAAGGGACGAGTTGACCAAAAAGGTGACGAGTTGACCAGAGGACGAGTTGACCAGGGGATGAGTTGACTCTGAATCCTGTGAATGACATTTTATATATATATTCTTTTAAATGTTTTATTATCGCATATATATATCTGTTTTGTACTTGTACAAACTGTTTGAATGTATTTTTATTTATATAGAAGCATGGATGAACTCAAGAAGTTAGAGCACTTGTCACTGGTGTCTAAAGTGTGTACAGAACTTGACAACCATCTCGGCATGAATGATAAAGATCTTGGTATGTTCTTTAAAGCTGCAAATTGGGGGAAGAAAAGTTTTCAGATAAAAAAAAACTGAAAATTACATGTATTTTTTATTGGACTCAAAATAAAAGTTAAGAGTCAGTGAAATATGTTAGGATAACATTTTTTAGTAATTGTAGTTCCTTGAAAGATGAATGGACCCTCATTTAGCGTAGAATATAATAAAAACCATCTATACAAAATTTGTTGATTCTGGCACATGTGACAGTGTATTAATATTTTTAAACTTGTCAATATGTTTAGTTTTTGGTAATTGTCAGAAGATTATTAGTACCAGATAAAAATGTAGACTCTAATTTATTTGCCTTGCTCTGTATAAATAATTTTGACTAGATAACCCTATTAAATGCAATGAAGATCTTCAAATTTTTAACTTTTGACATACAATGTATATATTTCCACATTTATTGATATGAATGATGATTTTACTTTGACCTTTTTAAATTGAAAAATGTTAAGCTTTTGCTATGTACAGTCAGGTTGATGTTGAGGTTGCCATCGCCATCCAAAAACTTTAACATATCAAAGATATTCCCTTTAAACTTTGAATACTTGTTCAGTATAAAAATTACATTTCTAAAGGGCATTTTTGCCAAATTATCTCCTTTTTATTTTTTTATATTAATAATTTTCTCAAAAATCATCACAGATATTCACTTCAAGCTTGAAACACTTACTGTATATCAAGACAAAACGAACAGTTTATCAAAATTGTGCCCCTTATCCACATTTCCTTTTATCATATTAGTACATTGTCTTTAGTAAAGAAGAGTGAGCTGCTCCCACGACAGCTCTTGTTATTTTGTGCATTTGTACAATATTTTAATTGTGTTTATATTGAATAGTTAATAATTTAATATTTTGTATATTCTAGCCGAATTTGTAATATCCTTGGCTGAGAAGAATGACACATTTGAAAGTTTTAAGAAAGTTTTAATGGAAAATGGTGCAGAGTTTGGGGTAAGATTGTTGATAATATTCAGAGGTATATTATAAATTATACTGAAATGTTATCTTAGAATTATGTCTTGTAACATAGGAAGACAAAATATATATAAAATGAAATACTAAATTCCATGTTTTTGATAAGGATTTAGAATTCATTGACAGTTTAATCCATTAAAGGGGAGTGGTGACCTAGTGGTTGTGTCTGCCTCAACCCAGAGATCATGGGTTCAAGTCCTAATCATGTCACAACCTTGTATCTTATTGACACCAGTAAAGTGATTAATATAAGTTGCAACAAGTTGTTTCACAATTGAGCTTAAATAAATTTGTTAAAACCAATTCATTATCTGTTCCAAATTTCAAAATTTTAAGAAATAAAAACTACTGTCTGATGTACTTTTAAAACATTTTCTTCCAGGATTCTTTAATTGCCAACTTATTAAGATTGATACAAAAGATGAAGCCTAAACCAAAATCTGTGGATAAGGAGGTCAAGGTCACCAAGGATATGTCTGACCTTGAGATAAAGAAGAAACTATTTCCGGGTTTAGCATTACCAAATGAAGTGAGGAGTGCCTCTCCTGTAAGTTTATTTATGTTTCATAAACTGTAAAACATATTAGTATCTGCTATCAAAAAAATATATGCGTAAAGTAATCTTCTCATCAATAGATTGTATACACACACAAACAAAATGAACATGTACATGTGTATGTATTGTGTATGTAACAAAGAACAATTTACCTTGATTATGTAGCTTTAATACAAGTTGTGTCAGATGACAAAATACATTTGGTTGTTACTTATCTGCAATACAGGAGTTTTCACTTTTCAGTTTGAAATGAGCAATTCTGGTTCAATACAGCAGCATTGTTTATGATGTAATTGTTGATGTCGTTTCCTTTGTTTGCACTTTAACTGTAAATTGAAATGTGATTTTTGAAGTTGATATTCCTACTTGAAAACCAGGGATTTGACTCATTCACAATAAATCAGTTGTGATATAGGTAGAGTGTTAGAAATGAGCTTCACAACAAGGTGTACTTTTCAGCTGAATCTATCAACATAGTTGTGTGTTTTGAATTTTTCTGCCATAATAGAATCATGCAATGTGTAGTGTGGTTTGCTCCTAATTAAATTTAAAATATAAGATCTTCATAAGTTGTGTGGGCCTAAGGTTTTCTAGTTTCTCAATCTGCCACTGTCACAGTTCTTGGTTTATACAGAATTATTTTTTGTTTGATTATATTGGAAGTTTATAGCCTACAGACACACTCTTGAATTCTGTTTAGTACTGATCAAGAAGTGTAAAGTTTCTTCTTGAAGGAAACAATGGCCTGTCACTGGTAGGGTTTGAACCCACACAGATTAGTGATCCTTATTTTACTAGACCAATGTGGTAACCGCTTGGTAATGCCGCCACACTGTCACAGTTTTTGACATGTAATTTGAAAAATTAATGTACATGTAGAAACAAGTGAGCACATAAGTATACAGTATGTTTATGTTACAGGAGAAGATTGACAGTAAAGATAAAGATGTGGCTGATAATATGATGGATGAACTAGAAGCTCTCATGAATACAGCAAAATCTTCGTATGTCTTTCTTATACTATTCTGATAACACATTCTAGTGTATATTTTATAGTTTCCATAAAATTTATATACTGTAACCCAATTTATATTCGCGAATACAAATTTTCGCGTTTTGCCGAGGTCGGACATATTCGCGAATATTAATTTCCGCGTTTTCTTGATTTCCGAAAAAAAAAATTCGCGGATTGGAAAGTCCGATGGGGCCGTAAAATACATTAGCCGACTATTAATCTTCAATAATTGAGGTCATTATTGGTGTCTTAAATGAGATTAACAATACGCTAGCCTTATATTGTATTGGTAAGTGAATTGTGATCACGGAACGTGATTGACAATAGGCCTACTAGTATGTCATAAACTGTATTAAAATGTGGATGTTTATTTTGATTGCTATATTGACAAAGAGTTCATTTGATATTCATAAAATAGTAGTAGTTTACTTAGTTTGGGTTTTATTGCTTTATGGCATTATTCATAACAATTCATTACTACCTAACAGGTGCCCGTAAAATTTGAACATATCCGGTCAAGTAGCTTTGCATGAACAACGTCTAAAATAAAAATTTCTCTCCAATTTATTCGCGAAATCGTGCGGACTTATTCGCGCAAACAAATATTCGCGCTTCGTGGCCATCCGCGAATAAAGCGAATATTAATTGGTCACGAATATTCGTTGGGTTACAGTATGTCTTTGACAAATGGAAATCAACAATATACAGAAAATGAAATGAAAGGCAGTATTCTGAATTAAGCATTCATAAACAAAATAAATATTTGTTAAACAATATGATACAATGAAAACAAGTGTTCATTGAATTTGATTGTGTAGGAAGCTAATAGCTTATAGACACGTTTGCGAATCCGTTCAATACTGAGCAATAATATAAAGTTCCTAACAACTTGCCCCTGACCGGATTTGCACCCTTATAGATAGCTTAGATTACTAGTGCAATGTGTAAACCACTCAGCCATGCCGCCACATTTTTACTGTAATTTCAAGTCCATGCTTCAATGTCTCAAAGTATAAATTGTAATATGTTGTAATACGATGTCCTATATACCTGTCATTATTGTATAAATACATAAAAAAGGAATACAGAAAAACATTTGACCCTAAAATAACATCAAGAGTACTGATTGTAAATGATAGTTCATTGTGAAATCAACAAATTTTACAAATGTTATTACTTTTCAAATTGATGAAATGATTGATATATTGATGGAATATTAACTTGTTTAAAATGTTAAAGTTTTTCATATTCTAAGTTGTTTTGAAATTTTGATTGATATTAGATACCAATTAACTTCTTTCAGAACTAAATCTGAGTCAGGGAAAGATTACAAACTTAAAGACAAGGAAAAGAAGAGGTAAGAATTTTTGTATAGCTTGATTTATCACATACCCCTGCAGCATTTACAACTCCATAAAATGGTATGGCAGGGCTGGGCATATATTTTAACATGACATTAACAGCATTATACAAATATAGCATGAATAGTTAATGTTACATGAAAGGTGCATAAATGAAACAAAAATTACTGTTCATAGATTTTTTGTGGAAATGTGATAAGTAGAATATTACCTGCAGGTTCATTTTTAAATTTATACGAACTGAATGAAAGGTTGCATAATATAATTGTATTGAACTTTTATAAATATATTTGTAGCGCTAGGTAGTCAATAAGTTAAGAGAGCTAAATTTACTAAATAGGATCACAAGAACGAAGGAAATTAAAGTTCACATAATAATAAGTTCAAACTTCAGATAATATTTTTATCTTAAATTTGAAATTACTTTATAGGAAACGTCACTCTAGAAGTCGTAGTAGATCCAGGGATCGTTATCGATCAAGATCTCGATCCAGAGATAGAAAGAAGAAGAAGAAACATAGAAATAGAGACAGATCCTACAGTAGAAGTAGAAGTAGGGAACGAGAGAAGGAGAGATACAGAGATAGATCTAGAGATAGAGAGAAAGACAGAAGTAAAAAAACACGAGACAGAGGTCATGAGATGCCAGTTGAAGTGGAAGTTGGCAAGGTAGATTTTATATATCATTATAATTCTTAACTGACTTGTGAATTACATTGTTTACAATTTATGAAATGAAAGATTGCAATACTTTTTCTTGTTAATTTTTATCTTCCAAGATCATAATTGCAGAATTCTATAGTACACTAAACTAACTATGAAAGTTTTTATGGTACACTACTGTTGTTTTGTTATTAGATATACTCAGGAAAAGTGAGCAGTATAATGCCATTTGGATGTTTTGTCTCAGTAGAAGGTGTCAGAAAGAGAAGTGAAGGACTTGTTCATATATCACAGGTATATTGTGTACATTCTTGTTTTACAGTATAAGCATTTTACATTGCCTCATTCAGATTTTGTTTTTGTTAAGATGTATTCATTTGATAGAATACATTATATTCACACAGAATTTTATTTCTATAGTCATCAAATGTACCGTATAAGTACTTATTTCTGCGGCTTAATAGTCTGCGATTTTTGTTAAAATAACGGGTTTTAAATTTCTGGTATCTGATTTCTGTAATGTCATCATTCTCGCATTGATGTTTTTTTTAGCTCACCTGTCACAAAAAGACAGGGTGAGCTTTTGTGATCCCTTTTCGTCCGGCGTCCGTCCGTCGTCCGTCCGTCCGTAAACTTTTACTTTAAATGACATCTCCTCATAAACCACTTAGCCAATTTCATCCAAACTTCACAGGAATGTTCCTTTGGTGGTCACCTTTAAAAATTGTTCAAAGAATTTAATTCCATGCAGAACTCTGGTTGCCATGGCAACCGAAAGAAAAAACTTTAAATATCTTCTTTTAAAAAACCATAAGAGCTAGAGCTTAGATATTTGGCATTAAACATCTTCTAGTGATTGTCTAACAAGTTTGTTCAAATAAAAGCCCTGGGGTCAAAATTGGCCCCGCCCCGGGGGGTCATTGATTTTCCCTATATGCATATAGTAAAAACTTAAAAATTCTTCTTTCAAAGAACCCAAAGAGCTAGAGCTAAGATATTTAGCATGAAACATGTTCTAATGGGTGTCTACCAAGTTTGTTCAAATAAAAGCCCTGGGGTCAAAATTGGCCCCACCCCGGGGGTCATTGATTTTCCCTATATGCATATAGTAAAAACTTAAAAAATCTTCTTTTAAAGAACCCAAAGAGCTAGAACTAAGATATTGAGCATCAAACATGTTCTAATAGGTGTCTACCAAGTTTGTTCAAATAAAAGCCCTGGGGTCAAAATTGGCCCCGCCCCAGGGGGTCATTGATTTTCCCTATATGCATATAGTAAAAACTTAAAAATCTTCTTTTAAAGAACCAAAAGAGTTAGAGCTAAGATATTTAGCATGAAACATGTTCTAAATAGTGTCTACCAAGTTTGTTCAAATAAAAGCCCTGGGGTCAAAATTGGCCCGCCCCGGGGGTCATTGATTTTCCCTATATGTGTATATTAAAAACTTAAAAAATCTTCTTTTAAAAGAACTCAAAGAGCTATGGCTAAGATATTTAGCATCAAACATGTTCTAATAGGTGTCTACCAAGTTTGTTCAAATAAAAGCCCTGGGGTCAAAATTGGCCCCGCCCCAGGGGGTCATTGATTTTCCCAATATGCATATAGTAAAACCTTAAAAAATCTTCTTTTAAAGAACCCAAAGAGCTAGAACTAAGATATTTAGCATGAAACATCCTCTAATGGGTGTCTACCAAGTTTGTTCAAATAAAAGCCCTGGGGTCAAAATTGGCCCCGCCCCAGGGGGTCATTGATTTACCCTTTATGCATATAGTAAAACCTTAAAAAATCTTCTTTTAAAAAACCCAAAGAGGTAGAGCTTAGATATTTGGCATGAAACATCTTCTAGTCAGTGTCTACCAAGTTTGTTCAAATAAAAGCCCTGGGGTCAAAATTGGCCCCGCCCCAGGGGGTCATTGATTTTTTCCCTATATGCATATTGTAAAACCTTAAAAAATCTTCTTTTAAAGAACCCAAAGACCTAGAGCTAAGATATATAGTATGAAACATCCTCTAATGGGTGTCTACCAAGTTTGTTCAAATAAAAGCCCTGGGGTCAAATTTGGCCCCGCCCCAGGGGGTCATTGATTCACCCTATATGCATATAGTAAAACCTTAAAAAATCTTCTTTTAAAAAACCCAAAGAGGTAGAGCTTAAATATTTGGCATGAAACATCTTCTAGTCAGTGTCTACCAAGTTTGTTCAAATAAAAGCCCTGGGGTCAAAATTGGCCCTGCCCCAGGGGGTCATTGATTTTCCCTATATGCATATAGTAAAACCTTAAAAAATCTTCTTTTAAAGAACCCAAAGAGCTAGAGCTAAGATATTTAGCATGAAACATCCTCTAATGGGTGTCTACCAAGTTTGTTCAAATAAAAGCCCTGGGGTCAAATTTGGCCCCGCCCCAGGGGGTCATTGATTTACCCTTTATGCATATAGTAAAAACTTAAAAAATCTTCTTTTAAAAAACCCAAAGAGCTAGAGCTTAGCTATTAAGCATGAAACCTCTTCTAGTGGGTGTCTAACAAGTTTGTTCAGATAAAAGCCCTGGGGTCAAAATTGGCCCCGCCCCAGGGGGTCATTGTTTTTCCTTTTATGTATATAGTTAAAACATAAAAAAT
Source organism: Ruditapes philippinarum (assembly GCF_026571515.1). NCBI lineage: Eukaryota > Metazoa > Mollusca > Bivalvia > Venerida > Veneridae > Ruditapes > Ruditapes philippinarum. Next base: position 92,125 of record NW_026859584.1, on the reverse strand, counting down.
CTTCTTTTAAAAAATCTTAAAAGCTAGAGCTAAGATATTTAGCATCAAACATCTTCTAATGGGTGTCTACCATTTTTGTGTCGCCTCTACGGAGAAGTGGCGATATATAGGGATCACTTCTCCGTCGTCCGTCCGTCTGTCCGTCACAAAACTTGTCCGGACTACTCCTCATAAACTACTGGTGCAATTTCATCCAAACTTTACAAGAATGATCAGTACCAAGCCTAGTTGTGCATATTGTCAGCATTTTCCGGTTCAATGATTTTTGGCAGAGTTATGGCCCTTTAATAATTTTTAATTTTAAAGTTTGTCCGGACTACTTCTCTTATACCACTAAAGCAATTTCAATGAAACTTTACAGGATTGATCTGTAGCTCAAGTCCTTGCGCATATTGCAAGGGTTTTCCGGTTGAATGATTTTTGGCCGAGTTATGGCCCTTTGATAAAAAAGGTGTATTTTTCTGTGTTTTGCCAGATACACAAAATATTGTCCGGACTACTCCTCATAAACTACTGGTGCAATTTCATCTAAACTTTACAGGAATGATCAGTACCAAGGGTAGTTGTGCATATTATCAGCATTTTCCGGTTCAATGATTTTTGTCAGAGTTATGGCCCTTTAATAATTTTCATTTTTAAAGTTTGTCCGGACTATTTCTCTTATACCACTAAAGCAATTTCAATGAAACTTTACAGGATTGATCTGTAGCTCAAGTCCTTGCGCATATTGCACGGGTTTTCCGGTTTAATGATTTTTGGCCGAGTTATGGCCCTTTGATAAAAAGGTGTTTTTTTTCTGTGTGTTGCCAGATACGCAAAAGCTTGTCCGGACTACTCCTCATAAACTACTGGTGCTATTTTATCCAAACTTTACAGGAATGATCAGTACCAAGTCTAGTTGTGCACTGTCCGTCTGTCTTTCCGTCTGTCACAAACTTTGTCCCAACATGAAATTGGCCATCATGAGGCGACACATGTGATTACTGATCGCTCTTGTTGTTAAATTAAGGGCCCTGGGGTTAAAAAATTGGCCCGGCCCCGGGATCATTGATTTTCCTTTTATGTATATAGTAAAAACTGAAAAAAATGTTCTGTTAAAAAGCCCAAAGAGATAGAGTTTAGATATTAAGCATGAATTATCTTCTAGTGAGTGTTTACCAAGTTTGTTCAAATAAAAGCCCTGGGGACAAAATTGGCCCGCACAGAGGGTGTGGGTCATTGTTTTTCACTATATGTGTTTAGTAAAAACTTAAAGATTTTCTTAGAGCTAGAGCTTAGATATTTATCATGAAACATCTTCAAATGGGGATCTACCAAGTTTGTTCAAATAAAAGCCCCTGGGTTAAAATTAGCCCTGCCCCGGGGGCCTGTATACAGGTGAGCGATTTCAGGGTCATCATGGCCCTCTTGTTTTATTATTTCTGCGATTTAATTAAGATACAGTACAGCTCAAGCAATTTTTCCTCTTTCCACTCAGTCACCGCGGACACTTTAAACGGCAAACAGAAAATCGCGGGGGACATACTATAGTATGCCACGGCGACAAATCACCACGGACGGGTAGTAAAAAAAACCCTGCAATCCGCGGTGGAAAATCACAGAGATTTGCAGTGATTTATTTGCATATACATGTAAATGTACAACGTAGTCTTCTTTTAAAAAATCAAGAAGACTTACAATGTGACTGATGATTTTAATCATTCAATAAAATTATTTAATTAGCTCGGCGATATTAATGTACATTTACCGGGGAAAATCACATCACAAAACAGTTCAATGAAAAAAGTTTCAAGAAAACGGAATAACAAAATATTAACGAAATCGGTCAACACTTTCAAGAAAATTAAATGCTTTGATGTTTCTGTGTAAAAAGTTGAAACGATAGCTAGAACACTTAAACGCCACTTATTATATAATATACATGTACATTTAATAGCGGCCAATCCTAAGAAGGTGTTATATCCAATCAAGGAACTAATTTATTTATTCTTTGCTCAAGACCACTTAATTAAGCAATTTACACCTACAAAAATTAAGCAATTAGCACATACACCTAATAGTGCAGCCGTGGACTAGTTCATGTACGTAATTATATATAATAGTTTAACAAATCTTTCCTTAACATATGTTTTTACGTAAACTTTGCAAGATGTCATTACGAAATCTGATCAAAAGCCACAATTTTTTTGCTGTTAATTACTACTGTGATGGGAAAATGCAATTAAGAAGTCGAGGATTTATTCTCCATAATGGTGAGGTGAGTGTCGTAGAAAAAAATTAGAATCTATCTCATTACTTATTATACAACTACAGTAGTCCACGGTATGCACTATCTAAAAATTTAGATCTGTAATCATGATGAAATAAACATATTTGTTACATTTTTTTTTTCAGATCATAACCGTAAATGCGACATTAAATATTTAAAATAGAGAAATGTTTAGTTCAAAAGTAAATTTGTGCGTATTATATGCTATGACCCACTTAAACTTTAGTTCTCGTCAATATTTGGAGGGAAGGTATTTAAAACATGTAAATTTAACAGAAAAAATTGTTTAAATGGATCAAAGAAATAATTAAAAATTCTTAAATGATTGTAGCACTGTAAAATCAGAAAGGTTAAAATGGCTTAAAGCAGTTGAAATTAATTATGTTAAAAGTTACTACATATTAGGGTTTTAATTTCACACGCAAATCATTAAATTTTGTAATTATTTGCATACGACAGGTGTTATGTCCTTTTAAATACATAACATGAAGATTTTCTTCTATAAAAAATGTGTTTGAGTTCATTATATTTTACAGACATACAGTAATAGTAATAAATGTCCCCGTGTAATAAATAAACTAATGGTCACCCAAGAGAGCGAAATACCCCTGCAATATTTCACAGTGATCCGCGTTGACAATATTCCGCAGGGCAAACTTCCCCCGATCAAGTAGACGAGCGGAAAGTCACAACTATCGCAGGGACATCGCGGTACCTCGCGGGGATCGGCGTACTTTGGAAAAATTGCTTGAGCTGTACTGTATTTCTACAAAATTAACCGATACAAACAGACAACATTTCAAGATTTGTTGATGTAACATGTACATTACTTCTGGTAAACATGCAGACGCCTTATACTGTGTTTCGTCGCAATCATCATGTATCGGTATATACACATTAATATACAAAAATCAACAACATGCAATGACAACTATTGTAATAATATGAAGTGTGAAAATTAAACAATGGCAAATTCGCACGTAGACACAAGATATTGTACAAATACAAAAAGGGTATGTTTATTGCACCCGACAAACTAAAATTATAGTTTTATTTTACAAAAAAATAAGCTTAGGGTGAGCGAAAATCATGTAAACATAATATTTATTCAAACAAAAAGAAAAAGTAAAGTAACATTTTTTCTTATTAAATATTTTATTCATGTTGGATGCATAAAAAAAGATTCCCATCTACAAAAGCCGATAACGGTACATGGTAATATAATTATACAATACCGGTAGTTGACATATTCCTACATAGACATAGGGAAAGGCTTAATTTTCTGCGGTTTTTAAACTTGCGGTGTCGTTATGAACCGCAGAAAAGGCAGAAATAAAGTTCCCGCAGAAAAAAGTACTTATACAGTATTATGTGTGACTGTTCTAGAGACAACAACTTTGTCTAAATAAAAACTAATTTATTATTAATATTTACTTTATAATTTGTATAGTTACGTAGAGAAGGTCGTGTATCTAATGTGTCAGATGTGGTACAGAAAGGTCAAGCTGTGAAGATTAAAGTACTCTCCTATACAGGAAACAAAATGAGTCTTTCAATGAAGGTATGTTGTAATTGTTCAAAAAATTTTTTTTGTTATTTAAGTTTTATGTTGTTTGCTTAGTCATCACATCAGTGAAATAAGTAGTAATTTTATGCTTGATATTTTATGCCTGAAATAACATACAGAAAGGACATGAGGTCTTCCTCCACCAGTAAAGGGTTGGCCCTTCTCAATTTATATTTTTTTTTATGATCAGATCATGTAATTTTATCATTTGTTAGATCTCATTAAATGATGTTATTATAATGAAGTATCTTCAACTTTAAAGGATGCTGACCAGGAAACTGGCAGAGACTTGAACCCAAAACAGACACAAGCCATAACAGGCGGTGAGAGAGACACTGTGAATGAGTTACGTAACCCTGACAGACCGTCCACCATGCCTCTAGTCAGTGTACCGGAACAAAATGATGTCACAGAACGTAAACGAGGCCAGAGAATGTCATCACCGGAGAAATGGGAGTGGAAACAGATGGCTGCAGCAAATGTCATAGATGTATCAGAGTTACCAGATTTCGATGAGGAGACTGGTGTATTACCAAAAGAAGATGACTCCGGTGTGTTTAATATTCTAGTACATTGTATTCAGTTTTAGATGCTTAGTCAGATTTCATCTCTTAGATATCTGTATTGTAGTGTATAAAATGAAATGCTGCATAAGCCTTTATATCCAAATATATAGATACTTTACAGTACACGGTTACAATGTGGCCTTACTGTTAGTGTATAGCATGTCAGATTTTTGTAATAGCTTGGAGTGACTTATTCTAACAATTTGAAGCCTAAAAGGGATCTAAGGAATAATCTTTTAATCATAATTGTGCTATTAAAATCACTGATACAACTGCGAATATCAGAAGTAGGAAGGGTTGGGGGGGGGCTTCGTTGTTCTGTGGTTAAGATTGCCTACTTCGAATCACAATATATCTCTAGGTTCAAATCCTGACTGGCAAACTGAATTCTTCCATGTGAGGGAGATGTCTAGGCAACCAATGAAGTCTGTTTTGTTGTAACCTGAAAACTGCACATGAAGAATGTAAAGCTTTGATTACATTGTTGGTATAATATATGATATGATATATTCTAGATGAGGATATAGAGATGGTATAATATATGATATGATATATTCTAGATGAGGATATAGAGATAGGTATAATATATGATATGATATATTCTAGATGAGGATATAGAGATGGTATAATATATGATATGATATATTTTAGATGAGGATATAGAGATAGAGATGGTATAATATATGATATGATATATTCTAGATGAGGATATAGAGATAGAGATGGTAGAAGAAGAAGCTCCATTTCTCACTGGTCACGGTAAACAAGGCATTGAACTTAGTCCTGTCAAAATTGTTAAGGTAACTTTTGACTTTATAATCTATATTTGATTTATTTAGGAATGAATAAGAAATATATTCTTTTAAACTAGCTACAACCTCAAATTTGATGTAAGCAAACATATTAATAAATTATGTACTTCATAAAATAAATGTTCAGATTTATGTTAATTTATCATTTTTATGCCCCCACAAAGTGGGAGCATATAGCGTTGCACTTGTCCGTCCGTACGTCTGTCCGCTCTACCGAACAGGGATATGGGGCCATCTAACTGTAAACAAAACAAAAGAGAACAATAGAGTTCATTCCGTAACAATAGAGTAAGGGGCCATTGGCCCTCTATTAAACAATAGAAAATAACAAAAGAAATGGCCCCTTATTCCAATTCGGCCGGACGTCCGTCCGTCTGTCCCGAAATCTTGTGAACGCAACTCCTCTTAAACCGGATGGCAGATTTTGCTTAAACTTCCAGGGATGACAACCCTAATGTGTAGATGGTAGTAAAGAAAGGAATTTTTGCTGCGACCAAATTTAACAGAATTATGGCCCTTTGTTGATTTTTTCACTATATACTACATGTATGTAGAAATTTTGTAAACGCAACTCCTCTTAAACCGGATGGCAGATTTTGCTTAAACTTCGAGGGATGAACAACCCTAATGTGTAGATGGTAGTAAAGGAAGGAATTTTTGCTGCAACCAAATTTAACAGAATTATGGCCCTTTGTTGATTTTTTCACTATATACCATATAGAAATTTTGTGAACGCAACTCCTCTTAAACCGGATGGCAGATTTTGCTTAAACTTCCAGGGATGAACAACCTTAATGTGTAGATGGTAGTAAAGAAAGGAATTTTTGCTGCGACCAAATTTAACAGAATTATGGCCCTTTGTTGATTTTTTCACTATATACCATATAGAAATTTTGTGAACGCAACTCTTAAACCGGATGGCAGATTTTGCTTAAACTTCGAGGGATGAACAACCTTAATGTGTGGATGGTAGTAAAGGAAGGAATTTTTGCTGCGACCAAATTTAACAGAATTATGGCCCTTTGTTGATTTTTTCACTATATACCATATGTAAGTTGTCAGTGGGGGCATCCTTGTCCTTTGGACACAGTTCTAGTTTATTCTCACAACACAGTCTGTATTCACTAAATTTTGCGATGAAAAATACCCACCAGAAAACACATGGTATGTCCATTTTAGTTAAACTTGATTAGCCTCATTTTACTGATTAGTTTTATGGACCTTGTATACTGACCTCCTATCATGCTCTCATCTATGTTAGTTCTAGTAGATGCTCTCAGTAGTTCTAGAAATACCAACTTGCATACAAAATCTTTACCAAGAAGTGCCACGGCTGCTGACACCGACGCCAATGCCTGGGTCAGTACAATAGCTATCCATATTCTTCAAATAGTCTGACTTAAAACTATAAGTAATTATAAATTAATAACATCAAGCAAAGTGGCATTTTTTTGGTTAAATCAACAGTAATAATGAAATTAACATAATAAAGTTTTTGTATATAATATAGAATCCTGATGGATCTCTATCACAAGCTGCTATGATGCAGAGTGCATTACAGAAAGAGAGACGAGAAATAAAACAAGCTCAGAGAGAGGCTGAGATGAATTCTATACCGTCTGCTGGGGGCAGTGAGTGGCAGGATCCTATGGCAGATGGTAACTTTGAAATATTCTTCACTATCATTGTTATACAACCATTATTACACATAATTTACTAGCAAAGTTCTATTAAAGAGTTAAAAATATATTTCACGCTTAACTATTTTCTTTTTTTGCACCATCCATTATCTATTCTGTTAATATCAATATGAAAATTAGACAGTGTAGATCATGGATAAACTCCACAGAGCCTCTTGGCTAAGGGGTTGTCTATACAGGTTGAGGCGTAACAATTGCAGCCTGGCTAACACTGCATGATCACTAATTATTTGAGTCAAAGCATCTGTTAGCTCCCGCAGGTGAGGTGGTTTAGACCCCTGGTGTTGCTTTAAGTTTGTAACACCTGAGGTTAGCCAAAGTCATCTTTATGCTGTGAACCAAATCAAACAAAAAAAAACAGCAAAATAACTGCACAGACAAGCAGCCTGGCCTGACACTTTTCTTGTGGCAAAAACCAATCACTTTCAGTTCCAGCAGGGTAATGATTTAAAGATACAGAATTTGTTCTTGTCAAGTTTTATTCTTTGAATTTTTGAAGAGCTTGATTAATATTGATATAAATTGATATTCCATTTATTATTGTTTTATCTTTATCAATGTTAATGATCAGGTGATAAGAAACTTGCCAGTATGCGAGGTGTAGGATCAGCTCCCGCAGATCTCCCAGAATGGAAGAAACATATAACTGGAGGACAGAAAGCCTCGTATGGTAAGAAGGAGAAAAAATCATTGCTGGAACAACGACAAAGTTTACCCATTTATAAACTGAAAGATGAACTTATCAAGGTATGATGCAAACTTATATATAGTTTTAATGCCTATTATAGAATGTCTGTTCATAGTGAATAGATTTAAAATCCTAGCTACAAATACAAAAGCTATTTCTCATAGTGCAAAGACAAGGGCTGTCATTTTAACTTAGTGTCAACTGGCAAAATTAACCTTTACCTTGCTAGAAATGTGTGCAGTCTGACCAGGCTCTATACTTCTGGCTGACTAGCTTTACATTTTCATCTTGATACCCCCACAGCTGATAATGGATAATTCTAAAAATAAAAGTTGGGCAATTTACAATATTTAATGGGTTAAGTATCAGTATCAAGATTAGAAGAATAAAAAAGAGGTTTAGATTTGTTATATGTTACCATAAAAACATTTTAATGAATGTAAGAAGTCATATTTCATTGTCAAAATTTCTGTTCATTTCAAGATGATTAACATTAGGGGTTTGAATATTGACAACAAATTAAGCTATATGAATAGCTTAGGATAAGTTAGTAGTAGTAGCTAGGTGCCTTGCTGTAGTAAGAAGTAATGCTGTGCGGAATGTCTGGGGGTCCTTGTAGGGTGGTAAAGCTTGGAAGACTCCACAGTATTTTTGTGGGATGAAACCCAAAGCAAACAACACAAATAAATATTTGATTTATAATTTCCTGCAGGCTGTACATGACAACCAGGTGTTAATTGTAATTGGAGAGACAGGATCAGGGAAGACAACTCAGATAACACAGTATCTAGCCGAGGCTGGGTATACTACACGAGGAAAGATCGGATGTACACAACCTCGTCGTGTGGCTGCTATGTCGGTGGCAAAGAGAGTGTCAGAGGAGTTTGGATGTAGACTTGGCCAGGAAGTAAGTTTGAACTTTGCAATTATCTTTAATAGTTTAAGCACCTTATTTTAAAATGTCTGCATAAATAAAAATCTAAGAAACATAGCAGTAAGTGTATAAGATAGAGGTGTTATTCTATAATGGTAAATATTTTAAACTTACTAACTTCAATACTCTCATTTTAGCAGTTAGAACTTCAAAATGCATACTGCAAAAGTTTAAATACTTTTATGCTTAGGGGGTATTTAAGATTGTTTATAGATTGTGTATTTATCTGTTGGTGAGAACTGACTGTATTACACCTGTAATAAAAGCATAAACACAGAGTCTAGGATTCAATAGATACTTCAAAAGATAATTCAATAGATATCAATACTCACCCCTAAAAACCACCTATGCTGAGGCCCTGTTCTATGTTATCTACCTATGCTGAGGCCCTGTTCTATGTTATCTACTGGTGTAGTAAAACTTGATGAAAAACTATTGTTAGGTTGGATATACAATGCGTTTTGAAGACTGTACTAGCCAGGAGACAAAGATAAAGTACATGACAGAAGGTATGTTATTAAGAGAATGTCTGATTGACAGAGATCTAACACAGTATCAGATTATGATGTTAGACGAGGCTCACGAGAGAACTGTCAGTACTGATGTACTCTTTGGATTACTGAAAGAGGTAAACGTTTGATTTTTATCATCTGTTAATGTAATATATGTGTAGTAAAATTATTTCTTGCATATCAGACTGGCATTTCCGTTAGTTTTACCCATGCTGGAAATTTCATCTGGCATGGAGGGTGCCAAATGAGTCGTGTGCTATACAATGGCACGCTTAGGATTATGTAATTTTACCGTAATGAATTAAGTTGTAATTTCATACGCTGTTGTAAGAAAATAGGTACGGGTGTAATGACATAAATTTCTATGGATTATTGTTTTATTAAGGTAAAAAGTTTAAGATTTAATGGAATAAGAAAAAATATCTGACATATGTCAGCCTCATTACCGCCCAATGAGCAGGTCCCTTCGGGACGGATATTCCGGTGCAGACCGCAACATATGACAGATATTATTATTCTAGATTTTATCACATAATCATGAGTCATAGTGTTTCTTGTCAATTTTATGTATACATGTTCAATAGATGTAGTAATTCTGCTGGATTTAGCAGACTTTATTTATATTTTGTTGTTTTAATTTATTTTCATTGATCAAACTAGAAAAAAAGGTACTGTTAAATATAAGGTATGTTTGTGAGGTAATACACTTTACCTGCCAGCAATTTGACCTGTTTTGACTCAGTGACAGTGAATTAATATAGGGTAGACATAAAACATATATATCCACTTTATTTGTCAACAGTTTTCACTGTTGACTGGTTTAAATGGATTAAAAACATCATATTAGTAGATGAGAAAACCCATGAATACTTACTTCATTACAATTTTTTTTGACAATGAATATAGAAATTGTTAAAGGAATAATTTTTGTTTGAATCAAACAGTCAAGCAATATTTGCCCAATACTCATAGGATAATGAAAATAACAGTAAATCTGACCTTTTACATTATCATAATTTAGTCTATATGTTATTGTAATTCATGTATTTAATTTATCATGATATATAGGCTGTAGTGAAGAGAAAAGATCTCAAGTTGATTGTTACATCAGCCACACTGGATGCTGTTAAGTTTTCACAGTATTTCTTTGAATCTGTAAGTTATTTCTTATCATTGTTATGAATATGCTTCTTTAATATTATAATGGGGTCTCCATTGCCAGCTGAGTGGGTATAGTTGCCATCTTTTAGTCACTGATGTGGGTTTGAATTTGCTAGGGACTTTAGATTCTTTCATTTAAGGTAGCTATTCAGTTAGCTAACAGAGCATGATGGTTCTTCCTCCAGCTGTAAAGCTGGAAAATCATCATATTACATTTACAGTGTCAGTTTGATTTAAAATGAAATAAGAAACAAATGAACTTAAATATGATGGTTATAATTCTACAGTTTGTACATACATTTAAGAAATGTTGCCAATATATCAGTATGTATTATTAATGATGACCAATTCTCATCTTTCAGCCAATTTTTACGATTCCTGGACGTACATATCCTGTTGAGATCTTGTATACAAAAGAGGCGGAGACAGATTATCTTGATGCATCTATGATAACAGTCATGCAGGTTGGTATAACAACACTATAGTCTGTTGTAATAGACTGGTATATTTAGAAAATAAATATCAATTTTGAGTGCATTGTTGTAGAATAATGCACAGTTTGAGTTCAGATGTCTACGAATATATTACAATATATATCTTGTGTAATATTATATTTTATCACATAAGCCGCGACGCAGGAGTGTAATAAAGCCATTTAATAAAAAAGATATTACACTAGACGATATAACAATAGTGTAAAAACACTTTGACGTGACGTCATTTGCGCTATAAACATAGCGTTAAAGCTCGCTAATGTTAGCATTACACTATAGGCGCGTCAAAGAAAAATGACTCTTGTTAACAATTTACTGTTCTTATTTTATATATGTGATAAATAGAATATTATATCCGTGTAGATTCAGTACTAAATTGATTGAACTAGTTGAATAAAACAATATTATGCTCGCCAGAGACTTGCATAATATGATTTTATTCAAATCGTTCAATAAATTTAGTATTAAACCTACTCTCATTTAATATCCTCTATTTATATAGTTACATAAATATCATATTGATGATTGTATGTTTGCCATGTGTATTATAAAGATATATTTTGTAATAGATACATATAATGGAAATATTTTGACCATATGTTATATTGTTAATTTTGCAATATATTTTATATAGATACATGTGATCAATACATTTTTTTGTCATATTTATATCATATTCAAACATTTTCTAAATGATTTTACATTGATATTTATATCTGCTTGATAAATGTTGCTATATATATATATATATATTTTCGATATTTGTTATATATATATATTGCCATATATGTTATATTGATACATTTGGTAATGTATTTTAGATACATCTGATGGAACCACCTGGAGATATATTGTTATTTTTGACTGGTCAAGAAGAGATAGATACTGCCTGTGAGATATTGTATGAACGTATGAAAGCCCTCGGTCCCGAGGTACCAGAACTGATTATTCTACCTGTATATAGTGCTCTACCTAGTGAAATGCAGACTAGAATCTTTGACCCTGCTCCACCAGGTTCCAGAAAAGTAAGTTCTCTAATGATTTTATTGGAAATTATACATTTTATTTAGGTTTAAATTAGATTTAGATGCTGATTTATTACTTTTATAACTTCTACAGTCTAGGCATTATTTGTTTCCAGTATTGTTTCAAAGTTTAATCAGGTGCATATATCTACATACATTTCAACCTTGCTATCTAGGATGTAAGTTATAACTTAAATTACAAAAGATATGTATATATTTATGTCTGTAGTATGGTGTAACAATTATAAATTATTATAATTACAGGTTGTTATAGCAACAAATATTGCAGAGACTTCACTCACTATAGATGGCATTTATTATGTGGTTGACCCAGGATTTGTTAAACAGAATGTTTACAATGCAAAAACTGGCATGGATCAACTTATTGTCACTCCAATTTCACAGGTAAGATTTCATATTAATGAGATTTCATGAATATCATGTATAACAGCATTTATGAAGAACTTTCACAAGGCTGTAAAATTTTATTGATGCCTGTTATCATATTCTAAGATCATGCAAAGTTTAAACAAATTTTGTTATGTATGTTCCATCTATATAATGTAAAAAAGCATAAGCCTTCAAAGATTTTTAAATTGAGTAGGTCCTATCTGGGATTATCTAGGTATGTAAATGAGAATAATATTATGTCTTTAATACATTCCTTTTCATCTACAAACGGGATATAGTTCAGTTCTACGAAAACAGTAAATGTCACTTGTATAGATATTGTTTGTACAATCGATCTGTTAAAGTTTTATCAGTTGCAGATATCTACATACATTTGACCCTGCAAGTTTACACTATAATCTAATGTACGCTCTTCTGTATCAATAATTCTGATGCATCAATTTAGATTTTGAACCTCAACACGCATATGATGCAAGGACATAATTCTCACATGTCATGTATATAATCATTATACATTGTAATGGCATTGTTAAACCATATCCTACTGGTGACAACTGAATCAACCTATATGGCCAGTGCAGACCATGGTCATACTATCTGATCATGGTCTGCCCTGTTTGCTATTCAGTCAGTACATATTTTTGAAATTTTCCCTAAAAAAAGTGAATGTTTTGGTCCAGATTAAAATCTTGACCATCATTTTAGATATCTTGTGTGATAAAGATTAATACACGTTCATACAACTTATAGTTGTCCTTTATATGTTGTTGAAACACTTTAATACATTTGTTTGTAATGTTATTCTGATACATCAATATACAAATATCGTTATAAGTGGAGTTTATTGTATTTAAACATCTCTTTGTATATATAACAGGCTCAAGCGAAGCAGCGTGCAGGTCGTGCTGGTCGTACAGGACCTGGTAAATGTTACAGATTGTACACAGAACGAGCTTATAGAGATGAAATGTTACCAACAAATGTCCCTGAAATACAAAGAACTAATTTAGCTAGTGTTGTGTTATCTCTAAAAGCTATGGGAATCAATGATTTATTAACATTTGACTTTATGGATGCTCCGCCCATGCAAACCTTGGTGTCGGCCATGGAACAATTACATGCTCTCAGTGCATTAGATGATGAAGGACTGCTTACAAGGCTCGGTAGAAGAGTAAGTTCTCTCTAATAAAATGATAGGAATAATTCTTTCTTGGAACATTAACTTTATTGATATAATTTATTGATATAATTAGTAATATAACAAAATAAGATATTTTTTGCTTCATTTAAGTTTTTTTGTTATGGTGTTATAACTAGTTAAATAAAAAAAATGAAAGTTTACATTGCTATGTATGCTGTGTAAATTATGACAAATGAATGCAATCTTAAGATAGACATGTACCGTATAGTTAACCTTGAAATATATTTTTCAGATGGCAGAGTTTCCCTTGGAGCCTATGTTATCTAAGATGTTGATTATGTCTGTACAGCTGAGCTGTTCTGATGAAATTCTGACCATTGTTTCAATGTTGTCTGTACAAAATGTATTTTATAGACCTAAGGTAGGTTTTTTTGATGTATGCTTTTTTGTGTAAACAGGCTGTCCTAAGTAAATTTATATGAAAAAATATTTGGAATACTGGTGAAAGTGACATTATGTTTATCCAAGTTTAAATGGTCAGTGAATAGGTAAAACTCAAAATAACTTGACATTTTGACATAATTGTGTTCAATTTAATATTGAACTTTGACAAAATACTCAATACTCCACGCGACCATTAGAAATTTCTATAAATATTGTTCCGAATGTATTGGTAACATTCAAATTTTAAAATAAAAAGAGTGGGGCAGTCTATTTATAATTTAGGTTGTTATTATAAATATTTATGATAAACATTTTTCCATTAAATGGTCAATCACCATAATGACAGTCAATCTTTTAAGGTGTAAGCCCGATGAGTTAATATTCTTACAATAACAAAGTTCTTACCATACTTGATTTATTTTATAGCTTTCTAGGCAAGAGTAGATATTTCAACTAATGATTTACTTCTTTGTGCTAAACTCACTGTAATGTAGGAGATTAGATTTTTAAGCTTTTCCTTTTTAGCTCGACTTTTCTATGAAAAGGGGAGCTATCCTACTCGCCCCGGCGTCGGCGTCGGCGTCACACCTTGGTTAAGTTTTTCGTACCACCCCACTTTATTTCAGAAGTATTACAAGTATGGCTTTGAAACTTACCATACTTGTTCACCATCATAACCTCCATCTACAGACAAGAGTACATAACTCTGTCAAGGTTTTTGACAGAATTATGGCCCTTTTTTGACTTAGAAAGTGTATTGAGCTTGGTTAAGTTTTTTTGTACCACCTCACTTTATTTCAAAACCATTGGAGGTATTGCTTTGAAACTGACCATACTTGTTTACCATCACGACCTTCATCAACAGACAAGAGGACATAACTCTGTCAAGGTTTTTGACAGAATTATGCCCCTTTTTGACTTAGAAAATACATTGAATATGGGTAAAATCCACTTATTGCCTTAACCCTTTGAGATATTGCTTTGAAACTTTTAATGCTATTTCACATCATTACCCCCATCTGTACGCAAGAGAAGGTAACTCTGTAGGGATTTGTTTTAAAAATTAAGGCCTTTTATCGACTTAGAATTTGGTTAAGTTTTTTGTACCAGTCAACTTTTTGACTGAACTGGTTGAGATATTAAATTGAAAGTTGGAATACTTGTTTACCATCATGGTCCCAAAACTGGGCAGGAGAAGGTAATTCTGTTAAGGATTTTATTTGAATTTGGCCCTTTTTGACTTAGAAACTCAGTTAAAATTTTCATTCTTGTCCACTGATTGTTGACCTAACCATTTGAGATATTACTTTGGAAGTTGGAGTTCTTATGTGCCATCATGAGACCTATCTGTAAGCAAGAGAAGATAACTCTGTGAAAATGTTTCTTGATTTGTACTTAGAAATTCCTAGTTAAAGTCTTGTGTGCCCTTAAACTGTCAAAGTTTTGTTTTATAGGCAAGCACTAAAAAAGTCGAGCGCGCTGTCCTTCTGACAGCTCTTGTTTCCTATGGATATCATAGTATTTATAATTATAACAGACAAAAGTAGGTTTTGTAAACAAATGTTTGTTATGTTGTCAGGATAAACAAGAACTAGCAGATCAGCGTAAGGCAAAGTTTCATCAGATAGAAGGTGACCACGTGACACTGTTAGCAGTTTATAATGCCTGGAAAAATAATAAATTCTCCAGTCCTTGGTGCTTTGAAAACTTTGTACAAGTGCGGACATTAAAGCGGGCCCAGGATGTACGTAAACAAATGTTGGGTATAATGGATAGGTATGTTAAACATTTCTTCTTACATAATATAAAAGTAAATAATTTAACTGCCATAGTCTGCTTGTGGCAACTAAATCTACCCATGCTGGCCATGATTATACATTCTCTTCTGAAATTCTTTCTAGAAATGATGACTACTAGTTTTGTCCACAGATGGACAAGTCCATTTGAAAAAAATTTAGTGTAGTATAGGTAAATGACTTAAAGGCACATGTAGAATGATGCCACAGTTATGATTATTCTCTAAAACCAATTTTAGCATGATTCCCTTGCACGAAATTTTTTTTCAGGGTCACTTGTTCTGTAGGATGAGGTGCTGCATTAATCCAATTGAGCAAGCTACATTTTCTACTCTGTTGCAAATTCTGCAAGTAAATACAAATGGACATGTAGAAATTGTTTGAATTCTGTCCCTTGACAACTAACTCTAAAGCATGTTAATATAAGAAAGTTTAGTGCACAAATACTTTTCCTTTGCATAGTTTCCACTTTGTTTTCAAAATAAAACATGCGTTATAACTTATATACTGATCATATAATTTGAACAGATAATAAGATTATTATATGTAAAAGGGATATTTATGAGATGAGGTTGTTTATAATCAACAGGCACAAGTTAGATGTTGTATCATGTGGGAAGAACACATCTAAAGTACAAAAGGCAATATGTAGTGGTTTCTTTAGGAATGCGGCGAAGAAAGATCCCCAGGAGGGGTATAGGACACTTGTAGATAGTCAGGTTGTTTATATACACCCCTCTAGTGCTTTATTCAACAGACAACCAGAATGGTAAATATTCTTGATTTAATATTGAACTTTTTAGACTAAATCCCTCTGTACAGAACTTTGTTAAAATTAAAACTGTGTTGATTTAGTTTTGAATTAATTTGTGGAAAAAATCTTTATGAAAGAAATAAATGAGTGAAAGTTTTAATTCGACATTTTAAGATAGGAAATGGATTTTGAGCCAAAGTTGTTACAGATAATGAAGTTGTAGGATTTTTAAAGAAAACAGTATGGGAAGCTTATAAGTTTAATGTTTTGCCATATTATAAATACCTCAATTGCTTGTAAAGAAATGTGATAAAGGAATTTATTGGGTTGTATAGAGGCTTAATGCTTTGTATTGACAATACCTTGGACATATGAACTATTTTACACAAATTGTTTTATCTTAAATTATTCTTTTGACAGTCTAAGTTAAATTATAGAGACTCCTATAATACTAGCAATGTAATAAAACCTTAGTGCAACATTATATTAAAGCATCAAAGCTTTTTAGTGATAATCAAGAAAATTAAGGGGTTGGGGGTTAATTTGAGGCTACTGATTCCTCTAGAGGGTAACAAGAATTTTATAATAAGAAATGTTTAGTTTAAACTCTTACTATTTATTTTCAGGGTAATTTATCATGAGCTTGTGTTAACAACAAAGGAGTATATGAGAGAAGTTACAGCAATGGATCCAAAATGGCTCGTGGAGTTTGCTCCAAAATTCTTCAAGTTTTCTGATCCTACTAGACTTAGTAAACAAAAGAAACAACAAAAGATTGAACCATTATATAACAAATATGACGATCCTAATTCATGGAGAATATCCAGAGCTTTCAGAAAGTTTCATACAAAAGTTACATTCTGATTTGAACACCCTTGCTCATGTCTGTGAATTGTTGAATGTTGCAATGTTTGTGAAATTATAGAAATATTGCAGCAATTTGTAGTTACCTAATACCAGCAGAGGATAATGATGAATTGTCAATTCTATATATAAAAATATTTCCATACTTGTGAAGATGAGTAAGCTTATAGTATGAATTATTTTGTACTGTTTATTCTGTATATTTATGGATTTGTAAAGATAACTACATCTTTGCTTTAAAACCTAGAAATATCCCAGTAAAACTGACTATAGCAGGTTTGCATTTGTTGATAAAAATAATATTTTTACAAGATCGATGTCGTCTTTGTTTCTTGAGAAAGTGTACATCATTTTCATTTGCTACCATAAATTTTGATGAAATGGTACATTATAAAAAATACTGTATATCTTTAATGTGTGAATTGGTTGCTAGGGTACTTGAGTTGTCTTAGCCAGATTGGTAATTGTAACTTCACTGTTTGACAAACACATGTACAATACTTCTGTATATGTAACACAGTGACTACCTTACTGTGAGAAAACTTGTAGCTGTAATAACATGCCAAGATTCTAACATACAGTATAATGTTTCAGTCTCATATGCTAATATTTTTTCAGTCTGAAAGCAGTCAGATAAAAAAAATCTTTGTCTATTTATAAACCTGTATTTGTATATGTGTATATATATATATGATTTATGGTTTATTTTGTACAGACTGTATTACAGTCAATACAACCTGAGATAGTACAAATAGTCTTACTTGTTTTTATTCCATGACGAAAAGGTGGCGGGAGATTTGGAAATAGCCCCCTCCCACATGTTTGTCTGACACATAAAAGGTATTTGATGTATCAACTTGAAAGATCTCGGTAAAAGGGAGTGCAGTGCAAAAGAACAATTACTCTATCTTTCATAACGTTTTAGTTATTGCCCTTTGCTGTTTTCATGCTTTGTTTTTAGTTCATCTGTCACAAAGTGACATGGTGAGCTTTTGTGATCGCTTTTTGTCTGGCGTCCATCCGTCCAGCGTCCGTCTGTAAACTTTTACTTTAAACGACATCTCATAAACCGCTGAGCCAATTTCATCCAAACTTCACAGGAATGTTCCTTTGGTGGTCACCTTTAGAAATTGTTCAAATAATTTAATTTCATGCAGAACTCTGGTTGCAATGGCAACCAAAAGAAAAAACTTAAAATATCTTCTTTTAAAAAATCCCAAAGAGGTAGAGCTTAGATATTTGGCATGAAACATCTTTTAGTGAGTGTCTATCAAGTTTGTTCAAATAATAGCCCTTGGGTCAAAATTGGCCCCGTCTTAGGTGGTCATTGCTTTTCCTTATATGTACAGTATATAGTAAAAACTTAAAAAATCTTCTTTTAAAAAACCCAAAGAGCTAGAGCTTAAATATTAAGCATGAAACATCTTCTTGTGTGTGTCTACAAAGCTTGTTCAAATAAAAGCCCTGGGATCAAAATTGTCGCCGCCCCGGGGTTCTGATTTTCCTTATATGTCTATAGTAAAAACTTAAAAAGTCTTCTTTTAAATAACTCATACAGCTAGAGCTTAGATGTTAAGCATAAAACATTTTCTAGTGAGTGTCATCCAAATTTGTTCAAAGAAAAGCCTCAGGGTTAAATTGGCGGGGGGGGGGGGTCTGATTTTCCTTACATGTCTATATTAAAAACTTTAAAAAAAACCAAAGAGCAAGAGCTTAGATATTAAGCATGAAACATCTTTAAATGGGTGTCTACAATGTTTGTTCAAATAGAAGCCCTAGGGTCAAAATTAGCCCCGCCCCAATGAAAGGGACATTTAAACATTTGACCTATTTCTCAGGTGAGCGATCCAGGGTCCTCTGGGCCGTCTTGTTTGTTTGTAGCATAACTTAAAAAGTAATTGAGATCCTATCATTGAAGAGGGAATAGCAATCATATTCATTTAATTATTGCCCTTTGTTTTCATGCTTTTTTGTCCAGAGCAAAACTCTGAAAGGATTTTAGCTATGAATTTTTTAGTTAGATATATCTCATTTAGTGGGAGTGCCGTGCACAAGAGTGATAAACCTATGCTTCATAACTTTCTCCCTTTATTATTTTTGACCAAAAAATAACTCAAAAAGTTTTGTTAAGGAGGAGTGCAATGCACAAGTGTTAATACTCGTAGTTTGTGGAGTTATTGCCCTTTGTTATTTTTCATGCTTAATTTTTGTCAAGAACCCTTCTGGAATAATTCTTGGAATGTTAACTTGACACTTTATAGGTGGATAGATCTCAATGAGGAGGAATGCAGTGCACAGGTATAATACTTCACTTATTGCCCTTTGTCACTTCCCTTGCATAATTTTTGTTCAGACCATAACTCATAACACTAAGGTGAAATTAATTTGAACTTCAATGAAGGAAAGATAACAGTACGGACGAATGTAGTTGACAAAGTCATAAATGTAAATAATGTTATGCAACATAATCTTACAGCACACGAAATGAAATAGATTCGGTTGCCCCCTATATGGGAATGTTATGGCTAAAAATACCTTAAAACTTTTTATAATGATTAGTGAATGAATCATCAGAAAACTTTGTAGAAGGTTCAATATGAAGACTGCAAAATAAATTAAGTCAGCCTCCTTAAGGAAAAAAACATGGCTTAATGTAGATATATACATGTGTGTCTGAATAGATTTGTCATGATCATAATTTGGTGATTATTTCGAATGAACTAGTAATGCCTTGCGGAAACCTGTGATAGGATAGACTTGACTCTAATTTCTGACACTATAAACGTCAAAATTTGGCACGAGTATGAAGGAAAATGAGCGTTTATTTTGTTGTGGTCAGTCATGCGACATTATGTATTTAAAGACGGTATAATAGGATTACAACATATTTGGCACAAACCACATATAAAGCAGATTAAAATAATACATATAATGTGACAGAATCACGAAAGATTAATAACCAAATATAAGTGTTAGATCTATATTATGAATCAGGTCAAAATGTAAGTGAATGAAGGCTGCCAAAATTTACAACTAACAGAAAGTAGGACCCCTGCGTCTGCCAGGAAGCTAGTATTTAACTGTCATTATAACTTTAGTTGTTGTTTTTTTTGTCCAAATTCAATATGTTGAACGTTGTAAAAGAAATATTAAATGGCAAGTATTGATGCAAAACATGCCATTATTGTCTGAAATCAGATGTGATTAAATCACTGACTAACCGGTACAGTTAGATTATAATTATATTAAAGGGATTTTATGACTATCATGGAGATCAGATTTGTATTTTGAAACAGAGCGCCTGATAAGTTACCCAGTTTGAAATAAATATTCTGAAACAAGTGAAATTTCATATCCGATATAACATTCTATGAAATTTATAATAAATACGTTTCGGACTTTCTTGCGAACGAGGAATATACCGTATTTCAACGATATGGTTGTCCATCGTTAATATTGAAAACACCGTCATTTTACGTTATGGGGATAGGTGTTTGTTTGCTGTGAAATAAAAATCTCATATAAACACAGGTGATTATAAATGCACATTTTGACGAAAATACGTTTAGTACGTTACGGGTCATTATGCGGTATAGGTTAATAGGATACTCACTACGTGTCAAACCGTAAATTGGAAGTTACCGTTAAATGACTGAAACGTAGAATTCCGTAAAATTAGCAATAATTAATCATCTTGTGTTTAGAAAAATGTCATAAATAAGGTTTTGACAATTTAGACAAACATATCTTCTATAAGGTAGAAACATGTTTTAGAAGCCTTATTATTAGTTAAATGAAAAAACGCATGGTTGAAATAAGTTAGTATTTGTAGCTTACTTTACCTAAAATTGATTTGAACTTAATTACCAATTTTATTATCCAATAATATGATTAATAAACGATCAGTGACACTCTTAAACCGATTTTTATAAAAATGACATAGTAGTTTTAAAAAAAACTTGTTTCTTAAAACATTTATTTTATTTACCATCATTTGAAAAATGCTTCCAAAGTATAGCTAAAGCAAAATAATGTGATGAAAATATTGCCGGGTTTCCTACGACAAAACAACATCCGCTTTTGAGAATAGAAAATTTTGACACGTTTTATTACGTTTTGGGTGTTCTTTCGTAAAATAGGGTCGGCTTTTGGAGAAACGAAAAAACGATACGTTTAAATACGTTACTGTCGCGGATGCAGGATATCTTTCTGGATGCCTTTAGCGTTAATGTGAAAGTGACTAGATATCTTGTTAAAAAAAGATAAACATATTAAAACTGATCTTCGTGTTTTAAGATATAATAGAAACTGAGTAACAACTTAACTCAAGTTGGCACAACTTAAACTAAGTTCGCATGTTTTGTTAAGTTGTGTTAACATCTACGTTATACAAGCGATGTCATGTCAATTCAATTGGAAAAAAGCCTATTAAAATTTCATTTGTTAAAGTTTTTTGGTTATAATACGAGCAGAATCCTTTATATATAACTTGCAGGTTAAAAATGTCGGAAATGGGCACGAAAGATTTTAGAAACCAGCAACATATTGTCTTCGAATCTAGTTTACGCATATCAAGAGACTACAAATATGATGTACATCTATATTATACTAGTGCATAATTATGTAATTAATAATCAAACAGACAGAGAGAATGTTTGTCTCCCGACAACAAATAAATGTTTCAGCACAAAAATGGTATTATAACTTGATAAACGAAGTCCGTGTGATTACAGTCAATATTTGAATCATTTACCAATCATTTACTGTAGCATATAAATACTTACCAGTCTGATAAAATTGATATATAAGTTTATATCAAGACTTGTATTATATTATAATCAGGCTAGTTTCAATCTATCTATGTCTACCAATTCACAGACTGTTGGCTTAAACCTGCTCACATCTTCTCTTAACTGAATCAACACATACACAGTCAAATCTTTTATAGTGCTATCATTAACTAAACATATGTCGCTAGCTCTGTAATTATTCATGAAAACTGTACCCTTTCATGAAAATTGTACCCTATCGCAAATCACATATATCACTCAAATTAAACTATTAAAATATCAGACAGTTTTGTTAAAAAATGTTTCCTTTTTAAAGTTTGATATTCAATAAGGATTTGTTTTTATATGAAACAATTAAGTTTTAGCATTTTTTTATTACAATAATGTAGTGGAATAAACTTTCAATAAAATCATGGTGGAATTCTGTTTTAAGCACGAAGACTTTATTTTATTTGCTGGTAAACAAGATTTTATATTTCTAATTTATTTGTTCTTTTTTGTTTTGTTTTTAAAATGATACAACATACCATGACATTTATTTGATTTATGTTTTAATAATTAATACAAACACATTATCTTATTTAAACAAAGTTATGTTAATGATATTATTAAAACTATGCCTTTCAAGTGTTTATGATTACATTATATATCAGGTGTCCTAGGATTACTTTCATTGTCACATCTAGCTCATGGTACTACAAACAGTTCGGTTCTATCATCCCAGCCAACGATGGCATTAAACTCCACGCCTGTTTCAATCACTTCATCAATGTCGCCATTGACGTCATCTTCGATCTCCCGAGATGTATATACAAACTCGTCCAGATATATATCGCCTACACCAAGTCTAAGACAATACTCCACTACAGTAGAAAAATCTTCTTCTGCAAACAAAACCTCATCATTGCGGACTCCCACATCATCAACACGCAGCTTCCAACATATATTGCCATTAAGTGTTTTATCAACAAAACATGTAAATTCAGGACATAGTAATTCGCTTCTGACAGCATCAAGATCGCATTCATCGCATAGTGTAATATCAGTGTCAACTGTGCGTGTACACATACAATCATCATCCACTGCAATGTTACTTTCTTCAGATATACCAGTTCCTATATCAAGTTTATCGCCACCGAAGGTGAACAACTTATCTCTTTATTCCGATATTAGTTATCAGTTCGCGACGAGTACCATTATTTCAAATCATCACGTGCCTTTGTCACCGACCACTTCGTCAGCCACATCTACGTTTGGGATATTAACAGCGGCATCTTTGACAAATTTGACTACCTCTGTACAGACGCAGTTTACATCAATCCCTGGAACCTTTGCTACCACTTCCATAACTGTGAATGGCTCTTCTCAAACTAGCATCAAACCAACTGTAACGACGACAGGTGGTATAGTTTCACACTCGCCAAGTATTCATCTAGTAAAACCCAGTATGGTCATCAAACCTCCACCACTTCTCCCTGTTACAAAACCTACTGGGGCGTCATCATTGCATGGCTGCAAAATTGGAAGTTGTTGTACTTATGGGCTTAGTCAGCTTCCGGTTCAACTGAGCTTCGAGGAGTCAGAACCAAGAGGTATACCATAAAATCATTTGAAATAAAAGTTACTATAATAAAAAAGTTTTTTTGGTTGTTTCGTGCCATTTGTCTCTTAAAGCTACGGTTCAAATCATGGTGTGAATCTTTATCACGATAAAATACTGTTTTAGTAAGTTCACTGTTAAATGATATGTTCATATACCAGTTACCGGAAACTATTAACTGGCTCTTTACATTATGGAAAGCTTAAAATATAGATTATTAAATACATTATAAATTTTCTAAGGTAAACTTATAGGCCGTTTTGTTTAATTGTAGGTTACGTTTTGGCGGTAATACGGGACGTGAAGAACGTAAATTTTACAGTGAAGGTAGCAAGACCTTTAGAACTTGCCAACATTCTTAAAGATAACTTCGCTCTTGTCACAACAATAACCGGTTACAATCTAGTGCTGAGTAAAGAAATAGATCTAGAAGACTTGTATGATAAAACTGTAAGTTCTTTGTGTAAGATATTTAAGATCGTGGAAAAGGGAAGTCTATTTAAAATTATGTACATATTTTATTTGTAATTTGATAAGGATATAAACAAAACGCAATTAAATGCTACAAAACGTATATCTGATGACAAATTCAATATATCCAACAGTTGGTAAGCTCAGTCATTACATTTTTATTTATTTATATGTGAAATAATTATTGCCAAAATTACATCCTGCTTTCTTAAATAATAAATTGTTGATTTTATATGCCTGCAAAATAAACTGCGTTCATTTAACATTTAAACTGATGAATATTTTAATAAATAACCAGTCATACTGCATTATTTGCACCTTCTAGATTTTTTTTATTTATGGAAGGGCATGGTCATTTCTTACACGCCTTCTGATGAACAAATAATGTATAAGTCTGTCATTTCATATGATTATGGTAAGCCTTGACTGCCGTATAATTATGAAACTGAACTTTGTTATGTCCAGATAGCAAATTATTGAGTCAACTTTTCTATATTCAATGTGCTCTTATGAAGATATTATGTGGAAGCATCCTTAC
The DNA here is from genome assembly GCF_026571515.1 of Ruditapes philippinarum. Taxonomy (NCBI): domain Eukaryota; kingdom Metazoa; phylum Mollusca; class Bivalvia; order Venerida; family Veneridae; genus Ruditapes; species Ruditapes philippinarum. The sequence goes on along the minus strand of NW_026859584.1, from coordinate 67,588 downwards.
ATGAATTCAACTGAACAATATATGATGCTTCCACATAATATATTCATGAGTTAACATTGTATAAAGAAAGAGAGACACAACAATGTTCATTTCTATAATTATAAGACAGTCAAGGCTTTCCATAATTTCATATATAATCAGTCGTTTCGAAACTATTCATATTTGATATTCTTTGCAGTCAAATTATTCAGTGTTTGTACATTTTCAAATCTGTTTCAGGATGGAAAAGTGGATGTACACACCTTACAAATGCAAATAAGTTGTACTGAAAACTCTAGCATAATTGTAAGTGATGTTTTTGTTTCTCATTATTTTTTTATCAAACTGTTTTTCTTTTGATAAAGATTGTAAATCTGAATTCAAATCAGTTTACTCGTACATTAAAGAAGTCCGCGTAATTAATCAGGCAATAAGGCGATTTATAAACTCATTGTGAATTCATACACACTCCGGAAACTTTTATTCGATTTTCATCATCGGTTCGTCACTTAGATTAATACGAATATTTCAGTCACAAATAATGTAATGTCGAAAATCAATCGAAGTTTTAATTCAATTGCAGCTGTGCATGCTTAGTGTCACTGTACGACATGTATTAAAATAACATCATCTGTCTGGTATATCCGCGCATGGTCAATGTTGTTGTACGACATGAATTATAATGATATCATCTTCCTGGGATATCCGCGCATGCTCAATGTCGTTGTACGCCATGAATTATAATGACATCATCTTCCTGAGACATCCGCGCATGCTCAATGTCGTTGTACGACATGAATTATAATGACATCATCTTCCTGGGGCATCCGCGCATGCTCAATGTCGTTGTGAAATATAATGACATGATCTTTCTTGGAACTACGCGCATGCCCAATGTCATTGTGGAGCATTATATAATGTCATGATCTTCCTTGGAACTATGCGCATGCTCAATGTCATTGTGAAGCATGTTATAATGTTATGATCTTCCTGTGACGTCCGCGTATGCTTCTTGTTGGGCAGCTTTTTATATTTTCTTTGTACCACTTTTTATTTTCAGTGCCGCTGTGCATGCAACGTGTAAAATAATTTAACTATATTGCAGGTTCCTCCACGCATGCTCAACGTCTCTATAGATGACGTAGATGACAATATGCCAGTGTTCCGACAACCTGGTATAGACTCAAAGGATTGTGTTATACCAGTGTATAAAGCTGATACAAGCGAGGATTACACGGTATGTCACTAACTCAATATCTAATATCATACAAGAACGGAGATTTTTAAAGTTTAAGTTTATAATTGGTATGATTAATTATACGTAAGCCAACCTTGTGAAATAAAACTTTGATATCATCGTATTTCAGGGTGAACTTGCTCTAAATCCTGGTAAGATAGAGGCTGTAGATGGAGATGTCTCATTTAGACACAATATCTCGTACAAGGTCATGCACTGTAAGTATACTCATACCAAATATTGCGATGCTACTCTATGTAGTGGTCAACGTTTTTAACCCACAGAATAAATGTATTGATTACTTTTTTAGTACTCTAACACATTTACGCAACACACATATAATTACATTATCAAAAAGAAAGGGATTTGCAAGTTCGTTTTAGGCTATAGTATACTCATTTATGCTAATTGTATTGATGTTTAAAATTAAACATAGCATTTTGTACATGATAACGTTTTATTCTGCTGGATAAAAATGTTTTTGTTTTTTGGCTTTGATATTTCAATAATTTGAGCTAATTTTGAAGAAAAAAATCTATAACCATATTGGTTATTCACACATTTTAAAAGATGTTTGAAAAAATCTTTACAAAATAGTCATAGTTTAAATATATCTTTTCTAAAAATATATTACTAAACAAACAACATCGTTGTGGCGCCGTTATATGTCGCAACGACCTAAATGTCGCACTTGCCGCTAAATGTCGCACTACTGCCGCTAAATGTCTTAAAATATTTTGCCGTTAAATGTAGCAACGATGTCGCTAAATGTCGCACCCTTTTTCCGTTCAGTTGAATATCACAAAAATACCGCTAAATGTCGCAATATCTAAATTCTTGTTAAACAACTCTTCAATGTCGTGATTTTGAGCTACGACATCACCTTGAGATGGATCCAACACACCGAGAAGTTTTTTTAGAAAGATTCAGTTGAAATTCAATCTTAGATCAGAATGTTTTATTATTGTGTCGTCTTTTTTGCCTACAAGCTTGTTTGAATGCGGTTTTATCGATATTAAAGGTATTTAAATATATATGTTATTGTTTAATTACAGTTTTAACAATTTTATTAATGCAATCATCACTTACGGTCACATATGCAAAATATCAACCTAATGTGTCTTTTCTTGAGAATGCTATAGACGTCCGAAGTGAAAATGCAGCCCTTGTTGGCAGTAATGTATTTTCGAGGCTGTATGACGAAAATGCTCTGAAAATTGCTAACATTCTGACAGAAAATCGAGCTCACTTATTTTTTTATTCGTATTACACATTTATCCACAATGGGGGCTTTTAACTATCATTTGTAAAAAACGTTCTGATGATAGAAACAATGTTAATGTGAAAAGTGCATCAAAAAGGTTTTTATTTACACGCAGTTACAGATCAAAACAAGATTCGTTACGACAAAAATTCCTATGTATGTAAGTAATCTGTGATGTCACTCACTGTTAAGTTCATAGACAAAGGGTTATTTGTAATATTTTCAGATAGTGCGAAACCCCGTTAATTTGATGGACTATTAAGCTTACTGTGTGCCATTAACTTCGGTGCACCTATTGCATTGATAACTCTTCGATCTTGAGAAACAAATGAAAGTGTTAAGGCATAAAGGCGCATGTTGAAAGCTGTATGATATAGAATTTGTCTAAACCTTTAATGAGCTTAGATCAAAAGTAATTGTGCAAATACCAACACTACTGGAATTCATTATTGTCATATATACACCATTTCAAGAGATATTCATAGGTTAGCCTTCTCCTCAATTCCAATAAGGAAATTGCATATTTTAAAATCTGCCCAGTAACAAAAGGGAGGACAACTCTTTGTCGCTTTCTCGTTAGAGAAGGGATACTACTGTGATGCGTGTATTTGGTCGCACGGTCACTTTACCTACATGTCGTTAATGCATGTATGTGGTCGCATGGTCGAAAGCCTACAATAAAATGACAACGTTTTCATACGGAACCGTCTGGTGCCAAATCTTAATGTTCTTAAAAACTGTTATAATCGTGATAAAGGTTTTAAAAGTTTTGTTACGTCTAAGTTAAGAACTTTTTCAATGTCTAAACGCTATTTAGGATTTTGCATGCCCTATTAGAAGTTTTATAACTTATTAGGAGAAATGAAATTATTATTTGTTTTTGGTATTTAGGATTTTGCATGCGCTATTAGAAGTTTTATAACTTTTTAGGAGAAATGAAATTCTTATTTGTTTTTGGTATTAGAACTTATTAGAATTGTAGGTTTAACTTTTATATTAAGTTAACTTAATTAAGATGATATTTCCCAACTCCTAAATTTCTTATTATATAAACTTTTTATTAGGTTTATTTCTCTAATCATGAGAAAAAAAATCCTATTTAGTTTAGAAATTGTAATAACTTTTTCTGTTTAATTACGACATCAACAGTGCTTTTATAAGACAGAATGTTTTGTACCAACACACCTTGAAAACATTGTCATTTTATTTAAGATTTTCGACCATGCGACCACATACATGCATCGAGGACATAATAAGGAAAGTGACCGTGCGACCACATACACGCATCACAGGATTCCCTCTCTCATTCGAAAAAGGGACAAAAAGTTATCCGCCCTTTTTGACAAAGGGCAGACATTCCCCTTCTCTTGCGAGAAAGGGACAAAGAGTTGTCCGCCCTTTTGATAAAGGGCAGACTTTAAAAATTTGCCTTTCCCTTATTGCTATTGATAAGGTGGCTTATTTTCACAAAAAGGTTTTGAATTGGTTTATATACCACAATAATAATGCAAACCAAATGGGTTTAGGTTTTCCTCTTTTTAAGTTCGCTTTCAAAATTTAAAAAGATCATCTATTTAATTTATTGGAAAATTTTGAGTTTACATTTTTTTCTTCTTTTCATTCTATGTATATAGTAGAATTATTTAATAAAATGTAAGACATTAAGGTTTCTAAACGTTTCATATGCAGTAAATATGGGAGATAATCCTTCACACTTTGTTTGCAAATATTAACCTGGGGGCATTTTTGTACACATCAAATTTCTATGTTTGACTTATCCCACTTATAATAGAAAAGGTAATGTGATGGGCTGCAAGAAAAAAAAAAGATTTAACTTGAGCAGCCGACAAAACTACTGTACATATTTGCAAGCCTAATCTTTACCTGCTGATATTGTAAAATGCACTTTTCAAGCTCCATTGTTTAAGCTTCTTAATTTTTTTTGTCTATAAATCTGGGAATATAAAGATAGAAATTTCAAAAGTTCGTCAGCCATAAGGAAAAGCTGCCGTCTCACTTACTCCCGGCAGAGCCCAGGACCATCCCGGTAAGGCCGCTATTCCATTTATACGTGATCAGTGGTCCGCGTCCGTCATCCGCGTCCGCTACCGATTCGCTAATCAAAGAATACGTTGAATCTATTCCTTTTGTCCGTTTACCATCCGCTTCCGCGACGGCATCCGCGACGTTTCGCAGGATGAGCGATTTTTTACGGACGCGGACAGTCACTGACATGTCTCATCCCTACAAAATGCCTCGAACGAAATTAAATACTTTATCGATTTCGAAAGAAAATACTAAAGAGCTCACCAAAATAGTGTGGGAGAACCTATAAGTTTATGATGCAGCAATGACAGATTAAAAAAAACAACATCTGGTCTTCGGTTGCTAAAGAGATGTTATTTGAAAACCTAACTGATATTCAATGTTTGTTACCTAATTCTTTGATGTTACAACTGTTTTTGGTATTAGAATGAAATTATATCATATTCTACAGATAATTATCCTCTGTTCGCTATACTTCAATTAAAAGTATATAGAATATAACCTACCTATGGAATAATACCCACGGACATGCCCGGACACGGATCACGCGGGTCACGGATCACGTACTAATGGAATAGCGGCCTAAGTTACCGGGATGATCCGGGACGATCCGGGGTGAAATTGTTGTTGCGGTCACACTAACCCCGGCAGCACTACGGTAATTCCCAACTTACCACCCAGGATGCGCTCCGGATCATCAAGGCAGAGCCCAGGTGAAGCTACGGTTCATGCCGGTGCTTCCCCGGTCGTTCCCGGATGACGCCGGAAGAGCCCCGGTTGACCCAGGCAGAGCCCCGGTCGATCCAGGCAGAGCCCAGGACGATCCAGGCAGAGCCCCGGTAGAACCCCGGTGGATTGAAAACGCCCGAAAATGATAACATTGATACATAATTTTTATTTAATATAATATCTATTGTTCCAGAATAGTAATTCATGATGATTTTCTGAAAAATCCTTATGCCATACTGGATAGAAGGGAAATGGGAAGGGTTTTAATACAAACAAGTGCAATCATCGCAAATTGTCGTTATTCTTTTGAAATGATCCGGGCTTTGCCGGGGCTCTACCGGGATCAACCGTAGCTCTACCTTTATCCTCCGGGGCTCTGCCTGTAGTTACCGGTGTTCTGCCGGCATTAACCGGGGCTCTACCGTAGCTCTACCGGCTATATCATACCCCGGATCATCCCCGGTTTGTGCCGACAGAGCTACGGTGCTTCCCCGGTATAATCCCGGTCGTTCCCAGCAGAGCTAAGGATGAAGCCGGCAAAGCTTTACCTTCTCGGATCATCCCGGACCTCACCGGTGAAATTAAATATTTTATTCCATCCGTGGTCAAATGCCGGATGTTCCCGGATCATCCCGGACGTTGCCTGCAGAGTTACGGATGTACTCCGGTTGTTCACGGTCGTACCCCGGTCGTTCCCGGACCACCACGAACGTCTACCGGGGCTTTGTAAGTGAGACTGTAGCTTAAGGAGCACGATGTGCAGCCTGACATACATGCATCTCTATACTGGTTACTGTTACAGGTAAATTCATTTCGGTTCCAGCAGTGTAAAAGTGCAGTGTTGTTAGCAATTGTCGTATTTACGCCATTGCTTTTTGTCCTTAACTCCTTCAAAGACTTTCTAAACTCATTCAAAGTTTAAACAAAGTATGTTGTACAATTTTCAATCTGTCTTTATGTCTATGTAACTGTTGCATATGCCTTTAAACTTTCATTTTGTTACATTTTCTTAAGATGGAAAAATTATTAATGCGATAGGTGTGTCGGAGAGCCACTTTTAATGACACAAAGTAAAGGTAATTTCAAATCAAACGAAGTCCATCAAAACGAAGCCATTTCATATTACATGAAAATATAAAGAATAACCCTATGTCTGTTAACTCACAACAGGTAATTACTTACATAAGTTTTTTTCCACATAAGTGGGAATCTTTTCCCCATGTTATTTTCTCTAGTTATAGTGTCATTTGGTCGTAGCGAATCTTGTTTTGTCCTGTAGCTGTCCGCCCTTTCATTAAAAGGCAGACTTTAAAATTATGCCATTGCCTTAATTATTGTATAAGGAGGCCAATTTTAACACATATGTCTTGAATTGGTTTATATAAAACAATAGTAATGCAAACCAAGCTGGGTATAAGTTTACGTCCTTTTAAGTTTGAAAAGATCATATTTGATTTCATGGAACATTTTTAGTTTTAAGATATTTCTACTTTTCATTCTATGTATATGACAGAATTATCTTAATTTTACAGAACATGAACGTTTCAAAAACGTTTTAATGCATTAAATATTGGAGATATATTTCACACTTTGTTTTCAAATATGAACGGTTAACCTGGGGAGCATTTGCCAAAGTACGTACGCATTTAATTCCCATATTCGAGTTATTCTATTTGTTATAAAAGCTCCAAAAATTTTAGATAAAACTTGAGCAGCCGACAATAATTATTCTAACACTGGTTAGACTGTATATATTTGCAAGTATAATCTTACCTACTGAATTTGTAAAATTCACTTTACAGGCTTCCATTTTTTTAGAACAGTCTATCATTCTGGGTATATCAAGACTGAAATATCTAAAATGAGTACAGAGCTGGTTCAATCTGCAAGAATGTGCAGTCTGGAATACATATATCTCTATATTGGTTAAATCATTCCGATTTCAGCAGTTTAAAGGTGCAGTGTTGGTATAACAGTAGTCATATGTCTACAACTGCTTTAGATCTAAACTCATTCAAAGTTTAAATAAATTCTATTAAACAGTTTTCAAACTGCCTTTATGGTTATGTAACAGTATCATTTGCCTTTAATCTTTCATTTATCATATTTTCTCAAGATGGAAAAGTTATCAATGCGATAGGTGCACCGCTTTTACAACACTTTTTAATGATACACAGTAATTTTAATTTCAAATCACACGACGTCCATTTCACACTATATAAAAATATAACGAATAACCCTAGGTCTATGAACTCAACAGTGAGTAACATAACAGATAAATTACATACATAGAAAAATTTGGTCGTACCGAATCTTGTCTTGGTCAATAAAAGACATTTTTTGATGCACTTTTCACCTTAACTTTGTTTCTATCATCAGAAAAATGTTTGAAAATGACAGTTTAAAGCCTCAATTGCGGATAAAGGTACACTACGAAAAAAAAAATTATAAAAGAGTGAAATTGATTTTCTGTCAGAATGTTAGCAAGTTTTAGAGCATTTTCGTCATCTTAGAAAATATATTTCTGACCAGAACGGTAACAAATATATTATTCTCAAGAAATGACACACTGTGTACGTGACCTTAACTGATGAGTGCATCAATGAAATTGTAAAACTGTTATTTGTTAGTTGCAAAATAATAACACATATAGTATAAAATCTTAAATATCGATAAAACCGCTTGCGAACATGCTTGTAGGTGAAAGGACGACACAAAATATAAAAAATTCTGAACTGAGAGTGAATTCAATTGCATCTTTCTAGCATAACCTTCTTGGTGTATTGGATCCATCTCAAGTTGATGTCGTACCGCGAATCTACGACATCTGGATTACTAAATGAAAAACGTATACAAATGTGTTTTATGACTAAGAGGCTCTTTAGCATGTGTGTTAGTAGTTTGACACTCCGGATCACGGCAGTAAGCCACATTGAATTCACCAGAGCACTTTTTAACCACCGCATCGTTTCTGGGCAGGCTGTCAACCAGTACTAGTTACCTTCACTTTCGAAAGGAACTGAAACTTCTGTACATGTCAGAGCAGAGATACAGTGCGAATGACCGTAGAAAGGATTTCATGATCAATCACAACGAAAGTGACCTGCGCCGTCCGGGAATTGAACCCGGGTCGCCCGATTCACAGTCCAACGTTGTACCTATTGAGCGAACCGGACGGCTTGGCTCTTTGGCATGAATTGTGAATTACGAAATATGCTCAACATTTTATTTTTCATCCGCTTTTGTAGCTCACAATCTAAATGAGAGATTTACAAAAATTGTCGAAAGTGTGTTATCAAAAATATTTAGCTGTAGCTCCATTATTATTTCGTTGTAAATGACAAGAAACACTGGGTGGACTATCACAAAGATATCAATCTTATTTATGTTATATTTCACTGTATATATACCGCTAGCAGTTTGTATAATGTTATTATGGAACACACGATAGAAAATTGTAGCAAAACACAATTCAAGAAATCAATCTTTCCGACATCGTAAAACACGTTTATATATTTATTTTCTAATTCGCTTTACTTAACTGAAAATATATTATTCATCACCTATAGTAAGAGTTATGAAACCTTCAGTCTTGGACATAATAAACAACACTACAGTAGCATAAAGGCATTGTTTCAATATTGTTGTATACAAATCATTACAAATAGTAATTGTTATTTCTGTGAGGTAAATGAATCCATTGGGTCATAATCTCTGGACACGCAATCTTTAAAGTTCTCAAACTATTATATCGATTATTTACAAGTTGATTCACTCTTTTTGCTAAGAACCAATCAATGGATGAGAAAATATGGCTTAATAAAAGCATTGTTTCTCACATACGATGTGTTCACTATAATGTGAACTCCTCGAGTGGCGATTCTATCACGACCGGCAAGCACGAAATAGTCATGCTTACTATGTTATACCTGACTTAGCCGGACAACTATAACTTTAACATTAGTCTCTGACTAATAAATAGATAAGAATCTTAGGAAACGTAATGTAACAAAATTTAATTATCACCATAATAGTCTGCAAACCTACAAATTGTTTGACTGATTGTTTATAGTTTATTTAATTATTTTGCTTGATAGTTCATTTCTTAGTTTATTTAAGGTACATTCAAAGAATATAAATATAAATGGAATCGGAATCCACTAAACTCACACTAATGAACTAAATTGTTGTTAAACGAAACACAAGTACACTTAACTATTCCAGATTTATAAAATCCCTAAGCCAGTGTGCTGATTTTTTTTTTTTGTAGTTGTATGACAACTGTAGCAGGTATGTTGTTAGGATCCTGACTGTAGTGTTGTCATAAACACTATGTTCATCGTAATGTTAGTAATAGTGATGAACACCAAACATAATCTGTCAACAGCAAAACTAACATCTTGCCAGCTTATATCTTCCTTATCATCAGTTGGTGATGGGCTCACACAATCCGAATTTTTGTCGTCTGCAAAAGCGACCTTTACTTGAACTGGTGTATCTTTACTTTTGTTTCTACATGTTTTCGCGAGTATTATCCTCGCAAGACTTTTAAAGCATTGATTGACATGGCCCTGTCTATGGTATATATCTAGGTTTAATATAGTAAGCACTGTTATTGCCGAACTGACAAATAATGTTCCCATAAGGTAATAACTCAATATAGACATGGGTTCTGAACTTTTAGGCAAGTTGTCGCCAACGATGGTCATATAAACCGCCAGAGCCAATAACATCGTCACAGAAAACGAAAGTCGTTCACCAGACTCAGCTGGTAGTATAAACACCAAGACGTTTAAAACTGCCATAACTATAATAGGCGTTAATATGTTTATGATAAGAAAAAGCGATTTCCTTTTGGTAGTAAATGTGTATTTAATTTTGTCCACCAATACACTACTTCCCGGTATCCTTGTAACATCCGCTGAAATCATTTCCCACTGACTACTTTGCAGACTGCTGGACAATTGAACTGGACCAGAAGACGTCAACGTTAGTTCTGTACCAGAGTATGACAGTTCAGAGAACTCAAGAGTGCATGTCTGTAATTTAATATATAGATCGAAATTATATGAGTACATGTATGATTTATATGAAATGTGTTAAATATTTCTACATATACATATAGGAACGGAAAATATATAGAAAAGACAAATTGTTACCGGTGTTTCTAACAACAGACAAACTGTTATTCCCCCGTTATGTATATAGACCTGCTTGTATTTAAGCAACTAGCAAATGAAGTTTTGTGGTGTGTCCTGTTTTGAAAAGGACTTAGATGAAAGTGTAACTTTTATAAATATGTAAATGCTTAGAGTTAAAGGGAAAACAAACACAAAACACTTTGATATTACGCTATATGTATATTACTATATATTAATTCCTATCTATTTCTACACTTAAATAATTTGAAATAAATATTCTACATTATATACCTGTGTGTCAAACGGGTAGTAAGTAACATCCACACTACAGGTTGCCTCAAAGACGGACACCGGAAAAAAATATATGTCTCCTGATGACGTCACCGACAAGGTCATCCAATCCTCTCCAAGGTCTGTCATTTTTGTGAAGGGGTTTGTTAGAACAAGTTTAGGATACCAGATATCCGATAACTTTAAATCGATCTTTGATGCCCCTCCATAGCTTGCTGGTGACCAGTTAATGATTTCATCACGCCACTGCATGCCTAATTTACCAACAAGTGAAAATTTTCCTTCAACCTCGTCAAGGTCCCGGATAGAGAAAACGCTGAGAGACAGTGTTAAGTTCATGGTGTCCTTCTGCTCCAGGACAGGACGCTGTCGAGGGTTATATCCGGTCAGTACCGCAGTCATCAGATCTACAGACTTGGAATACTGCTGACCATGTGAAACTTCCAATAACATAAATAAAACAAGTACAAACGTAACAGCCATTTTTACTTTTATGTGGAATATTTTAAATATCGTAATAACCACAACAGATATTTAAATATGTGTACCACCAACTAAACACACGTGAAGATGAGCGCACTTATAGTCAGCATCATTGTTGCTTGTAATCCGTCAGTCAATTAAATTTCAATAAAACAATTTTCTCGTGTCTTTAACATTGTTAAAAATTAATACAAAACAAGGCAACAAAGAAAGTAATCATAATCCGTATAATCGTATATAACGTCATAATCCAGTCCATGACTAAAGTCTTTTGCCTAATGTGTGATTTCTAAATCGTTCGATAGTGGACTTTTATACCAATCTAATTATTTGGTGATTTTTGCATTCTTCTTTCATCAATTTATAGAACTTGAACAGGTTCATATTGTATTTGCAATAAGTATTATAATCTATCTTATTTTAGGTCATAAATATCTGATATATTTGTTTTGTAAGAATATGTTTCTATTTTCTGTAAGGTTTAACCAAGATTTATTTTCTCAATTACTTTAAACATGTTTAATTAGCAAATAAATGTCTGTACACAATTATTTCACGATATCCTCGTTTCTAATACGAATGCAGCTATAAATATGTGCATTACTTAAAACTTTTACTAGTACTCTTATATTTAATGATCTACATGTACTAATATTATATATAGAATTCTGTACCAGTTTTCAGTTTATGTTTCTTTTGTTTGTTTGATTGGGTTTAACGTCACACGTACACAGTATAGGTCATAATATTATGGCGACGTTCCAGCTGTACTCGTGGAGGAAGACCTCAGGTACCCTTCCGTGCATTATTTCAGGCACGAACGAGCACCTGAGTAGAACCACCGACTTTCCGTAAGCTAGCTGATAGCTTCATCACATGAAAGAATCCAAAATCGCTATCGGGATTCGAACCCACAGCGGTGAGGGGCAAGTATTAATATAATTAATGCGACATTCACACATCTGAAACTATCTTGACATATAAGAATCTCATTTATTATTACATTATATCGGCAGAACAAAGTGTAAATAAATGGTAAATAAATAACTTTAAAGTTTGGCGTAACTGTTTTCAATTTATTTTTCAATTAAATGTATATAATCAATATGACTCACGGAAAATTCTATTCACATGTATATAATGATATCTAATATCTAAAAGGAGCGTTCGTCATAGGACAAAATATTAATGGAAAAGTTAACTGTTGTTATTGTTTTATGATGTTTTGTGTTTTTATATATTGTTTAGAAGGTCGCATTTAAAATTAAGATATGCTATTTGTTTTCTACAACGGTATATCTTCATGTGTTACCTTCTTTAAATAAAATATTCATATGTGTTTCCTGAATATACTCTAAAACTGAAATGTATTTTTATATCAAAAGGTCGTTCTATCATTGTACGTATAACTTTTTCATAATGGTAAGGGCCCACGATAATGTTGTTAGAACTTTTGGCCAAACCCTTTTGTATGTACACTTGATTAATTAGTAAAATTATGAAATTGATATTATTATTTTAATTATATATCCTTTGGAATGTATCGGATAAAAAGAGCTGGACATTTATTTTATTTCAAAGGCGGCTTTATTTTATCGTAAGCATTTTTCATAAGTTTCCATTTCAGGGCAACTTGACAATTAACTTAACTTAACTTGACACGGACAAAAAGCATAATGATATTGTCAATTAAGATAATAAAGAAAAACTTATTAAATGCAGGGATAGTGTTTGGTGTTCCTTGTGATTTTCCTCTGAGTTTGAGATTTATCATTTTTTGGTATTCATTTAAAAGTCTTTATTTGGTTTATATGTGATTGTTTACTTCAGATTGTTCATTTGTTGCTGTTCATTTTTGATAGTTCTTTTTAGATTGTTCATTTATGATAAATCAAGTTTAGATTTATTTTAATAAAAGACTTGAGCGCCCGTTAGACAAATGTACTTACCATTTGTTACATTATTTCAGCGGAGCCGGCGGATTACCATTTGTATTTCAGCTTAGATACCGAAAATGGAACCGTCCATAAAACTAAGACTATGAACTCTAGTGATCCAAATAAATACGTCATATTTGTACAGGTAGGTCTTCTTGTTTTAGTTCAAGCATATTTTATTTCGAACCTTTTTCACGCAAACATATTTTACATACAATCATTACTTACATGATATACAATGATGTAAAAGGATCAGATACGAAAGCATACAATGCTTATATAAAGGTCCTAACCTAGCTGTATATCTAGTGATTAATTTCATGTTGGAAATATTATATCATGAAAAACATTTTGTAAAAAAGATGAGGAAGTCAAAAGTGTTAATTCAGACCTGAAAGTAAATTCTTGTTTTGAAGTACTGTTAATAAAACAAAACAGAAAATCCTCCAAGACAACCTACTAAATGTACTGCCTGAAGAAACGGTTTTATATATCTCGAATTAAAATAACGTAATGTTAATTGATGTACAGTCACACTTGTGTTGTATATATTCTGTATTTATTTTATGCATGTGATACATACATTCTTTATAGCAATATGCACTTGTAAAAGAGTGGAACATAGTGACGTCAACTAGTTGCTTCACAAATGATTATCAGACACGAAATATGACTTGTTCCGACGATCTGTTCATGAATGTATAACTTAACACTATAAAATATCTCAGTCGTGATGATATGTATATATACACCTTGCCCGAAGGCTACTTGTCAAAACAGAACTAAAATTTCATAAAATACATAAAATGCTCAAATGATTTTCTACTTATATAATTATTTAGTTTTAAAATTTAACCATACGGACTCCAAAGAACAGTGATAAGGCGGAGACGCGTTCAAATTATCATTATACTCCAAAGGAGAGAGATGAACAATCATGTTATGATATATCCGAATGTTTAAGAGTCAAACAAAGTCAGATATGTATTGCTGTAATGATTTATCTAATATTTAAGGCGGTAGAGGACTCCCCTCAACAGAAGTCACGTGTCGCAGTCCTGCTGGTTGTTGTTGTTGCTCCTAGCGATCCATTTTCAGACCAGCACAAAGCTAGTCCGACTGCAAGGCTTGCCTTAAAGATTGCATGTGCCTTTATTTTGATGGCGTTTATCTGTGGAGTTGTTGTGATCGTGCACCACAGATACACACTTTCACGTGCAAAGGTAAGTCCGTTGTTACTTTAATGTAAAGAGATTGAAGCCTTTTTCATTGTAGTACAGATTCTCCATTAAGATTATGTAGTCGATTCTTTTCGACTTGATAAAAAAGAATTATGTGGTAATATAGCACTTATTTTAGAGAAACAACCATTTTAAAGGATACTCAAAAAAGGCTTTTGAAAAGAAATGTTACGTGTTGAGTTAAACTGTTCTTTGCTTTGGGTGAGTGCTAGTTTGTTTTAGTACTTTTATTATTGGATATTGAAAAATGGTCAGACACTTTTTTGAAAAAAGAAAAGATTTGGACCAAAAAAACAAAAACAAAAAAAACACACACACAGTTCCGAAGCTTTCCAAAACAACGTACTGTATGCCTCTTTCGGGACACCATCTGCATGGTGTCTCCTAGGTTTATGCCTCATATCCCCTTTCCCACACCACCACCGGCAGAGTACTTTACATAGTACGTATATATAGCAAAGATTTTTTTGTGATTTTAAGTATGAATCTTTATGTAATATTTTCTTCTTGTGTTTAAGGTTGAGTCCCGGGATGGGAATGAGTTGCGAGACATGAAGTTACCAAAACTTGCAGTTTATCAGAGCTCCAATTCGAGTCTTAATTCCGCCATTCCAGAAATACCAGTCATAAACAGTCCATCCCAAATAGTTGTGGCTAGCTGTGAAAACACATTAAAACCAGAAAAATGGGATAACGAAAACCGAAGGTCTTCTATCGAGCGACGAGAGTCGGAGTCACAGAGAAAACGGAGACTAATTGTTAAAAAGCCGATTGATACTAAATCCCGTCCCAGCTGGAACGCTCCGTCACCTAAACCCAAACGGACCCGCTATAACCCGTTCTCCGTATATCAAACACAGCATAACAGTCATTAGTTGGGACATTGTAGACATTTTTGAGAGTAACATTCTGACTAAATTTGAACCTTCAACTTTTCGTGAAATAATAATAATTATCAAAATGCCATTAGACAAATAAAGACCTTAAGAAAATCACCATAAAACATGAAACAAAATAAGGTCAATGCTTCAAAGATTATAAACTTAATTGTATGTCACCATATAATAAAAGCACTGCGGTGATATTTTAGGCGAATCATTGTTTTCATGCCATGTCTATCCTCGGCATTTTTAAACGATATTTATTTTGTGTAAACATGAACTCTTATAATTATGTAAATGTAAATAAAATGTTTGCTTCTTTTCATATGCATTTTTTCTAGCTTTCATAGAAATTGTTCTAGAAACTTTCTTAACTTGGTTCCTAGCCTTTGTAATACTAGTTTCTGTTGTTAATGCTGGTTTCTTACATATGTTAACAGTGTTGTTGTTTTACTTAATAGACGCACTGTCCTAACAAGCTATTTGCCAATAACAATTATAGTTTTTGTTCTAACTTCTATAAATATATATTCGTATAAAAACATACTCTATGTTATTTAAACACACGGCACATACGTAAAATATTTAAGACACGAAAACTGATTGGTCAGTATTCTCGTAAATGTGGAATGCAAATTATGTCATTTTATTACTTGTTGAAGTTTATTATCATAAACTGACAAACAATGCTTGGATCAAATAAACAAGCACACCGTTCTATTATGACTTTAATTAATAATAAATTAATCATTCAGCATGACAGCTCGAGGTTTGTATGAAGTGTACCAGGAATTATAATTGTATATTAGTTAGGCTGAATTATAACTTTTAAGATCAAAAACGGCCACGCAGCGACACTTATGCTTACTTGATAACTATGTTAGCTAAAGTATCAGAATATCCCGTGATCAGTATAAGAGGTTCTAGTTCATTTTTATTTCTTGCTAATAACCAAAGTTTTCTGTTTTCTGTGGCGGCCATTAAGAAGCATTCTTATTGCCTCTCATAATTTAAACAATGCTTAATGCTTTTTCGGTCAGGAGGAATACAGTAAGAGTTTTTCTTCAAAAGTCTTCTTACAACAACATTTTGCTAGAACGGAAAATAAATTTCCCTAGGCAAAAACGTGGGTAAATTGTTGTTTGCCCTAGCAAAATGTCGAGAGAGAGAAATATTTTTGAATAAAATACCAGTAAATGTGTCAAGACTTATTCGACGATTAAGCGTATTTCATAATCATACACATGTAGTAGTCATTCAGATGTTCTTACTGCTCCAAGAAATATTATGCTGGACTTCTTATAATGAGTTATTTACTCGCCAATACAAGCTTCAAATAAGGTAAATAATTATATAATTACCGTATCTCCTGCACTTTCTACAATATCTTTATCAAATAAACACACCTGAACAAAACTCTATATATACATTTTACACGTTAGAAAGAAATTTTATATCGGCCTGTTCTAGTAGTACTATTGTACATTTTATATACTATTTAATATCATTTTATTTAAATCTCAAAGGCACGTTGCTTATAATGAACAAAATATCGTTAAATTTGACTTACTTAAAGGGACTCAACTGAGGTTTTTGACATTCTTCAAAATAGAAATTACAAATACATACTATGGGGTTAAAAACTTTAATTCAGTTTAAAACATGCACGCATGAAAAATCGACTTCCCTAGATTCGTTTGGTACATGTAATTGTTTAGATATCGGAAAAAATATTATTTGCAGCAAAAGAACATGACGTCATCCAGCGCTGTATCGTCACCAAACATTCCTTGGGGTTCGGATACTCGTGTCCTAATTCCACAGATAGCCGTACCAAAACTACATTCGTCACTCCATGATCCATATTCACCCCATATACCATATCCTGGCAATCTCGCTTTGGCCAACTCATATGATGGTAAAGTACCATGTAAATCCCGGCATTTGAATTTTACATAATTAACGGACGAGTCGTCGAGGATTTGTTGCTTAAAGTAATAAAATATCTAATATTAAACATATATAGATAGATATCAATAATGTACATGTGCTTGTACATCTTTAGAACTTATAGATTTCAATACCGTATTCGAGTTCTTATCTTTGAATTATATTTTATTATTTGATGTAATTTAAATCTTCTTTAACTTAAAACGAAGACAAATCTGTCACATTAACAAAAATTTAATTGAATGTTAGTGCCAGTAAAATGAAAATGCATGCAAGATATAAAGATTTAATAATTTTGTTAATACAAAATAACGCATAAAAAATAAAGACTATTGTCCTACATCTGCAAGTAGTCAATACCACGTCAAGATTAATTATAAACTTAGTTTAAATAAACAGAAAAGTTCAATCGGGATATAATCAGATATTTGACTGAAATGAATTTAACAGTTGACAAATACACAAGTTTTACCCTGGGTTCAACTTGAAGATTAAACGATGTCAAGAAACGTTTCCTGTTGCCCTGCCGTTCACAATGTGCCTCACCAAACCACCTGCCCCATGGTCCAACAGTTGAATTAACTGTGTTCTGCATATTGTTATTAACATCATTAGGTTCACAAATTAGCTTGATACCATTTAATGCTGTGTCATCGAAAAATATACCTTGATGTTTCTCAATCTGCAATGATTGACCATTATAAAGACTGCATTTATTTATTGTCCATTGAAACAACGTGATAAATAATGTATGAAGCTTCTACATGTATGTATAATATAATAAACGTGAAGAAAAAAACCCCAGTATTTGTAAAATTTGATGAATCGTATGAATATATTTTTAATAATACTTAAAGTGTGTATCTACACAAGTGACAACATTAACTTAGTCATAGACATCCGTTATAACATAGAGCTTACAAATTACATACAGCAATATTCAAGTTCAATCAGATTTCATATTACATCTTTGATCAAAACTCACTGATACTTTCCAATTTAAGTTTTACCTTATAATAATAATAATAATAATAATAATAATAATGATAATTTTAAACAATATATAAATACAAACTAACATTACCAACTATTACAACTAGTCAATTACACAACATAATTTGTAGATATGACACTTGTTTTACCTTAATGTCATATCCTACAGCATATGTATTGTTGAAACAATACTCCGCTACCCCCCATGTCCCCCAATCATGGGTGTTCATTACAGTTAACGTCTGATTTCCTTCTACTGATGTAACTAAAATAAAATAAAATATTTCTTTTTATAAATATTCAGTGGCATTATGCTATGCAATACAATTTGTTTGTTTTTTTTTGTTTTTTTACTTTAACATACTCAAAATTTGACATTCTTAAAGATGCCTCTGCTCAACTAAAGAAATCAAGTCGTTTGTGCGGACCTAAGTTAACTTGTAAAACTTGACAAGTTATAAGTTAACTTGTAAACCATATAAGTTCATTTGTGCGGGCACCAATTAACTTATAAAACCTATAAGTTCGTTTGGATTGGCACCAATTAACTTTTAAAACCGACAAGTTCGTTTGTTCGGACACAAGTAAACCTATCGTGGCTGACTTGTGCCATGTATAAATTTACGCTACGAAAACACGAAAACAGTCATCATTTTGTCGTACTTCTGGTCCGCGAGACACACAAATCACTAAAGCATAATGTATGAACTTATAAACAAAATGTTACAATAATAGAAATGTGTGTATGTTGAAAATTACAAGTTAATTCTGTAGGAAGTTTATTCAGCGCAAAAAATGGTATTTACTACTCAAAATTGCCGGGTTGCTGAATGGTTTGCTTCATACATAAATTTATATACATAAGTTTCTTTTCTCAGATAGTACAATGAAATACGGTAAATGATTCTACTCTAACCATTAACAGATTAAGATTTTCTTAAAAAAACAAAAACGTTTCACCTAGGCAGATGAGATATGTAACACAAATCAGTCTTATGAAATACTAAGAACATTCTTGAAATATATCCTAATACAGTTTGGAAGTACGTATTGGTATAAATCAGTACAATACAGGATCATCATCGTCACCATTATCATCATTATTATTACTCTTATCATTATTACATTATAATCATCATCTTCATTATTATTATTATCATTATAATGACTATAATTATGATCAATATTACATCCTCCTCTTCATCATCATATATATATTATTAATTACTACCATCATCATCATTATCATCATCATTATCATCATTATTATTATGACTACAATTATAATTATAATCATTATTGCATCATCATCATAATTTTTTTCACAAAAAATATTTCAGTGTAGATCTAAAACAGTCTCATTTTAATGATACATGTACATTGTTGATGATACATGTACTTCAGTCACACTTTTTGTCTTCTAAAGATTGTAATAAATAAGATGAACTTACCATGTAAATATGCAATCACAATATACACTAGCTGTAATACCATGTTGCTTAACCTTAATCTGTAGTCACCAAACTAGATGCTAACTATAGCAAGAACATTTGAATTTCATGTTAGGATTACAATAAATTTACGAACATTTGTCAAGGAAGGACTTGTGCATTATATGTTTAAGGTGATTCAGGCAGTTAATTGTCGTTCACTGTATAATGTATGATAGATAGAACTTTTCAAACTGCATAAAAATTACACCTTGAAATATGTAATAACGTCGTGTTTACGCCAAATGTCGTCTGAACATCAGTTTATCTTCATAAATGTCAACATATATTCTACATGGGGTGTTCATTTTCAGTCAGTAATAAAAGCTTGTGTACCTGTCGCTGAGATAATACCACCACTTATTTTTATATGTTTTTATATACGTATTATGTTTAAAATTCATTGTTGTTATTAAAATAATAAAATTTATTCATTTCAAAAATGACATGCTGTCCCGACTTCTATTAAAATAGAAAAAAGTAGAAACCCTGAAATGTAACAAGCTCGCTACACGTCCAGATAGAGGTCTAAACAATTTTAACATGTAAGGATTCTTCCTGGCGTCCTCAAAGAGTTGCTACGAAGATCCCACGATGTCCAATCACGTTCCTTTACGTAAGTTTGCTCTCACGGCGCTTCCACGGTGAAAAGACGTTCTTTTGTTCTTCCTTAAAAGGGATGGGGATAGGAGCGCCATTCAATTTCCGTTTAACAACCACATCGTTTACATTTTGCGCTCAAAGAGTTCATATGGTTTTGTAGGAGGCTTTACTTCGCAGTTATTGAGTTGTAAGGAAACCTTAATGTGATGGTATAATTTCCTTCACAGTGATTCCATTGCATTTTTATCAGAACGCCTAACGACGACGCTTGTTTTGTCCAAGCAATGTTCAATGCAAAACGCAACCTAGATTAGTATATGGCAAAATGCTGAATAAAGAACTCATCAGAATGGTAACATTCAAGGGGAAAATTTAAGATGTATGATCTTATGAACAACCCTCGATTGTTGTTGTTATAAAATAAAATATGAAATGCTTTAATAAATATTTAATGCAAGCGTACCTTGATTTTATATTACATTTGCTACTAACGTCTATCAAGTGTTAAATTAAGTTGAACATTTCTTTATCATTTCCGAGTCAACGTACCTTGTTGATTTCTCAGAACATCAATAAAGTAATAGAAGAAAACAGAATATATATCTCATCATTGCAAAAAGCTGACAAAAACATGAGATGCGTAATACTAGGCAATACCGTTCATATGAACACAGCTTTAAGTCAATACCGTTCATATCAGCACAGCTATATTAGACATTACTGTTCATATGAACACGTCTAAAATTCAATACCGTTCATATGAACACATCTATAAATCAATACCGTTCATATGAACACAGCTATAAATCAATACTGTTCATATGGTCAATACTTTTCATATGAACACAACTATAAGTCAAAACTGTTCATAAGAAAACATCTATAAGTCAATACCGTTCATATGAACACAGCTATAAGTCAATAATGTTCTATGTGTCAATACGGTTCATATGAACACAGCTTAAGGTCAATGCTGTTCATATGAACACAGCTATAAACATATGCGCAGAGCTATTAGTCAATAATTTTCATTTGAACACAGCTAAATGTCAATACCGTTCATATGAGCACAACTATAAGCCAATACCGTTTATATGAACAAAGCTTTAAGTCAATACTGTTCATATAAACGCAGCTGTATGTCAATACTGTTCATATGAACACATGGACATCTATAAGCATATGAACACATCTATAAGTCAATACTTTTCATATAAACACAGCTATATATCAATACCGTTCATATGAACACAGCTGTAAGTCAAAACTATTCATATGAACACCCATATAAGTCAATATTGTTCATATAAACACAGCTATAAGTCTATGTGAGGACATCGCGTTTCAGACGCAGCCACAGTGAAAACAACATTCATGTAAACAGGCCTATTACCTGAACAATTATCAACATACGCTTGCAAATAATAAAATACTTTGTATCTACTTTAATTTTCGATGAGTTTGAATAATAAAGTCAGTTCTTAATATTTTTGAAAATTGATTAATACGGGAGACATATATCCTGGCCCCATTGACAGTAGCTTTGAGGTTGCGCCTACCCCATGATATAAAGTATTGTCGGGGTTAGCCATTAAAATAACTTTGTAATTAATAAGTTTTCATGCTAACAATTAAAATGATTACATGTACAAATGAACATCATATTCCGGGGAAGGTTGACATTCATGAGACGAAATTCATTAATTTAAAGTTAATTTTAAGTAAATTAATGAAATAAATGTTTAACTGTCATTTTAGAGTAGTTAATATGTCATGCTTTTATATCATTATATAACTGTCACAATGTAATAAATTTTATTCAGAGCATGCGTAACAACGTGAAACAGAAACAAATATTAAATAATTTGAAAGAACTTCTTAGCTGCTATTGTATATGAAGTATTAAGGAAATTATAGAAAACGGGGATAATGAATAATTATGCCTTTATCTACGATTTTGTGCGGTTAGTGATAGTCACAATAATTCTTACCGCGGCCGTTTCTTTTCCTTATTTCAAAACAGTTAAAATATGATAAACAAGATCAACAAGGAAAGGCGGCGTTCAATGAACGCAACCCCCCGGCCATATGACCCAGCAACAAGAACCAATGGCAAGGAGCCCAGGCGGACCCCAAACAAAAACAGGACAGGGCAAAGACAGAGCACGGACAGGTTAATCATTAAATGATAAATAATTTGTAACTGATTAGGAATTCAAAGAAAATAATAATAGGCCCACAAAGGGGAAGTGGACAGGAGACGGGTGGAAGGGGTGGGGGTTAATCAAAGAAATAAAAACTAGAGGCAATGGGGAAGATACTTACCGTAGACGAGAAAACAACAAGGGACACAAGCAAGAGTTTCATCAAAACAGTATGAAACAACATAGACATACATCTGAGGAACACAGTGGGGCGCCGCCTTGGAACGGTCAGCAGCATAATAATGACTGCTGGGGAGTTAAAACCGGTTAATGGTGCACCAAACCTCGCTCTTAGCCCCACCATGTTCCTATAAACGAGACAGTGTAAATAAAATGAATCCCCGCCAAGTGAAATTCTAACAGTTGTCATGGTTACAAAAGGTTAAATAAGTAAAACACTAAAATGATCATGTGGAAACATATAAAAGTAAACCCAATGACCATAACAAAAGTACTCAATGTCCTAAAGGAAGACAGAGCAACAAGGAAATCACCTACAAGGGCCCGAGGAAGCAAGGCAGAAGACGAAAATTAAGACAATTCAGTCCCAAAGGGCTTTACGAACTATCCATCATAGAGTCTCCCACTTGGTCCGTCAGATGCAATCAAAAGAGGAAAGCGTAGTGTCCAACTGTAAAAGGGTTGAACACTAAACATGCAGTAAGTCTTAAAATAGTAGGGTCATAACCTCTTTTAATAAAACGTTTAATGATTTTAGTAAAAACAGCAGAAAAATTACCATGACCCAAAATCTTACGAAGTTTGTAAATCACATCGCCATAAAAACCAGGCTGGCTAATCCCTTGTCGCAAAAGAGTTTTTAAATCACTATTGAATTTAGAAATTAAAGCTTACATAGTTTCTTTTAAAGCGTCATGCCTCTAGATAAGCAAAATATTTCAAGAAAGTCAAGTTTGTGAAAAATGTACCAAGATTTCAAGAAAAGTAAAAATATTCAAGTACATGTTATATGTAAGTAATGACTGATTTTGCAGTATTTATCGCCATATTTTCTACTACGTGACTAACGTAGTAAGGGCTATTTTTGCATATATTGACCTCTTTATAGTAACTTACATGGATCCTTAGTACACTTCACAATATATAACTTATAAATACAATCTCAACATTTTGAAGAAAATTAACTTATCTGGAGGATTGCTGCTTTAACTTATTTTAATCCTAATTTACATAATTGAAATGAATGCGCATGTTCGTACAGTGTGACAATACCGAAATTTAATTTATTTACTATAACATGTTTTCTTTAAGAATATATCTGGTTTGTTGGTTTTTATACGTCGCACCAACACAGTAGAGGAAATCTTGTTTTTGTGAACTTTGTGCGTTTTATGGGGAGGAGGGGCGCACTGTAACACCGCAAAACGTCCGTACCGCAAAACGTACGTATATGGACGTTTTGCGGCGCATATCGTCCACATTTTTATGACGTACATTTTGCGGCAAAAAGGCATGGTCCTGCCGCATAACGTCCATATTTTAAAGTTTATATAATTTTCGTTAATTTTGACCAGTTATTATCAGGTGTTATTTTGTGTTAATTTTAGCTCATCTGAGTATGCGTCTGTCTGTCTGTCCGTCCAAATTTAGCTTGTTACCACTCTAGCATCCACATACCCTAAGCAATATGTCCAGAGTTATCTGCCCTTGAATTACAATATCTGTTATACAGTATTTCACATTGTTACCACTACAAGGTTTCCATTTCTTCTTCAATCTCAGATATCTATGACCATAAAATCTCAACAAAGTTAGATTATAGGCTAAATATAACAAAAAACAACAACAAAAAACGCACCATATTTCACCTTGTTAGTGCTTTCGTTTCTTCTCCATTCTTAATTTTTTTATACAGAATATGTATAACAATAAGGTCTCGATCAAGGTCATTTATGAGCTAAAACGACTGAATATGTCAAGAGTTATTTGCCTTTGAATAATAAAAATAAAGACATATTTTAAAGTCATATTATTGAATTGGGATAAAACTGCCATTTCTTTCTTATCAATGATCAGATGTCATTCATACATTTATGACAGGACATCTTGAATAGTTCAACTATAATATTGACCTTGAAATGACATTGACCTCAAGGTCACTATCGAATTTTGCTTAAATTATCATATCTTTATCATTGCCAGATATTTGGATAGTGATGACCATTTCAGACGTAGAATTGATTACTGATATCAGTTACCCATATTCTGACCAAGTACTTGACATGTACTTGCTTTTTATTTGTAATATTCAAAGCTATCTACCCTTGTCATGTGGAGCCTTTATAGGTAGGTGGGCGATATAAGGCCACCATGACCTTTTTGCTTTGTTCAATTATAAAATTACATCATTCAATTATAAAATTACATTATGACATTCAAACAAAACGCTTACATTACGATATTTAGTTTTATCAATAGAACACATTGAACTTCTTTTTCATCATTTATGCGGAAGAATGTTTGTTATAATATACTCTATTACACATTATCTATGTAACTTAAAGGCGAAATGTTTTGTTTTTCAGGCGATAAAGTATTACGGTTTTAGTAAAGGGCCGGACTTTTCGTTTAACCTATAGATTAAATCATTTTTGAAAGTTATATTTTATGACAATTTCAAACTTGTATTTACTAGATTTGTAGTTCAAAATATTTGAGCCGTGTCAAGCAGAAATGCGCACTATCGTCATTTTTTTCCACATATTGATGTTCAAAAATAACAATCTGCTCAAATATGACTAAGCGGCTAAAAGTCCGCGACCCAATAAATGCACTCTTGCTCAAAGATGACTAGGCGGCTAAAGCACCCCCCCCCCATCTCAACAATAGCTCTCTCATTCAGATATGACAAGGCGGCTAAAATCTACCTTCCTCGACAAAAGCTCTCTGTCTCTCAAATATGACTAGGCGGCTAAAAGCACCCCATCCCCGCCCCCCGCGACAAAAGCTCTCTTGCTCAATTATGACTAGGCGACTTAAAGGCCCCATCTCCATGACAATATAGCTCTCTCGCTCAAATATTACTACGCTGTCAAAAGCCCCCATCCATCCCCCGTTAAAATGAACAGTAGAACCAAACCTCCATAGTAAACAAGAACACACTTCTTGATGCAATTATATTAAAAGCTATTGTCAAAAGCAAAGCTAAATTTTAATATTTTTTTGTCATTCACTCAGTCCAATCCCCGGTTCGTCCGTCCGTATAGCCGTTCTTTAACTGTATGTCTTAAGATTACATTTATTTCAATATCATCGTTTTTATATCTCTGCTGCTGCTGCTGCTTGGTTCCATTCCATAAAAAAATCTATTCCAAAAACATCCTCGGCTTAAGCATATTTTTTTAAATAAAAAAAGTCAGAATTATATAGGATCACAAAAATATTGCACTTTAATGTTTATTTCGTTATATCTTTACCTGAAACTATATGAAAGTGACAGAACCAATAAAAGTAACGTTTATAATGAATATATTTTAATACAAAAAATATGGACGATATGCGGCGCAAAGACACACTTTCGCCGCAAAACGTACCAAGTACGATATGCACTGCAAAACGTCCACACGCGTACGATATGCGACGCAAAACGTCCACACGCATACGTTTTGCGGTACGGACGTTTTGCGGTGTTACAGCGCACCAGAAGTCATATATAGTGACTTTCGAGGGAAACTGGTGGAGGAGCACTATTTGCGATACCCACAACCGTGAGGGACAAGTGGTTTACAGTTAACGACCTCAACTACTCGGTCACGGGCGCCTTTCTATTACTGACATACTTCAGTAAGACAGTCCCATGGTGCATTGGCTTTGCATTTGAGGACTGCACAAAATGTATATATGCTGTTTAAATTTTCGCAGTACGGGTCATTATTTATTTTAGCCGGACTGTGAAGAAAGAACGTAGCTATTTTGAACCATCAAGGAACCCACCAGTGTTGGGTCATACGAGGAAAAATATCTCCAGTGTGTGTGTGTGTGCGTGCGTGTTCGAGTTTATTTATACTCGCAACCGCTAGTCCTCCAGAAAAAGTATTAGTCATTTTATATTTTGGAGGATAGTGAAAGATACCCCAATTCTAGGAGCTTCTCCTGGTTCCTTCACGTGCCAAGTGTTTAAGCACTCATACAAAGGACCTCCATTTAAAGTCTCATTCGCAAGACTGTTTAGTAATTTTAGTTGGCCCAGGAATCAAACCCACTTCGTCCAGATTTACCACGCTGGCGCACTTACAGATTGAGCTATGTGGGCTGACTAGATCTCCAGTGTATCTAAAATAATAAATATACCAGTTTATAATATCTGCATTAAGATGCAGACACCTAGGCCAATACTACTCCTTTAAAGGCCCATTCAAATGTGCATTCCCATCCATTTGACTGTTTTGTCAGTTTATGAAGGACTATGGCCCCACGTTGGGGACAAACACAAATTTTTATTACAGTTTTCAGTTTAATGTGATAATCAAAACAACAATCATTTCACACAGGAAACAAGGTAGTTGAATTTTCTCGTCAAGTTCTCGGTTTCTGGCGTCACCAGTGCCTAAAATATAACAATACTCAGATTATATACCTTGTAATTACACACGTTTTACTTCATTCTTTTTAATGATTAATAATTGCAAGCCGAGAAACATGATTCAACATACATCCAAAAACTGAACGAGAATAATATTATATACTCAATTTATTCAATCTATAAAACGTACTCCGCTTAAATACGATTTATATTTCATTTTGATTATGTTGGAAGCTATAAGCTTATAGAAACACTCTTGAATAAATCCTGGAACCAACCAGTGCAAAACAATATGCGTAAAGTTTCGTGCCAAAGAAAACAACCCTGACAGGGTTTGAACCCACGAAGCCAGCAATCCTCAGATTACTAGTCGCGTTAACCACTCGACCATGCTGCAACTGAGTTTTGACATGACGGGAGTTGTTGTTTTTTATTTTAATACCATTTGATGGAGGTCTGGACTTATGACTTGTGTGCGAAATATTAGAACATTCACGTAATCTGTTTTTCAAAAAGAATAATTTTGTGAAAATGACAATTAAATGAAATGCAGTTTAACACTTTACTCAAATCGGGCCAATATCTTTACCCCAGTTGATCTATGAAAGATATTTCAAATTTTATGGTATTAGGTTTTCTGAACTCAGTAAAGCTATTTTATTATCTATAATAATACAGTTTCATCAAATATTTTATGACTATGATTTATTTTTATTACCTGATGTTGGGACAAGTAGGTGTTTACTCTATTGTTGATATTTGAAATCATGTGTAAACACTCTGGCCTACTTCTTATACAAGAACCTCTCCCCTCTGTCAGGAATAACATCACAGATTTCATAATTATACAGAGAACATCCACCTTAATATCTGAAATATAAATTACCAAATTATATACAATGCTTTAGATAGAAGCCAACTGATAACTCTTGACCACTAACACTATAGGAACATGCAAGTTGATTTAACAACATCATATTAGAACAGATATATAGGTGTAGGTGTATTTTTCTTATATCTATGGGGAGACTACCCAGATATTGATCTCATTCCTGAATCTACTTACCACAAAAATCATGCAACAACTCTGCCAAAACATTGACCTTGATCCATGTTGACCCCTTGACTTAATGATTTAAATCTGCCTAATGCAATTATTGTATGTTATATAAGAATACAAGAATATGCAACACATCTACAAACCTCCCCTACCAAAAGGAAGTTTGACATCGAGCACACAATTGTACTATTACAAAAGTTTGAGGAAATGATCATGACTTTCAGTGCAACATCTTGATAAATGCAACAGGAAATTCATTATAGAAACAAGAGGGCCATGATGGCCCTGAGGTCGCTCACCTGTATTTAGGCCACTGGAGCGGGGCTAGTTTAAACCCCAGGGCTTTTATTTGAACAAACTTGGAAGACACTCATTAGAAGATGTTTCATGATGTTAAGTTTTTACTACACACATGAAAACAATGACCCCCCCCCCCTTTGGCAGGGCCAATTTTAACCCAAGGGCTTTTATTTGAACAAACTTGGTAGACACCCACAAAAAGATGTTTCCTGCAATCTAACCTCTAGCTCATTGGGTTTTTTAAAAGAAGATTTTTTAAAATTTTACTATACACATATAGTTAAAAACAATGACACCTCTGGGGCTGGGCCAGTTTTAGCCCCAGGGCTGTTATTTGAACAAACTTTGTAGACACTTACTAGAAGATGTTTCATGCTTAATATCTAAACTCTAGCTATTTGGGTTTTTTCAAAGAAGATTTTTAAGTTTTTGCCATACACAAATAAGGAAAATCAATGACCCCCAGGGCAGGGCCAATTTTGTCCCCAGGGCTTTTATTTGAACAAACTTTGTAGACACTCACTAGAAGATGTTTCATGCTTAATATCTAAACTCTAGCTATTTGGGTTTTTTCAAAGAAGATTTTTTAAGTTTTTGCTATACACATATAAGGAAAATCAATGACCCCCGGGACGGGGCCAATTTTGACCCCAGGGCTTTTACTAGAACAAACTTTGTAGACACCCATTAGCACATGTTTCATGCTAAATATCTTAGCTCTAGCTCTTTGGGTTCTTTAAAAGAAGATTTTTTAAGTTTTTACTATATGCATATAGGGAAAATTATAAAATTTGTTTATCAAATTGTAATTTTATGAGTGAAGTTGTTAACTTACCATACGGAAAATACATTAGGATTTAGTTCTCCTCAACCATTACAGTAACACGCAAAACTTAATGAGCGTCTAGATGATCATGATCAAACAGGAAATCAGTATCACAAGACGCTATTAACCTCAGTTAAATATATTTTACCGTTTACCATATTTAGGCGACATTGCAGTCCCTAATAGAAAATACTGGGGAGGAGGGTGGGTAGTTGTATGGTAAGTTAACAACTTCACTCATAAAATTACAATTTGATAAACAAATTTTATAATTTCATTTCGTTCCGTTTTTAACTTACCATACGGAAAATACATTAGGATAGATTACAAAGCACTAACAAAGTTTGCACTCTTACCCTATGCTACGACCGGATGTAAACAATACGTTCGCACAGGGCATGCGCGGTGGTTAAATCCCACCCATTTTATTCGATTAAATTCTAGAACAACCTCTACTTTCGGTTTCAATTTCGCTGACAAGGAACAGTTTGAGTCAACGTAAGTGTTAATTTTAATTGCAATGTCCAAAACTTTGCACTACACGGCGTAATTTTCATTACATATCCGGTATTTTCACCGTCATGGTAGTTTTTATTCCACTCGGTCAAAATGACGGTACACATTTACATGTAAACAAACAGATTTAACTTCTCAGACAATTTAAATAAGGAATGGACACACGGTAAACTCTGTTGCAACGTAAAGGATATTCATAAATCTGTTTGAGAAAAATTGTCTCCGTGTTCAAATAAATTTCAAAAACGGGGAAAAAAAGCAGTCTTTTACCGATACCCTGCAACAGAACCTTATTATTCTGACGAATTAAATTGACTTTATAACGCTCGTATACAATTATTTATTGATCGATTTTCATTATATTTATTTTGCAATACCTATCATTCAATATGCAATCAAACAAAACCAAGTTTTCATACATTCAAGGAAATTGTAAGTTAGGACGAGCTTTCAAAACGAACAGGTAGCAATTTCCAACACGCTTATCGAAACACCAACATGGCGGCTCATTTGCATAATTTATTCATAAACGCAGGAGCATAGAACTTTGTTAGTGCAAAGCTTACCTCAAAGCTGGAGGTGGGTGTATTTTCTTCCTAATCTATATCTTGTGTCTAGAAACATCTTTAACACACATGATCCTTCAAAAACGTAATGGACTATCTGGTCTTATTATCACAAATACCCTCTATATACATGTTCAATAATACTTCCAAAGTATATCGAAGAGTGTCATTAAAATACAAAATAGAGATTTTCTATCTCTCAGCAACACGCAGAAGATTTTAACATTCCTCTGGAAAATAACGTATCTACATTAAAACACTGGGATCAATTCTTCTCAGATAAAAACGAATAAATGTGGATTCATTTTTCCAATCTGCTGCTTCCAGAATTGATGATAAACTAGCACCTTTAAATAAGGCCCAAGAGGGACCTATTGCCCTAGTAGAATGAGATTTCACTTTAATTGACGTATTGTATGCCATCTGAATAGTTTGAACAATCCATTTTGCTAAAGTCTGTTTAGAAACTGCTTTGTGTGGTTTCACATAAGAAATGAATAAACTAGTTTCATCTTGAAGTTTAGATCGTCGTATAGATTCAGTTTTCTTCAAATAAATAGCAATAGCTCTCTTTGGATCTAACTTTTTGTCATCTTTGAAAGCTGGAACCCAAATATTTCTTCCCATGTGTGATGGCCTGTCCTGCTTGGACAAACCTTGCCTTAAAAACATAATTCCCTCACTATGACAGTCACATTACCCTCTCCTAATCTTAAGGACTGGAGGTCCGAGCATCGTTTGAACGTTGTAATGGCTGTAAGAAAAACAGTTTTTAAGGTTAGACATTTCAATGAAGTTTTATGTAAAGGTTCAAAAGGACTAAGTTTCAGCATTTTGAGGACTTTTCCTAAATCCCATTCAGGTGCCAATTTAGAAACAGGTGGTCTTAAGTTAAAAACCCCTTTGAGTAATCTAATAATATATGGATGCTGTCCAATCAGAATATTATCAACAGGAGGTAGTACAGCCGAGAGCATTGAGCGATAGCCAGCAATTGTTCTGTATTGCAAGCCTTCATGAAATAAGAAAGTTAAGAATTCAGCACAATCAATTAAAGATGCAGTAAAGGGATCTTTATTCCTTGTACTACACCAGCTACGGAATTTTCTAAAATTTACATCCATAATCTTTTTGAGTTCCAATTCTCCATGAGGCTGTGAGTAATTTTCTAACTCCCTTAGAAAAACCTTTTGTTTTGAAATTTCTGTTGAGAGCAACCAAGCTGTCAGTTTGAAAATTTCTGGAGATGGATGATATATTTTTGTTTTTGGTTGAACCAACATTTCCCTGAGAACCGGAAGACGAACCGGTGGTGCAATCAGATACTGAAGTAGAGTTGTGTACCAGTGACGACGTGGCCACTGAGGTGCTATTAAAATT
The DNA here is from genome assembly GCF_026571515.1 of Ruditapes philippinarum. Classification (NCBI taxonomy): domain Eukaryota; kingdom Metazoa; phylum Mollusca; class Bivalvia; order Venerida; family Veneridae; genus Ruditapes; species Ruditapes philippinarum. The sequence goes on along the minus strand of NW_026859584.1, from coordinate 35,928 downwards.
ATTTGACAATTGAACTGAGACATGTGTTGTAGAACTTTTGGAATTAGGCAAATGGGAGGAAACGCATATGCTATCATTCCCTCCCATGACACTGACAGAGCATCTATTGCTAATGCTTGACTGTTTTGATACCATGAGCAAAATATTGGGACTTTGTGGTTGTGCACTGAGGCAAACAAGTCTATCATTGGTGTACCCCAACGCCTGAACAACATTTGAACTATTTGATTGTTCAATGTCCATTCCGATGGACGAATTTTGACCCTCGACAAGTGATCTGCTAACAAATTCATCTTGCCCGCAACATAAGCTGCTTTTATCTTGAAGTTGTGTTTTATTGCCAGATTCCACAATTCCCATGTTAGATAACAAAGACTTGCAGACCTGGTTCCCCCTTGTTTGTTTATAAACTGGACAACTGTTGTGTTGTCCGATCTGATCAAAACTTGTTGATTTTTTAGATAAGGAAGGAAATTTTTTACAGTCCTTAATACAGCTTCCATTTTTAAAATACATTGATATGTCTTTTTGCTTTTTCCTGGGTCCAAGTACTTGAAATACTTTTTGCTCGTTCATATGACCCCCATAACCGTCTTCGAAGAGTCTGTTGTTATTGTCACAGTTGTTGACCACTGCTGAAGAGATCTGCCCTTCAGCGTATTTGCTCTTAGTAACCACCATCTGAGATGGTCTATTAAGTGTCCAGTTATTGGTACATTTATTGTCATGTCTTTGGAAACTGGTTTCCAATGAGCAAGTAGATGCAACTGAATAGGACGCATATGTAAACGGGCAAAAGGTATTATTTCTATGCATGAGGCCATTAGACCCAATACATGCAGAAACTGGAAGGCACTGTTTTTTCCTTGAATTAATAACCTGATAGCTTCCTCCAATTTTGTGATTCTTTCTAGAGTCGGGTACACTAAACCTAACTTTAGATTGAAAACACTGCCTAGGTAAGTGATTACTTGTTTTGGGACTAGAGAAGATTTCTCTACATTTATGATGAAACCTAACTGGAGGAGCAAATTGACTGTCGTCTTTTGATCTGACAGCAGTGCTATCTTTTGAGATTTCACTACTAGCCAATCGTCTAGATACGAGGCTAGGTGGACATTTAACATTCGTAAGTATGCTGCAACTACTGATATTACTTTTGTGAATGCTCGTGGAGCCTGGCTTGGACCGAAACATAACGCTGTGAATTGGTAACATTGATTGTTTATGCAAAAACGAAGGTACTTTTTGTAGTTCTTGTGAATTGGAATGTGCATATAAGCATCCTTTAGATCTAAAGTGAAACTGAATTGGTCTTTTTTGACTAAATTTAGAACTTTCGAAAGTGTGTCCATTTTGAAATGCTGTTTCACCATGTACCTGTTTAGCGGCTTTAAATTGATAACTGGCCTCATTTCCCCATTCTTTTTTGGGACAAGGAAAAACGTGCTGTAGAAACCTTCCATTACTTCCTGCAATGGAACTTTTTCTATAGCCCCTTTTTCTAAAAGGTTTTCCACCTCTGAGTAAATAAGTTTCATCTGATCTGGAGGTGCCTTTGTAATTTTTATACCTGTAAAATTTGGAATTTGAGTAAATTCCAGTTTGAGGCCATTTCTGATGGTTGACAACACCCATTTGTCGTCTGTTATCATTTCCCACTGATTTATGAAATATTTTAGTCTGCCGCCAACAGGTAAATGGGGAAACATCATCATTACTTTCTCGTCATGCTTTATCTGAAAATGATTTTGTATTACGAAAGGAACTCACCTTTGATTTCTGCACTGGCTTGTTATAGCCCAAACGTGGGATCTTGAAACCCCCACTTGAATATGAAGAATAGTTACGAGGTCCACTGGATGACTTCTCTTCATATTTTGGTTTCTTAGAACTCCTTTCATTGTTGGGAGTGAACTTCCTCTTATACAAAACAGAAGGTGATTTAGCCTGTCTAAAAATACTATCTGGTAATACCTCAGTAATTTGCTTGTTTCGCTCCTGTTTGGCTTTCAACTTCTGATCAAAAGTAGACCCAAACACCCCTTCCGCTGTAAGAGGTAGAGTGCTAATTGTTGAAGAATAATCTTTCAAATCATTCAAGCCTGTATCATGAAGAGCAGCATTTCTTCGCAAAAGATGATTAAAGGCGCCAGTTCTAGCCACCTGATCAAGAGTTTTAGTTGAAATGGCAAAAACATCTCTTGTCATTTGAACAGCCAAATCCAAGTTACAATCTTTCTGTTGTAAACATTCTAACAGGGAACACAAAATCTGCTGTGAATAACAACACATAATCATACCCATGCGTGAAGCCATCTGTCCATGAAATGCCAATCGTTCCATTGACCGCATAGATTTACTAAACAAAGAAGGAGCATGGCCAAAAGCTGCCTTGTGTCCATATTTTTTGATCAACAATGATTCAACTGTATCATCTAATTTAGGTACTTGAAAAAAACTTTCACAACTTTCATGTACTGGAAAATCATACCTGTAACTGTCTTTAAAACTTGTTAATTTATCAGGATTTTCACTTCTATAAGATTGAGACAGAATGTTCATTTGAGAGTCATCTAAAATAATTCCTACATCAGGTTTTAACTTTTTAGTTTGTGCATCTTCACCAAACATATTCAAAAGTGATTTATTTCTTTCCTCTTCAGTCAAAGTCACATACTTACTGAAACGGCTGTTACGATTGCTAGACTCTGGATCAACTTGCTCTCCCGAGAAAGCCACTGAATGTCTGTCTGATTCATCATCAAACAAACCACTGTCACGTTTCTCCGACTCAGAAACTATCACTGATAAAACATCAGAATGCATCTGTGAATGTACACCCCTATCAGGCGCAGTCTGTGAATGTACACCCCTATCGGGTGCAATACCATAATCTCTATCTAAGCTGTTATCCAGGGATAGAAGTGGTCTGCGAGCAGCACTAATTGCCTCGTCTGTGACCTGTGTACGTAAAGACTGGGAACTTTTCTGAGCAACGTAAGTGTCCTCGTTCCCTTCCCGAGACACATTATTAGACAACAAATTTGTCAACATGTCTAACTTAGAGTCAAAAGAAGAAAAACGCTCCTCAAACTTGTCATTCAATTTCTTCTCTAAGAAAACCAATGAATTTTCATCGTCTTTTAGACTTAGCAGATGACTTACCCTCGACGATGTTTTCTTTTTCGTACTATTTTTAGACGAAATTTTCCGAATCAGTTTCGGATAATTTCTCTTTTTCCTGAACTAACACGGCTTCTGCCATATTATACTTATAAAAAAAAACAAATAAATCCTCAAAACAGTTCACTAAAATGAAAATAAAAGAGAACATAAAACACGTGTCCGACTGCAATGGCGCAGAAAATTTAACTGAGGTTAATAGCGTCTTGTGATACTGATTTCCTGTTTGATCATGATCATCTAGACGCTCATTAAGTTTTGCGTGTTACTGTAATGGTTGAGGAGAACTAAATCCTAATGTATTTTCCGTATGGTAAGTTAACAACGGAACCAAATGAAATCAATGACCCCCTGGGGCGGGGCCAATTTTGACCCCAGGGCTTTTATTTGAACAAACTTGGTAGACACTTATTAGAAAATGTTTCATGCTAAATATCTTAGCTCTAGCTCTTTGGGTTCTTTAAAAGAAGATTTTTTAAGTTTTTACTATATGCATATAGGGAAAATCAATGATCCCCTGGGGCGGGGCCAATTTTGACCCAAGGGCTTTTATTTGAACAAACTTGGTAGACACTTATTAGAAGATGTTTCATGCTAGATATCTTAGCATTAGCTCTATGGGTTCTTTAAAAGAAGATTTTTTAAGTTTTTACTATATGCATATAGGGAAAATCAATGACCCCCGGGGCGGGGCCAATTTTGACCCCAGGGCTTTTATTTGAACAAATTTGGTAGACACTTACTAGATGATGTTTCATGCTAAATATCTTAGCTCTAGCTCCATGGGTTCTTTAAAAGAAGAATTTTTAAGTTTTTACTATATGTATATAGGGAAAATCAATGACCCCCTGGGGCGGGGCCAATTTTGACCCCAGGGCTTTTATTTGAATAAACTTGGTAGACACTTACTAGAAGATGTTTCATGCCAAATATCTAAGCTCCAGCTCTTTGGGTTTTTTGAAAGAAGATATTTAAAGTTTTTTCTTCCGGCAACCAGAGTTCTGCATGGAATTAAATTCTTTGAACAATTTTTAAAGGTGACCACCAAAGGAACACTCCTGTGAAGTTTGGATGAAATTGGCTTAGTGGTTTATGAGGAGATGTCATTTAAAGTAAAAGTTTACGTACGGACGACGGACGGACGCCGGACGAAAAGCGATCACAAAAGCTCACCCTGTCACTTTGTGACAGGTGAGCTAATAAAATGAAATAACATCCAAGTATGTGTCAACAGAAATACACTTTCGCTGTTTTCATCACGGTTCACTACACACAAAACAGGCCATGTAGATGTGACTTCTAAGTTTGACCTTGACCTTGGAGAAAAGAGTCTGGGTGTTGGGCATGACACATCTACTTATTATGGTGAACATTTACGCCAAGTCATTTCAAAATCCCTTGAAAAATATGGACCAGACTTGAAGTGTGACATACAGACAAACAGAGCTCATTTTTACATTCCTCTTTTTCTTTGAAAAGGCAGGGGACAATTAAACTGTATTTTGTCAAGAGTTAGTAAAGTTTGAAATTTGACCTACTTAACAGTTTAACAATAGGTATTCATCAGACTAAAGACACTTTTGTTGTAAGCAGTTGTAGGCCAATACCTTGTCCAAATACACTGAAAACTCATTTTAGAATCTTTGTATCCGACAATATATTTTCAATGTTTTTCACACTGTAAATCAAAAAAGGTGCTGTATCAGCCAGATTTCCTCAACTCAAGTTTTACCCTCCTAACTTACAACCAGTATGTAATCATAATCTTTTATTGAATGGAAGCCAAGTTTGTACTGAACTTGACACAAATGTTTTTCTGAATATTGTAAATGTAATATTTTAAGAAGTGTGAAAAAGTGAATAAACTGATCTTGACAATCTATTGCATGTAGCCTCTTGAATCTTACCATAAAGCAATACTTGATGAATCAAAGATAAAAAAATACCTGTGTTTAAACAATCTTCTACAGTTTGCAGTAGTCTTTCTAATCCACCAGGAATATCCGTAATTAACTTAGAGACTAGATCAAGCATCATCTTTACAGCATTCTGATTGGTCGAATGTTCCCATGTGATCATATGACCTACCAATGAGATGGAAAGGTCTATGATAGGGGAGACTACTGCTGGTGGTATTGTGCTCAATGACTTGACAAATTTACAAATTCCAAATACCATTTGTAGTGGAACACTAGATGAGGACGTCTGTAACAAAATAAATTGACTTTCCTTTATTCTTTTCTTAATGAAACAAGAAAAAACTGCTACCTGAAACATCTATATATACCATGTCTGTTGTAATAAGTTCTTTAATAATTAAATAACGAAATCATTAATTTTGTAATGCAATAAATATATTTACAGTCAAATATTAACAACATTACATTCATTATTCCAAACTTTAGTTAGATGTTTAACATATACTTTAATCTATTAATATTGTAATGCTCAGTTATATAAGTGTAATCTGTGTTGATGAGCATGGCCTTTAAACCGTTACAGGTTATATGGCTATATATATACGGTTATTTGCTATATCCAAGCAAACGTTTATATAGCGCCATATAACCTGTCAAATTTTTTTATAATATATTTCATTGTATTGTTATTTCAAAAACTCTTTATTTATATTACATTTCAGCAAAGTGACATCACAATATTTGATAATAATCTCAATTCTATAATTATGGACTGTCTAATACAATCTCAATACAGATGTAAAAGGTACGTTTTCTCTACAATAAAACATCTATTCTTAATTTATTCTTAATACAATATACATTTATAACTTTTGCAGTAGTTACATTACCTCTAGCAGTTTCTCAATGAATTCAAACATCACTTCCACCACCTGATCTGTGTTATAAAACTGCTGAACACAACTACAAACAACCTGAAACATAACACATCAATTGACCTGGAGAAAATAAAAATGATCATTAGATAGAATGTTAGAAGTACAAGAAATGACATACATTTGTATCAGTAGTAGTAAGTCCATGTAAGCTCATCAGTTTCTACACTGTATGTATACATCATTATGAAAGGTACGTATGTGCACAAACAGTAGTTTTCACAAATATTTTGTACTTATTGAAGATTTTGAAGATAGTACAGTGTAGATTATTATATGATCTAAATATAGCTGCAATCTCATAGTAGTCAACAGAACTTTTTTTATAAAATCATATTCACTGTGTGTAGTATCATATTTACTGGCTGAATTGGATTTTCCCAGTCTAAAAATAGATTGAGACTCATATTCAATGATCATACACCGTAGACTAATAATTACACATGCTAATTAAAAGATAATCGTAGCTTTTTGTTCTTTATTGCATATTTCTCGATTAAAATATCATTACTTTACTATTTTACTAAAAGGCTACATCACAATGATGAGTATAAACTTGATTTATATTTGTATGTGCAGCTTTCATTTAGTATTTGCACGCCTAACACTTGCGTCTTTTTCCCGCGCTTCAACGAGGCAAAATTTGTACATGTATATAAGGTTGTATTTTTTGTGAGTTTTTTTTTATTTCTTAGTCTATTCATATAATAAAACAATTATTAACTAGTGTGAGCCACTAAATATGATGTGATATTCACCAGCAGAAAGTTATATTGACCTCAGCTACAGCCTCGGTCAATATGTCATCTGCCTGTGAATATCACATCATATTCAATGGCTCACTAGTCAATAATTGTATAATAATGAGTGCAACATAAATTTATTTTGTTTCAAGTTTAACATTGCACCAATACAGTATAGGTCATATTGCATCTTTCCAGGTTTACTGGTGGAAGAATCCCTTATGTTCTCCTCTGTACATTATAATATTTCAAGAACAAACAGACATCTGAGTAGAACCACCAACAATCCGTAAGCCAACTGGATAGCTTTTGTGCATGAAGAATCAAATGACACTTGCACCCCTGTAACCTACAGGTGTGAGAGGCAATTGGTTTGAAATCAACGAATACAACCACTCGGCCACTGATAGCCCACAACATTTACTATATCCAAAACTATGATACTTATGAGCAAATAATAAATCTTTATTTACATATATGTATCTTAGTTTTAAAGAAGATTGTTCAATAAATCAATCTTCAAAAGAAATTTATTTGGGCATTCATCATAATAAAGACAATGTAAAGGTTAAATATTATTATAATAATACCTCCACAATAAAACAATGTCTGTCAAAATCGTCTATATTGTCACCATCTAGTACAGTATGCTTGATAATGTTATATTTTCCAATAACAGGGCATACAATATCTCCTGCTAAACTCTCCATATCTGATCTTGACACACCTGAACATAAAATTATATAGATTTAAATATATTTTCATTTACATATCATTTTCTTTTATTCTACAATCACAGACATTACAATTGTTTAAATTAAGTAAGTCATCTTTGGGTATTCATTCATTTAACTTATAAACACAAACGTAAAGCTAAAGAAAATGTTCTTGTTTTTTTGTTGTTGTTGTTTTAGATAATGCTATTTAACAGATGTCTGATTTACCAATAGAATCTTCATCATAATCTATGTACGTGGGAGGTAACCACCGAGTACTCAGTTCATATAAAAGCAGTTATTTGCCCTTTTGTATTTCAAATATCAGTATGGTTAAATGAATTAAAGTCACAAATCAAAAAGGTTGAACATGTTTTTGACCGTCATAAGATCCTTTTCTCTGATAATGTAATAATGTAATTGTAGACAGAATGAGTTATGATAATAAAAATATATGACAGAACTGACATACCAACTAGAAGATTGGTCAGGAAGCTTATATGAACACTTGTTGCTTCTGGTTCCATCTCATTCCTTAAATATCTGTAATAATTAATGATTACATTAGAATTTCTGAAAAGTATTTCCTGAAAATTCATCTGCAATAAATTATACAATTGCTACATAGATTAAATCATGTAAAAGATAATCTGTGTGACTAAACTTAACCTTCATTCATAAATGACATTGACCTTCAAGGTTAAATGTCTAAATTTTGCTTGATTTTTTGCTATAAGTGGTTATAACTTTATTATTTTTGAATGGATTGTCTTCAAACTTGAACATAACAATCTTTTAGGATAGACCTTCAAGTTAACCAATCCAACATTGACCTTTACTCACAAATGACCCTGACCTTGGAAGGTCAAATTATTGAAATTTTCATATCCTTCCTTCGGAATTTATAAGTGCTTCATTTCTGTCAATTTTTGTTTTTATGTTGTTTTTTTTTTTTTACATGCTTAGATTTTTAAGTCAATCCAACATAAATCAAATAGAGGGGTTGAAGTGGCTCATGTATAATTTCAGGCAAGAACATGCAAATTGATGATACAATCATTACCAAAGCCACGACAAATTGTTTTCCAATATTAAAAATTATGCCGACAAAAAAAGTAGAGAAAAGTTGAAATATATTTGATGTAATCTTTGCCCTGGAGGTTTAAAAATATTTTCTCTATTTCTTTTTCACAAACATGTAAAACATTAATGTCAGCAAATATCTTTTTATAGTCAATATCTCATGTATTAACTTCTATAAAATTTGTTAAGAAAGGTGTAATTAAGCAAGACTCTAAAAAGATTATTAGTTTTTCCATAAATCAGCAATTATCATAAGCATCAAATATTTCACATGCTTCATAACTTAAAATGGTAATGCCAATAAACAGGTCACTAATTCTTTCACATTTTCCTCGTGAAAATTTGTTTATCCCTGAAATGTTTCCATAACTAAAGCTTTGACCGACAAGCTTTTTTTTCATAAGTTTGCTACATTATCAACAGAAACAAGCTGTTTTTATAAGTTTGCTACATTATCAACAGAAACTAGCTGTTTTTCATAAGTTTGCTACACTATCAACAGAAACAAGCTGTTTTTCATAAGTTTGCTACATTATCAACAGAAACTAGCTGTTATTATAAGTTTGCTTCATTATCAACAGGAACTAGCTGTTTTTATAAGTTTGCTACATTATCAACAGAAACTAGCTGTTTTTATAAGTTTGCTACATTATCAACAGAAACAAGCTGTTTTTATAAGTTTGCTACATTATCAACAGAAACTAGCTGTTTTTCATAAGTTTGCTACATTATCAACAGAAACAAGCTGTTTTTATAAGCTTGCTACATTATCAACAGAAACTAGCTGTTTTTCATAAGTTTGCTACATTATCAACAGAAACTAGCTGTTTTTATAAGTTTGCTACATTATCAACAGAAACTAGCTGTTTTTCATAAGTTTGCTACATTATCAACAGAAACTAGCTGTTTTTCATAAGTTTGCTACATTATCAACAGAAACTAGCTGTTTTTCATAAGTTTGCTACATTATCAACAGAAACTAGCTGTTTTTACAAGTTTGCTACATTATCAACAGAAACTAGCTGTTTTTACAAGTTTGCTACAATATCAACAGAAACTAGCTGTTTATATAAGTTTGCTACATTATCAACAGAAACAAGCTGTTTTTATAAGTTTGCTACATTATCAACAGAAACTAGCTGTTTTTATAAGTTTGCTACATTATCAACAGAAACTAGCTGTTTTTATAAGTTTGCTACATTATCAACAGAAACTAGCTGATTTTATAAGTTTGCTACATTATCAACAGAAACTAGCTGTTTTTATAAGTTTGCTACATTATCAACAGGAACTAGCTGTTATTATAAGTTTGCTTCATTATCAACAGGAACTAGCTGTTTTTCATAAGTTTGCTACATTATCAACAGAAACTAGCTGTTTTTCATAAGTTTGCTACATTATCAACAGAAACTAGCTGTTTTTCATAAGTTTGCTACATTATCAACAGAAACTAGCTGTTTTTATAAGTTTGCTACATTATCAACAGAAACTAGCTGTTTTTATAAGTTTGCTACATTATCAACAGAAACTAGCTGTTTTTATAAGTTTGCTACATTATCAACAGAAACTAGCTGTTTTTATAAGTTTGCTACATTATCAACAGAAACTAGGGTATAAAGAGAAAGATGTATAGTATATTACCTATTTTGTAGAACTTGTATCATTAATGTCACTAGGTTGTTACTGATGCTGCTACATCTTGCAAAAGAGACGAGTATCTTTGTGAGCTTGAGATCAATCTCTTGTGTATAGTACAACAAACCAACCAGGCTTATCTGATCCTCAGCTGACAACTTTGTGATAACATCTCCAAGAGGGTCTAATTAACAATATAAAAATATGGTTAACAAGCATAAATCACACTTGTAGCAGCAGTCTACTATGAAGATAAATAAACAAGTTGTGTAATATAAACCTCCTATCAAAATTTGTTTGAGATATTTATTTATATGAAAGTTATATGGACTAATGTTTACAGACAGAGGTGATACAATTGTGAGAGGCAAGTTTGTTTTATTAGCAGATATGACATGTTATAAACTAATTTATGCTGAAACAATAAAAAAATACATGTACATGTATATACAAAGTTATGACTAGATGACATTTTTATCTCAACATTTTTTATAAAAAGAAAACAATTTTTATAAATTCGAGATAAGCCATATTTGATATTCCAAATATCTTAAAATATATATTTCAAAGTTTTTACAAGCAAGATTAACATATTGTGACACATGACAAAAGTCCTTTAACCAGAGAACAGGCATACTGTACAATGTGTGTTTACACCAGACTACAGCATTATAACCTTTATATCTTGGAAGCTGTATCTAATCTTTTAACTACTTGCCACTAATGATCTGATAAATGCTTTATCATAATATATAAATGAGCCGTGTCACGACAAAACCAACATAATGGGTTTGCGACCATCATGGATCCAGACCAGCCTGCGCTTCCACGCAGTCTGATCAGGATCCATGCTGTTAGCTTACCAACCCTATTACAAGTAGAGAAACTGATAGCGAACAGCATGGATCCTGATCAGACTGCGCGGATGCGCAGATTGGTCTGGATTCATGCTGGTCGCAAACGCACTATGTTGGTTTTGTCGTGACGCGGCTCAAATATACATTTATATTATAATAACTGAAACTCTCCAAGACAGGAACATTACATCATTACACAATAGTAAACAGTATACACCAGTGGTTTACCAAACAGTTCACATTTTCAGTAAACTGAGGTTTCATTTATAAAAATAAATACACTTAAACAAAGACTTACCAAACCACTGCTGTCCAACCTTGTTGAATATTTCTTCATCAAGTAGACCAGAACATTTCTGGCAGGCACTCTTCTTCATTGTGTTAATCACAAGGGAGGTAATCTCACTGTTTTCTTTTGTACACAAGAGCAGTAACTCTGGTAGACTGTGCAAAAATTTCTGTCTCCACTGAGGGCTTAAGAGAAACAATAAATATTTTAATGGTGGAGTTAGAGGTACGACAATGAGGACACAAGCTTCAACGTTTTTGCCCTAGCTGTAGAGGTTTTGTTTTCGTGCATGTCATTTTTTTCCAAGTTACAGCATTGGCAAAAAAAAATGAACAATCACTTAATCAAAACCAACAATATATGTGACGTGTTTGAAGAGTATCCAAGAGAGGTTACTTTTCTGTAACAGATGAAATTATTTTGACTATAAATTAAAACTAACATTGCTTAAACGTAGGCTTAATAATCATTGTACAATTAGAATTCAACTATCATATACTATCTCTAAATTTAATACGTATCACAAGCAAACAGTTAATTGAAACAAACTGAATATATATGCTTATGTAATTTAATCATGTAACAGGCAATACAATATGGCTAAGATAACAAAATCTTGTAAAACAATTTTATATAATAAGTTCCTCCGATATTTTACCTTATAACATGTGAGTGTTCATGTAACATGACAACAGCAAAGAACTGCATGTAAACTTTCTTTTCTGTTGAGGATATATTAGCTGCCTCAAACCTGTTATACGCCTCAGTGATGATTCCATACACAGGAACTATTTAACAAAAATGTCTGATGTTAAACTAGTTTATATGATACATTATGCTACTATAATCTAAAACCCTTTACTACATGATCAAAAGTAACACAATCATTAAGTGAGCATGCTATAAGCTAAATTTGATGAATTTTCTAGAGGCAGTGTTTGAAAAAATAATGTTGATGAAACCTTATAAAAAAAAGTTCAATAAATATCATAATTCTTGACTAAAGAAATCAATTATTTTGTTGCCAGCCTATGAAACAACAATCTATAGACTACAACTTAAGATTGTATAAACCACACAACAAATTACATGTCAAAGTTCATGCAAAGTGACAACACTCAGCCTTTAATTTTAACTCAACCCTCCTGAATTCTTACATAAGATGCACATACAATGTACCTAAATACAGAAATATCAGCTATCTAAAATTGATGAAGCCACTAAGAAAAACAATATAATTGTGACTGACAGTTTAAATGACAATCTAGGAGCATGATTATTTTTACAATAACACACTGGAATAAATACCATCACATAATCCTCTGTCCACAAGCCTATTCAGTATGTTCACAACTGTTCTTGCACTTTGACCAACACCAGTTCTCCCATACTTCCCCTTCAGGAAGTCATTCAAATACATTGTTATCATTGGTAGCCAAAATGGTGATTTTCTCTGATTGGTTGATTGTTTACTAATGAAGTGAGTCATAATGTTACATATGCTCAAATTCAATACTTCTGCAGACACCTAAAATAAAGTACAATAATTGTAAGTTAAATATAAGTCATTTTAAATTCTTAATTTGTTTAATAACACAAGCAGGATACTTCTTGATTTAAAAGAAAATGTATTAACATAAATTTATCTCAAGCAATGCATCTGCTTATTTCTAACATAATTGCTGAAATTTATTATATTGAAATAATCACATGATTCAGCTAAAACATATGGCATTACATACACAGGAAACCCATACAATATAATTTAGATATACATATATTAAAAACTTTTCATTTAAAATTCAGGTAATAAGCTGTATGACATTAAATCGGTATTTTCTATGTGTTTAATGTTTCTTGTTTAGATATTATAAGAATATTAACCTACAGTATTGCAAAACTTGAATGAAACTGTTTACCTTATCATAAATCAATTAAATCTTAACCATTTGTTTCTAACTCAAAACTTTGTAGTAATAAACTACATTGTATTCTGTGTTTTAAATTATGTGTGTGGAGTTATGTCACATAAACAAAGGCTGGTCGTCGGACTTACTCAATATCTAACAGATATAATTAGACTAGACTGACTCACCTGTTCAGCAGCTTGCTGTTTCTTTCCTTTCTTACTAATTCTTGTATTTACACTGTATGGGAAGTTTGCCATAAAATGTTGCTCAAATTCCTTCAGATATGACTCCTGGCTTAAAATATCATCAGACTAAAATCAAAGAAGTTACAAAATTATTCATTTATGTAAATGATCAAGATTTGAAATTGAAGTATAATGGAACCATCACTTCAAACAAAACAGTTGTGCTTATTGAAGAATCAAATGTCACAATCACCTTAACAAAACATTTGAAACAAGCAAATTCGTTGAATTTATATCCCCCGCCGAGTACTGGTTATTATTAACACAACAACTGAAGACATAAGGCTTTATTTATATATTAATCATGGCATAAACAGTAATATTCTTTGAACTTGATAAATATTCAGGGCAATAACAGAGCCATAACTTTGTGTTAAATAGTAAAATCTGGAAATGCCAATGAGATGTATGCATACTACATAACTAATCAAGGGCCATAAATCTGAGTTATGAGTATCTGACTGGAACAAGGCGACTATATGCACATCTCCTCTTAGTATCCCATAAAGTTTCATTGAATTCCAGCCAGTAGTAGCAGAGAAGTAGCGAGGAAACAAATATTTTTCTATATGGATACTGCATAACTAATCAAGGGCCATAACTCTGAGTTAAAGTGTCTGACCGGAACAAGCCGATGATATGCGCATCTCCTCTTGGTATTGAAGGTTCCCATAAAGTTTCGTTGAATTCCAGCCAGTAGTTGCAGAGAAGTAGTGCGGAAACGATTTTTACTCTATATGCATACTACATAACTAATCAAGGGCCATAACTCTGAGTTAAAGGGTCGGACCGGAACAAGCCGAAGATCTGCGCATCTCCTCTTGATATTGATGATTCCCATAAAGTTTCGTTGAATTCCAGCCAATAGTTGCAGAGAACTACACGGGAAACGATTTTTACTCCATATGCATATTGCATAACTAATCAAGGGCCATAGCTCTGAGTTAAAGTGTCTGACCCGAACAAGCCGACGATATGCGCATCTCCTCTTGGTATTGAAGGTTCCCATAAAGTTTCGTTGAATTCCAGCCAGTAGTTGCAGAGAAGTAGCGCGGAAACGATTTTTACTCCATATGCATACAGCATCACTAATCAATGGCCATAACTCTGAGTTAAAGTGTCTGACCCCATCAAGTTTCGTTGAATTCCAGCCAGTAGTTGCAGAGAACTACTCCGGAAACGATTTTTACTCTATATGCATACTACATAACTAATCAAGGGCCATAACTCTGAGTTAAAGTGTCTGACCGGAACAAGCCGACGATTTTTACTCTATATGCATACTACATAACTAATCAAGGGCCATAACTCTGAGTTAAAGGGTCGGACCGGAACAAGGCGACGATATGCGCATCTCCTCTTGATATTGATGATTCCCATAAAGTTTCGTTGAATTCCAGCCAGTAGTTGCAGAGAACTACTCCGGAAACGAAATTCGGACGGACGGATGGACGGACGAACGGACGGACAACGCCAAAACTATATCCCCCTCACGATTCCATCGGCGGGGGATAAGAAGTTGGCCTAGAACAAACAGTGAGCTTTCAGGGTGTACACACACATTTATTTAAGATGCTTCCAGAAACATCAACCTAATGTAAAAATATTATCTGTATTATTATTATTTTAATACAAATACATAAAAAGTCATTAAAGTGACCATTTAACAAGTGCTGTCCTAAGATGGCACACTCAACTATTCTCAGTGCCCAACAGTAAAACCATGGGCATAATTCCAGTGACTTTCCAGCTTTACTGGTGGAGGAAGACCTCACAAACAGGCACTAGAGTAGAACCACAAACATTTTGTAAGCTAGCTCGATAGTTTTCTCACATGAAAGTATAAGAAGATGTTTGCGAGCTAGAACCAACAGCAGTGAGAGCACTCCGCCATGTACGCCCCTGAACATGTATATAATATTACATTGAATATGTGTTAAAATGATATATACCTGTTCAGTAGAGAGTGCTAAAGTACACTGCCACAGTAGTTGTGTTACCTGTAGAATGTTATACATCATACCTACATTCTCTTCTAACACTGAATTCACACCTGAAATATATAATGATAATGTTATCTATATTCTAGTAGCAATTTGTTTAAACAAAATTATTCTAGCTTGATCCATACATAAACTTGAAGCTTATTTGATTTTATGGAACTAACCAGTACTGGTGTCATATGAGGAAATATTGTTGTGACTCCAGTAGGCTCCAAACTTATGATCCTTTGGTTTAAAGGTTTACAGTAATCTTATTTTATTTCACATTTATGCTGGAAAAAACAGAGTTTTATGCAACTGCAAACTGTAATTGAATCAAAACAAGTTACTTAAGTAAACAGCTATCAAACAACAAAGAAATAAGAAAAGAATGAAAATAAATATCAATTGTGTTTTGTTAATTAAGGTATAACCCTGCAAAATGGGCACTACAAGGAACTTACAATTTTACAACATAGGTCAGTATCATACATAAAAGTACACCTGTATGCAAATCTTTAACAAAATTTTACTGTACAAATTTACGAGTTGTGGACACTTTTTTGGGCTGTTTTTCAGAAACTAGGAAATTCTAAAATAATGTAAATCATCTTTATGAAAAACGTTTTCCTATTGATTATTGTTAAGAAACAAATAACAAGATATGTTTGTAAAACATGTATGCCCCCTATCGGCAGCCAATTAGTCATGTGATCAGGTTGTTATGACTGACTTGACCTAGTGACCAAAAAATCAATAAGGGTTAATTTCTGGTCATGACTAGTCACTATGTAACTGTGAAGCAAAGGTTGTGTGCAGCAATTTTATGACAAAGTTATTTCAAATCTTACCAAATAATACATGCATAAATTTAATGAATCATGTAGGCCTCATTAATGATAGCCAAGTTGTTATATTACATAAGACCTTGAAATGTGTATACCTAAAGGATTTTTAGTTTAATAAAAAAAATTATCAACCAAGGCAACTTGAGTTATTGGTCAGAAACAGTCTATACATACAACATCAATTTGACATTGACCTTTGATCCTTAAATCAATAGGGGTTATCTACTGGCCAAGACCAATACACCTGTGAAGTTTGAAGGTAAAGGGCCCACCCACAAAATGGGGTATTGATCAGAAAGCGTTACCTATAAGGTCAATGTGATCTTGACCTCTGACCCCTTAACGCCAAAAATCCATTGAGGTCATCTTCTGACCGACAGACAAATGCAAAGCAATATACCCCACTTCTTTGAAGGTGGGTATAATAATATTCAAACTTGTCTATCCGAATAATGGTGATACATATAACTCTTTTTTGTACCTGAAAATTTATTTTTATCTTTAGAAGGTGCAGACTCTACCCAGCATTCCAGCAAGAGGGGGATCAAGGTCTTAGCAAATTCTGGAAACTTTACACCTAAAACATCCAACTTTACATCCTTTGACATACTGGGTCTGAAAAAAAAAGATATAATAGAATTTTACAATGAGCAATCTATAACTGTAAGTATACCATTAATTAAAGTAAACAAGCAAATTTACTGAATTAGTATTGCTTGTCGAATGATACTAATCATTTGATTGTGAAGCTTCTATGTGACTTACAGAATTTCTATAATACAAAGTCCATAAAAATGAGCAGTGCAAAGCAAAAGGATATTATTATAAAATATAATAACATTAACTTCACTGTAGGGTGTTAGTTTGATTCTTAAACACAGCAAGCTTTTTTTGCTATGCATCTGCATCTTCTTTTACAAATAATTAAGTTTGTAGGATAACAAAACATTTCTTTACTCATACAATGTACTTCCAAGTTTCTGTCATTTAGAGCCAATCTTACCTTAGAATAAATCCTGGTGTTACCCATTGTTCCTGAATGTATACAGGAAATTTTTGTATTGACATGACTTCATCAAGGGTAAAGTTAACATCACATGTTGGAGAAGGATTATGACCATCAGAAACACAAGTGCTATCCAATGTTAATTCTTGGAATTTCAAAATGGCAGACAGGAATTTCTGAAGTCTATTTAAAACTGAACTTCTCCATTTTACAGATGATGTGGCACTATTTGGATCTGTACTAAGTGACCTCTTTGCCTGACCCTGACCTTGCTGTCTAGAAATCTGCTCGATGAAATTTGACAGTACTTGGTTAGATCTGTAAATCATCAATCTGGGGTAATTATCTAATAATAAATCAAGCACAACCAATGAGTCTACTTGAATATCATCATAGATATGTGTCATAGCACAGCATAAATGGGCACACAAGAGGGGGAAGAAAGGTGATATCTGTTTCTCTGAGACAAGTGGAAGGAAGAACTTGAAGACACGTATTGCACCTTGTCTTACAACAGAATCTTTGTCTGTCAACAGTTCAGCAAGTCTTTCTAAGATGTCTGACAAATGTGATTGTACAAGATGTGGGTTTGTTGTAAGGAGTTCTTTCAAACCATTCACTGCTTCAACTCTAACAGATGTACTATAGTGACGACACTGGCTGAACAAATCCTGAAATCATTACAAACTTTATTTTCATAAATTATAACTTTCATGCCAGGAAAGTAGACAACTAAAACTATTCAAATAGTTAAACAATTACAAACAAGCCTAGTAATGCATACTATAGCCTTAAGTTGTTTAATATCTGTCATTCATATTTAATCACAAACAAATCCTATATAAGTGTATTTTCATTGGATTGATGGCAAAATGTGTAAAAGAAAAGCATTTTTAACCTATAATTAACATTTCAATACTTCTAAAACTTTGAACTGCATTTATTATGTTCAATTTCAACAACTGCTTTAACCTAATTCAATCTGATACTAAATGACCAGCTACTAAATGACACTTAGCTTAGCTTTATGTCAACATAAAATCTGAACTTCATTCAGATTGAATATAATTCTCCATTATCTACTGTTTACATTGGTGCCAGAAAAACCTGTCTTACACATTTTATGAATGAATTACATTCTTCTGATGACGTCATTATGCCAAATGAAGTTGTAAATTCATACGCTTAGTAGTACTATCAGAAAAAAATGCTTAATGAAAAAATTAGTTTTTTTTATCATGAAACATCATTAATATGTAATATGCAAGAAAAAGAATCTAACACCGGCTGTTGTCACAGACAGAAATATCTAACTCTCCGGTAACTGTATAGCCAAAACTCAGCAGAACCTAGTTCACCATAAACAGTTACTCTGGTACTAGATTTTCCTGTCTGTATTGGCAGCCAGTGTAAGATTCTTATTATCTTATTTGGCTAACATACTCTAGATTACATCTGTACATACTGTTATATTGTGTTTTTTCTTTGTGCTAGGTTGTGAAGCATCTCCAGTTTTTAACTGCTGACTAATCTGTATACCACGGGTTCTGAAGCTGGCATTTGTTACATTATCAGCTTTCTTCAACTTCTTTCCAACCTTCAACTTTACTTTCTGAAAATCCTGCTGTCTTTTCTTTTTACTCTTTGCCATTATAGCTTTTTAAATCTAAGATACTTAAATATAATTTTTCAGAATTACATGATATATTTAAAACAAAAAAATTATCTCTTAATGAGCTGTCACACAATAGCATATGACACTAACATATATGAGTGCATCAGAAAAATTTCTACTACTCTCACTGACAAAAATTTATGATAGAAAGTATGTTAAAGGAACTCCACTAAAATTTTAGACGGGCTCTGGAAATATTTTACCGAATTATTGTACCATTCAATGAAGCTTATAGCTTCCAACAAAATCAAACTTAAATAAATTAGAACAAACTAAATTTCATGAACAACCAGAACCCTAAAAATGCACAACCACTGAGCATTTTTTTGAATTTTCATATGACATAAATATGTGCACTTCATATTATGCTATGATGTGACAATAAGTTTCTTAAATAATATTTTTTAGGAAATTTTTGAAAATTATTTGCTTATAGCTAGCTTGAAGAACTGGCTCGCAAAGCAAGCTTTACGGTTATGCGAGTACCTGCTAGATAGTGATGGTTTTGAAAACTTTCGTCCGAAGTACTGAATTGACACATGGCAACTTTTCGAATTACAAGATAACAATAAAAGCTGAGGTATTCTGATTGGAATCAGAAGCGTAGACTGCTGTCCTGCGTACTTATATGGGAACCATAATAGGACAGGGGACCAGAATAAACCAAAGCAGTGTATAAAATACCGAATGACATTTTTAAAACAGAAAATGTAAAATAACAAGAGCTGTCCGTAAGACAGCGCGCTCGACTTTTTTATTGCTTGCCAATAAAAAAAGTTTTTGCAGTAAAAGGCAATACAAGAATCTCTGTATTTTTAAAGTGAACAATGGCCATGAGCATTAAGATATTTAGTGAAGAATTATTTTACTGAATTGTGTGATACCCTTGAACACTGCAGCAAAGTTTGAAATGTTTAAGTCAAAAGAGGGCTGGTAAGAAAGAAAAAAAAACTAAGTCGATAAAAGGCCTTAATTTTTAAAACAAATCCTTGACAGAGTTACCTTCTCTTGCGTACAGATGGGGGTAATGATGTGAAATAGCATTAAAAGTTTCAAAGCAATATCTCAAAGGGTTAAGGCAATAAGTGGATTTTACCCATATTCAATGTATTTTCTAAGTCAAAAAGGGGCATAATTCTGTCAAAAACCTTGACAGAGTTATGTCCTCTTGTCTGTTGATGAAGGTCGTGATGGTAAACAAGTATGGTCAGTTTCAAAGCAATACCTCCAATGGTTTTGAAATAAAGTGAGGTGGTACAAAAAACTTAACCAAGCTCAATACACTTTCTAAGTCAAAAAAGGGCCATAATTCTGTCAAAAACCTTGACAGAGTTATGTACTCTTGTCTGTAGATGGAGGTTATGATGGTGAACAAGTATGGTAAGTTTCAAAGCCATACTTGTAATACTTCTGAAATAAAGTGGGGTGGTACGAAAAACTTAACCAAGGTGTGACGCCGACGCCGACGCCGGGGCGAGTAGGATAGCTCCCCTTTTCATAGAAAAGTCGAGCTAAAAATGAACGATTATTTTATACTATTTCACGGTAAAAGTAAATCAAGCTGGCTTTGAGGCTTTGCCTTTTTCATATTATTCCTTTTTAAATGTGTCACATTTTTGGTTAGCTCATTCCTTTCTTAATGGTAGACAGACACATAAAAACTCAAAATTTTATAAAGTGGACAAAACGCCACACAAATTTTAAAGAATGGACAAAACCCCACTTATCCCATTCATAGGCTTTGTCTACTTTCATATATACATCGATTCCTTTCTATGTCATTGTAAATTAGTTGTTCAGTATTTTGTAAGGAGTCTTCTAATTTGCTCCATACAAATCATAATTAGAAATACAAAAGATCTTACTTTACTAAAAAATAACCAAGACAAGAACTGTCGGAGGACAGTATTGGCTCGACTATTCAAAAAGTTGTCACAAGGGTGTTTTATTGAGTATAATAATGCTAATTACCTATGAATTCATAAAATTGACCGAAAAGGTACAAAGGCTTGTTATTAAGATGTTTTATCAAGTAAATCACTGCTTTATTATTATGAATGTATAAAATTGTCCCAAAAAAGGCACAAACCCTTCAGTAGTTATGGAGATAACAGCTTACAAGCAAAACTTTACCATGAATTTCTAAGTTGAAAAAGGGGAGAAAAATCAGCCTAAATGCAAGATAGAATTATGAATCTTGGTCAGTGACCAACAATTATGACCCTAAATGCATATGTGAAGTTTTAAATAAATATCTTTAATAGTTATTGAGATATGTAAAACTTGCATGTAAACATTAACCAAGAGACTAAGTAGAAAAGGGGAGATGAATCAGCCTAAATGCAAGATAGAGTAATGGAACTTGGTCAGTGACATATAATTATGACCCTCCAATTATGACCCTAAGTACATGTGTAAAGTTTCAAGTAAATACCTGGTATCTTTGAAGACCTTTAACCAAAATTTCTAACTTTCAAAGGGGCAAATAATTCTGCAAATGTTGCAGGCAGAGTTATGCAATTTTGCAAATTGATGTACATTATTACTAAAAAAAGTATTGTAAATTTCAATTGAATATCTCAAGCAATAATTGAGATATTTGACTTTACAAAAAAACTTTAACCAAAATTTCTTAGTTAAAAAGGGGCAAATAATTCTGCAAATATTGCAGGCAGAGTTATGCAATTTTGCAAATTGATGTACATAATAACTATAAAAAAAGTATTGTAAATTTCAATAGAATATCTTAAGCAACAATTGAGATATTTGACTTTACTAAAAAACTTTAACCAAAATTTCTAAGTTAAAAAGGGGCATAATTCTGTAAATATTGTAGTCAGAGTTATCCAACTTGTCAATCTGATGTACATTGTTACTATAAATAAGTATTGTAAGTTTCAATTGAATATCTCAAGCAATAATTGAGATATTTGACTTTACAAAAAACTTTAACCAACGCAGACGCCGACAAGGACGCGACTACAATAGCTCTCATATTCTTCGAATAGTCAAGCTAAAAATGATGATATTTTGATAGTATTTGATTTCCGGAAATAGTACTGTTCAGTACGAATTATACGGGGAAGTCAAAGACCGGGCCCGCGAAGCGGGTCCGGGCTTTGGCTTGCCCGGCTATAGACTACACGTGTATATTCAAAAGAAAATCAAATAAAAAACAATTAAAAAATATATAGAATTCTATACCTATCAATGAAATTTTCAGTGTCAGTTCTAGTCGGGCGCCGCCATTTACAATGTAACTCAATGATAATAGGCGGGGTATTCCGATAACGGAACAAATCTCAACTTTTCGGATAAATGATAATCGTCGAGTATTCCGAGTGAAAACGGAAGCGGTGCATGTAATACCGAATGACACCTTTAAAACGGAAAGAATGAAAGGAAT
Organism: Ruditapes philippinarum; assembly: GCF_026571515.1. NCBI lineage: Eukaryota > Metazoa > Mollusca > Bivalvia > Venerida > Veneridae > Ruditapes > Ruditapes philippinarum. The sequence continues at coordinate 13,493 of NW_026859584.1, read as the reverse complement.
TTTTAACGACTTCCCCGTTCATAGGCTTTGCCTAATTTCATATTAGCAGCCCCCATGTTCATATACTACTTGCAGTTTCCTGCAATGTTTTTGGTTATTTTGGGCTACAATTGGTGGGTTTTATTTGCTGAAATGGAAAAACTTAATATATTTTACCTTTTAAGTAATCCCTTAAAAGATGAAAGGGAGAATAGAATTTTTGGGAGAAAAAACATGGCTATTTACCTAGGGGAAGACGCTGACTATCAGTGTCAATTTGTTGTTAAAAAAAAACCCTGAATGGAAAGACCGTGAAACTCAAATTTCGTGTGTATCAGATGCTACTAAGGGTTGTAAATGGTCCCTTTAATGTACTTAGTAATATTATAAAATTTTAGTAAATTCAACTGATTTCTACCCGTACTCCGCTGACAGACATGTATCAGTCTATGTTTACCTACCGAATCAATGTGCCATTTTTTTGTCTACCTGGGGGTTTTAGCACGAATGCCCTCGTTTGCTGAAGGATATCTCATCCCTAGAGACTTAGGGTCGATCTCATTTAAAAGCTTAAACATTCTGCATAATACGCGGAAGGTCCGAGCGGGGCCGAAGGCCCCGCGAGGGCTGTAGCGCTCTTAGATAACATGTATGACGCGTATCAATTCAAATGAAATCAAATTAAAAGTAAATGAAAATTTCAAAAAAATATATATCCTATACCTAATGAGCTGTGAAAAAATCCTTAGTTAATGGGCGCCGCCATTTTGAAATCCTTTTGACCTAAATTTTAATGAGCGTCTACATAATTTAGACTATTGCTAGCGTCTGCTAAATAACACTTCCGGTGAGAGAATGATGTGCAAAATCAGAAAGTAAACATGCATTTCATTGATAAGAACTATAGTAACGATTATAAATATTAAAAGTTACTTTAACATATCCTTTTTGATAAATTAGCACACTAAAATAACGTTAAAACAACTGTGATTAGAGATTAACAAAATGGCGGACGGAATTTTCCAAACGCCGACGCGTGCGCAGTGGTCTCCCTTTACGTTCGGAGATTTTCGGAATATTCCGAGCGCTCCGACGATAGGTTGAACACCACCAATTTATTTGTTTTGTTTACAGTACAAAATACCTGCAAGATAGATCTGGTTTACATGTACACTAAACATGTTATGCTCAAATCATAGTTCATAAGAACTTTCCGCGCCATAGGTAGCACCTAATTTCATATTAGTTTTCTTTTTATTTATTCTCAATCATTTAACATACTACCAGGTGAAAACTCTGAATTTGGGTATAGACACCAGTCTAGACAAAATTGGACTAGACACAAGTCCTGCGTATCTCGATCAGAGGGATTTCATTACTAATTTAATAAATGGGGATTGTGCCATCTAGATGTCAAGATGGTTTTAAGAATTAATTTTCGGCTTTGGAGTTATGATTAAGGTTATAAAACACACATTTTGTGAGCATTTTATGAGTCGTACTCCCGTTTCCAGTGTGTCAGTTCACAAATTTGTGTCGCGGAAAGTAATGACAATTATATAACAAAATAAAATACAAAGAATAATTTAATCAGACTCGATATATTAAGCATCGCCTTTGCTTTGTCTAGCAATCAAACCTTTTTCAAACTTTGCCTGTACGCATTTAATCGATTTATGGTGAGTGGTGACCAATTATAGACAACACATGGGCGCAGCCATTTTAGAAAGTTTGGATAAAATCCGGTGTACAGTAAGCAATAATTACGGAAAGAAAGATACTAAGCTAACGTGAAAATAGGAAGAAATTAGTCATTTCGTAGTAAATAGGGATAATATAAAAATAGTATATAGTCTAAACACAATGATAATATAAATAGATGTTTTTTTAGAAATATAAATCTCGACTGTACATAATTTAAATTCTTTTGGCGAGCCTAGCTGATGTTCGTTATATATAAACATGGAGCTTTTTATATCGCATCATGTGATATGTCATCTGACAGAAAAGTTTATGATATACACCAAATAAAGTACCTATCAATTTAAAATGCGTTATATCAACAGACATCGGAATATACCGAAAGAGCATATTACAAAAGTTGAAAACTAACATTTTTGTTCAAACCGTTAAAAAATAAACTAGAAGTATCTTTAAAAAAGATACCCTGCCGAAGAAAAACTGGTAAACATGCAAAATTATGCTATTTTTAAGTTTTTAATAAAAAAAGAAGTGCTAGCAATGCTTGCATATCAATGACATAATGATTCTTTCTTGTAGCTAAGACAATATACATATTGATATTGATGATTTTTAACGGTAGGACAGATCTTCTTTAGGCACCCATTTTGCTTGTTTTACATTTGACTTTATAAATTTTATAATCATTTACAAATTAACCTAAAGGTTAAATAACTCATTCCTAAACATTTTACTTTAGTACTAACCATCACATTTTATTTTATAGTGGCAAAAATTATCCCTTACATTTTATTATTAGAGCTATGGTTAAAACTATCCTTTACATTTTATTTTAGAATGATCAATGTAAATGTTGCAGGAAGTCAAACTGACAACAGACGGACTTCGTCCGAAAAAATAGACCCTCAGTAAGAAACTGCACCTGGTTCATTTTTAAACATTTAGAATTGACCCCGCCGACACCTGAATGTAATCAAGATATAAATATAACTACAAACTGACTCGTGTACTCTGTTAATTATAATGATATCATCGACTTGCATATGCATCATCAACTTTAAATAAAAATAGTGGCCATAAGTATTTTTTTACCAGAATGGTTTAAAATATTGTTCAAAGTACTGAAGGAGGCCTACATGTATTTTTATTTTGGATACTAGCAAAGTTACCATTTTATGGTTAAACATGAATCATCCAAACCACACCTTGCATGCTTTATTTACAGATTTACAGCTTCCGTGGGCCTTATCAAGTGGCTACACAAAACTTTCAAGCCTCAAATTATTAATTAGCAATGGGAACATGGTTACACAATATGAAATACGCGGCAAACGGGGTGGGCCGGACAGAAAATGTACATATTATTAAATGTTGTATTTTCAAAAATATTGTCTATATTTGTAAGTAAAATTGTAACACAGTGACCTTCACCTTTGGGTACGGTGGCACAAATGTGACATGTGTGTGTTTTTATTTATCTCGTGGCCACGAGATACTATGTCGTGGCCACGAGTTACTAAGTCGTGGCCACGAGATAGCTAACTCGTGGCCACGAGATACTATGTCGTGGCCACGAGTTACTAAGTCGTGGTAACGAGATAGCTAAGTCGTGGCCACGAGATACTATGTCGTGGCCACGAGTTAGCTAACTCGTGGCCACGAGATAAATAACCAGTCAGATTACATCATTTATGTGAATTTCCCTTATTAACTAGTACAAGGATGCCCCTGCTTTACCAGCCTGTTAAAGTGCCATATATACAACTTATTGACTTGTCAATAATTTTTTATTTAGCGTCACTGTGACCCTGATTTTTGACCCAATGGCCTCTAAATTATTAGATGTCATCTACTGATCAGGTGCAATGATCTTTCTGGGTTATATAAACCATGGCTTATCCCTTCTAAATTATTCATCAGACAAGGATTTTACCTTATAGGCTATCTACTGTCCATGGGCAATGTCCCTTACAAATAAAATAAACCAGGACTTATTCCTTCTCATGTTATCGTATAAACAAGGTTTACAGGCCGTAGTACGTACAAACTGACCAATTCGATCACAAAATTGTCCCAACAAAGAGCTATAGTCCAAATTAATGTCTGATGGGCCTTGGAAGGTGACTTTCTAATATGATCCTAAAGACAAGTTCAAAGTGAATATCTTCAGTATTTTCAAAGATTAATGTTGCATGTAAAAAGTAAGTTGTTAAGTTTAAAAAATTCATAATATATATAGTGTATTCTGATTGGTTAATTATCTCGTGGCCACGACTTAGCTATCTCGTGGCCACGACTTAGTAACTCGTGGCCACGACATAGTATCTCGTGGCCACGACTTAGCTATCTCGTTCCCACGACTTAGTAACTCGTGGCCACGACATAGTATCTCGTGGCCACGAGTTAGCTATCTCGTGGCCACGACTTAGTAACTCGTGGCCACGACATAGTATCTCGTGGCCACGAGTTAGCTATCTCGTGGCCACGACTTAGTAACTCGTGGCCACGACATAGTATCTCGTGGCCACGATCTCGTGGCCACGAGATAAATAAAAACACACACATGAGTTACTAAGACGTGGCTACGGTGGCACAAAGGTGACATGCGTGTGGTTTTATTTATCTCGTGGCCACGAGATACTATGTCGTGGCCACGAGTTACTAAGTCGTGGCCACGAGATAGCTAACTCGTGGCCACGAGATACTTTGTCGTGGCCACGAGTTACTAAGTCGTGGCCACGAGATAGCTAAGTCGTGGCCACGAGTTACTAAGTCGTGGCCACGAGTTACTAAGTCGTGGCCACGAGATAGCTATGTCGTGGCCACGAGATACTATGTCGTGGCCACGAGTTACTAAGTCGTGGCCACGAGATAGCTATGTCGTTGCCACGAGATAATTACCCAATCAGAATACACTATATATGTTATGAATTTTTTAAACTTAACAACTTACTTTTACATGCAACAATAATCTTTGAAAATACTGAAGATATTCACTTTGAAATTGTCTTTTGGATCATATTAGAAAGTCACCTTCCAAGGCCTATCAGACATTAATTTTGACTATAGCTCTTTGTTGGGACAATTTTGGGATCGAATTGGTCAGTTTGTACGTACTACGGCCTGTTAACCTTGTTCATACGATAAAATGAGAAGGAATAAGTCCTGGTTTATTTTATTTGGAAGGGACATTGCCCATGGACAGTAGATAGCCTATAAGGTATAGTCCTTGTCTGATGAATAATTTAGAAAGGATAGGCCATGGTTTATATAACCCAGAAAAATCATTGCACCTGATCAGTAGATGACATCTAATGATTTCGAGGTCATTGGGTCAAAAATCAGGTTCACAGTGACGCTAAACCAGTCAATAAGTTGTATAAATGGCACTGTTACAGGCTGGTGAAATAGGGGAATCCTTGTACTATAGCACATGTCTAGTTAATAAGGGAAATTCATATAAATGGTGTAATTTGATTGGTTATGGTAACTCGTGGCCACGACTTAGCTATCTCGTGACCACGACTTAGTAACTCGTGGCCACGACTTAGTAACTCGTGGCCACGACATAGTATCTCGTGGCCACGAGTTAGCTATCTCGTGGCCACGACTTAGTAACTCGTGGCCACGACATAGTATCTCGTGGCCACGAGTTAGCTATCTCGTGGCCACGTCTTAGTAACTCATGTGTGTGTTTTTATTTATCTCGTGGCCACGAGATACTATGTCGTGGCCACGAGTTACTAAGTCGTGGCCACGAGATAGCTAGCTCGTGGCCACGAGATACTATGTCGTGGCCACGAGTTACTAAGTCGTGGCCACGAGATAGCTAACTCGTGGCCACGAGATACTTTGTCGTGGCCACGAGGTACTAAGTCGTGGCCACGAGATAGCTAAGTCATGGCCACGAGATACTATGTCGTGGCCACGAGTTACTAAGTCGTGGCCACGAGTTACTAAGTCGTGGCCACGAGATAGCTATGTCGTGGCCACGAGATACTATGTCGTGGCCACGAGTTACTAAGTCGTGGCCACGAGATAGCTATGTCGTGGCCACGAGATAATTACCCAATCAGAATACACTATATATATTATGAATTTTTTAAACTTAACAACTTACTTTTACATGCAACAATAATCTTTGAAAATACTGAAGACATTCACTTTGAAATTGCCTTTTGGATCATATTAGAAAGTCACCTTCCAAGGCCTATCAGACATTAATTTTGACTATAGCTCTTTGTTGGGACAATTTTGGGATCGAATTGGTCAGTTTGTACGTACTACGGCCTGTTAACCTTGTTCATACGATAAAATGAGAAGGAATAAGTCCTGGTTTATTTTATTTGGAAGGGACATTGCCCATGGACAGTAGATAGCCTATAAGGTATAGTCCTTGTCTGATGAATAATTTAGAAGGGATAGGCCATGGTTTATATAACCCAGAAAGATCATTGCACCTGATCAGTAGATGACATCTAATAATTTCGAGGTCATTGGGTCAAAAATCAGGTTCACAGTGACGCTAAACCAGTCAATAAGTTGTATAAATGGCACTGTTACAGGCTGGTGAAATAGGGGAATCCTTGTACTATAGCACATGTCTAGTTAATAAGGGAAATTCATATAAATGGTGTAATTTGATTGGTTATGGTAACTCGTGGCCACGACTTAGCCATCTCGTGACCACGAGTTAGTAACTCGTGGCCACGACTTAGTAACTCGTGGCCACGACATAGTATCTCGTGGCCACGAGTTAGCTATCTCGTGGCCACGACTTAGTAATTCGTGGCCACGACATAGTATCTCATGGCCACGAGTTAGCTATCTCGTGGCCACGTCTTAGTAACTCATGTGTGTGTTTTTATTTATCTCGTGGCCACGAGATACTATGTCGTGGCCACGAGTTACTAAGTCGTGGCCACGAGATAGCTAACTCGTGGCCACGAGATACTATGTCGTGGCCACGAGTTACTAAGTCGTGGGAACGAGATAGCTAACTCGTGGCCACGAGATACTATGTCGTGGCCACGAGTTACTAAGTCGTGGCCACGAGATAGCTAAGTCGTGGCCACGAGATAATTAACCAATCAGAATACAATATATATTATGAATTTTTTAAACTTAACAACTTACTTTTTACATGCAACATTAATCTTTGAAAATACTGAAGATATTCACTTTGAACTTGTCTTAAGGATCATATTAGAAAGTCACCTTCCAAGGCCCATCAGACATTAATTTGGACTATAGCTCTTTGTTGGGACAATTTTGGGATCGAATTGGTCAGTTTGTACGTACTACGGCCTGTAAATCTTGTTTATACGATAACATGAGAAGGATTAAGTCCTGGTTTATTTTATTTGTAAGGGACATTGCCCATGGACAGTAGATAGCCTATAAGGTAAAATCCTTGTCTGATGAATAATTTAGAAGGGATAGGCCATGGTTTATATAACCCAAAAAGATCATTGCACCTGATCAGTAGATGACATCTAATACTTTCGAGGTCATTGGGTCAAAAATCAGGGTCACAGTGACGCTAAATAAAAAATTATTGACAAGTCAATAAGTTGTATATATGGCACTTTAACAGGCTGGTAAAGCAGGGGCATCCTTGTACTAGTTAATAAGGGAAATTCACATAAATGATGTAATCTGACTGGTTATTTATCTCGTGGCCACGACTTAGTAACTCGTGGCCACGACATAGTATCTCGTGGCCACGACTTAGCTATCTCGTTCCCACGACTTAGTAACTCGTGGCCACGACATAGTATCTCGTGGCCACGAGTTAGCTATCTCGTGGCCAAGACTTACTAACTCGTGGCCACGACATAGTATCTCGTGGCCACGAGATAAATAAAAACACACACATGTCACATTTGTGCCACCGTACGTGGCCACGAGATAGCTAACTCGTGGCCACGAGATAGCTAACTCGTGGCCACGAGATACTATGTCGTGGCCACGAGTTACTAAGTCGTGGCCACGAGATAGCTAACTCGTGGCCACGAGATACTATGTCGTGGCCACGAGTTACTAAGTCGTGGCCACGAGTTACTAAGTCGTGGCCACGAGATAGCTAAGTCGTGGCCACGAGATACTATGTCGTGGCCACGAGTTACTAAGTCGTGGCCACGAGTTACTAAGTCGTGGCCACGAGATAGCTAAGTCGTGGCCACGAGATACTATGTCGTGGCCACGAGTTACTAAGTCGTGGCCACGAGTTACTAAGTCGTGGCCACGAGATAGCTAAGTCGTGGCCACGAGATACTATGTCGTGGCCACGAGTTACTAAGTCGTGGCCACGAGTTACTAACTCGTGGTCACGAGATAGCTAAGTCGTGGTCACGAGATACTATGTCGTGGCCACGAGTTACCATAACCAATCAGATTACACCGTTTATGCGAATTTCCCTAATTAACTACACATGTGCTGTAGTACAAGGATACCCATACTTCACCAGTCAGTAAAAGTGCCATTAATACAACTTAGTGACTTGTCAATAATTTTACATTTAGCGTCACTGTGACCCTGATCTTTGACCCAATGACCTCTAAAGTATTAGATGTCATCTACTGATCAGGTGCAATGATCTTTTTGGGTTATATAAACCATGGCTGATCCCTTCTAAATTTTTCATCAAACAAGGATTTTACCTTATAGGCTATCTACTGTCCATGGGCAATGTCCCTACCAAATAAAATAAACAAGGACTTATTCCTTCTCTTGTTATCATATAAACAAGGTTTACAGGCCGTAGTACGTACAGACTGACCAATTCGATCACAAAATTGTCCCAACAAAGAGCTATAGTCAAAATTAATGTCTGATGGGCCTTGGAAGGTGACTTTCTAAAATGATCCTAAAGACAAGTTCAAAGTGAATATCTTCAGTATTTTCAAAGATTAATGTTGCATGTAAAAGTAAGTTGTTAAGTTTAAAAAAAATCATAATATATATAGTGTATTCTGATTGGTTAATTATCTCGTGGCCACGACTTAGCTATCTCGTTCCCACGACTTAGTAACTCGTGGCCACGACATAGTATCTCGTGGCCACGACTTAGCTATCTCGTGGCCACGACATAGTATCTCGTGGCCACGACTTAGCTATCTCGTGGCCACGACTTAGTAACTCGTGGCCACGACATAGTATCTCGTGGCCACGACTTAGCTATCTCGTGGCCACGACTTAGTAACTCGTGGCCACGACTTAGTAACTCGTGGCCACGACATAGTATCTCGTGGCCACGAGATAAATAAAAACACACACATGTCACCTTTGTGCCACCGTAGATTCCTAAGTTTAGTCATCGAACGAAAACTATTTTTTTTATTTTTAGTAACAGTGACCTTGACCTTTAGGAAGCCGAAACGAAATCCAAAGAGTGATCTCCATACAAGCTTGCTACAATTGAGGTTCACACTCAAGATTACATAAAGTGCACTTGTTGTACACTACATGTGTGCCTCTAATGCACTTCAATATGCACCTTAAGTGCACCTTAAAGTGCACTGGAGATGTATTAGAGCCTTTTCTGCACTGGGAAGTGTTTCAGTTTGTATATATAGCAGTTAACTTTTGTTTCAACAAATATCTCTATCAAAATTTATGTATATACCAAGTTAAACACAATATATCATTCTTTACGCCAATTATTAACCAGAAACTATTTTTCTATTGTTAGTACCATAGACATTACCCTTGACCGTAGGTGCAACTTTTTACAGTTGCAACACAACACTTAGCAACTGCTGTTGTGAAGTATAAAATTCTGGATTAGGAGAAGGTTAAAATAAACGCATTTCAAACTTTTAATAATATTATTCAACGTTCTCCACAGTTACTCAGACATCAAACATATTTTAAGTTTCGAATGGTCACATCAATACATTTTATTTAATAGGTCTCCAAATGTACATTTTTTGGAATTCGGTCTCTCTCTCTTACAAAAGGTTTTCTAATAAATTTTCCAATTCGACCAGACTATAATATTTTGCTTCGATCTTCAGTTCCTTGATAAGCTTTTGTTCCTTGGGCAACGCCTCTACTGAATCTGCGCCATCTCTGAGATAGTTTAAAATATATCTGAAGTTAACACCATCTCTATCAATAAAATAGGTTCCATCCCTTTCCATTTTCAGTGCATGTCGACCTCCAAACATCATCGCTAGAAGTGATCCCTTTTTCTTTGTTAATGTTTCTGTCGAAGTTGCATACATGATCCCGCCAACGTTTAGTGTCACTCTTGTTTCAGATAATTTGTTTTGAAATTCCATTCTCTCGATTTCATCAGACAATTTCGTTTTCTCCTGTTGTAAAACAGCATATTCTTGTTTAATTTGCGATAACTTTTCAGCGATACTCATTTCAGTTTCATTTATATCATTTTCCTTTTCCCTTACGACATTTTCTCTTTCTTCTATGAGAAAAAATCTTTTCTCGAGGTCACTTCGGATTTCGCTAATTTCTCTCATTTTTTCACCAACAATACATTTAGCAGAGTCAACAAGTTTTTGCTTCAGAGCTTCAGTATTTCCCAACATATCGTCAGTATACTTCTCTACAAAAGATGTTAGTACATCTTCCCATTCATTTTGAATAGACGAAATTGTAACGATGCTTTCAAGCGAGTTTGTTTCAAGATCTCCTGCATTTGTTACTTTTTCCAAGGAGGGATGATATATTTTTGGTCCTAATTGTTCAATAGCAATGGCAATGAAAGCCGACGGTACATGGAAATATTCTAAAAGATCCTCCATCAGAGGTTTTCTCCTCTCAATCTTCGCTTTCATATCGCTGACGATGTATTTATCGTTCATCTGATTACTCCGTTTCTTCAATATGTTTTTGATGGGTGGCATTATTTCTGTCAGTTTGCAAAGCAATGTTTGTTTTTCCTCCATTATCGGCTCAATGACAGCGTCTCGATCTTTCGGGAATATGTACAACCATAATCGTACCTTCATATTGGCTTTAACTCCTAACAGTGATTTAGCTTGTTTTCCAATGTACATCAAACTATCCCAAGCAAAAACCGAAATCTGCTTTTTGATTTCGTTTACAGCTGTAATGTCATTTACACCAGTAACTAAGATTTGAAGAAAATCTAATTCTTTATCTGTCATCACGTTATCAGTATACGGGTTTCTATCAGGATCGATACACGCATATAAGCTATAGATAGGACGTCTACGTCGCTCATGATCATCAGCAATTCCAAAAAGTGCCAGATAAATCTCCCATTGACTTTCTGGTATATATACATTTTTTTCATCGTCCTTGGACATTGTTACTGGTTTGGATATAACTTTACCTATCACGTCTTTGTCATGTTCTAACGAGAAACTTTGTGAGATACAGATGTCCCATGACTCCAGCCATGACATCGAAACTGCATATTCCCAGTAATCCGATGTGCACAAACGTCTTGATGACAAACTTTTCATTATTGCCACACGAGTTGCGTTCGACATGCCAGCCATCTTCAACTTAAAAATAAATAAGAGAGCAATTTTACCCCTGTAAATCATAATGCACGTGTCACCATTAAAGTCATTTAAGGGTCATGTAAAAATCATATTCCATGACATTGATTAGAGACACGAACATATTGACGAAACAAGTATGTTACTTATTTAGATAAGAATATTAGAAGCTCAAGGTAATTTTCCATATATTGGCTAAATCTGCTAATCTTTTGCTGTCTTCATGACTGACTTTGTAAATTTGTACATTGTGGTGATGTTGACAAGGTCTTTAGAGATGCATTTCTGGGGAGGGGGGATACTTGTATATTATTAATTTAAAAAGAACAGTGTATGTCATATTTGTCTCCCCAAGGACTTGAGATCCTTCACATATCCCTCTACTGTGAGTGATTTACAAAATATTATCTGAATTATCTCCCTTGAAGTTAAATTTTGTACATTAATAACATATTTTATACAATAAATCAGTACTACTGTTAAAATACTTTATGTTGATATAAACCCTTTCTTACTTGTAAGGTAAGCAATGACCAATATTAAGCTTGGATTTGAAAACTCAAAAGTTATATGAAAATACAAACTTACTGCGTGTGTGCAAACACTTCCTTGTTTTTGTAAACACTGTACTTTGATCCGGTGTTGTGTTATCTTTAAGCACTGACGAAAATGGTGTGTTAAATGTTTAAACATAATGCAATCACCTATGAATACATGTAATGATAAAAGATTATCATACTTATCTTTTAGAGTATTAAAAATCGTTTAGGAAAAGGTTTTCATATGCATATAGTAGATATAGTTAGTACAGAAACAAAATAATTAAAAGTTGACAAATTTTGTCAATCTGCTACAACATAATATTTATAACGTTACTTACCATTTACCTACGACACACAATAAGGCTTTCTTCGAAAACAAGCTATCTATCTGTACGAGACGACATGTTGATTTTTTTTTAATATTTAAAATCACACACTTTAATACCATGGTAAAGTATGAGATGAAACTCAAATCACATGAAGGTCGTTAAATATCTCTTATAAATTATATTGCAAAAAATATATATTTGAAAAATGGGATCAACCGTGGTGAAACAAGAAAGAAAACAATTACTTGATAAGTCCCTATAATTTTTGTTTGCATATTTTGAAAAGCAGTATACGTGTGTAAAATAATTTAACGATTTCATACATTGTTTCGGCGGACGGGCTAGTAACAATTTCAATTGTGCACAACTCTTCCTTTCTATAGTAGGATTTTCAATCAAGCATTCATAGAAAGAACAAGTATAGTACATTGTATGTTGAATAATTATTGTCATGGTTTTGTTTATTTATCAATTTATTATCAAAAAACTAGCTCGGCGAAAATTTCCTTTAAATGTATTCTGTTTAATACATCATTATATTGGTAATTGCAATATTTGTATAGTTAAAAACGATATACTGACGACCTTGATGTTCCTCAAAATGAAGAAGATATCATTATATATGTATTTAAAAGTAAGTTATTGACCTCGGGCATTGAGTCTTATGGTCATATTTGTCTCCTGAATCAGAAATCAAGTGGGATAAGTAGTCGAAAATCTGCTAAGATTAAGCAACTTCTAATCACATGTTACTGTGATAAACTGCCGTGGGAAATTGGCTTATAAAGTATAAAATAAACGGAAAGTCCATTTGGTTGTTTACTAAAATGTCTTTAACCTGGGACAAGCTTATCTTATGTCCCAGCTTTAACTTCTCAAAGATGGCCAGACTTTTATCTAATTTTGTCCGTGTGCATAATATCAATATAATGGTATGTTCAGCAAGATCATTTTTTCTGATTGTTTAACTGGTAATTGCATTAAGATATTTAAAGTATACTGTCAAACACAAGAAAACTACATCTGTTAGTTAACCAAATTATCCTTTTAACAGTTAAGGATATTTATGAGATGGGTGTCAACATAATTTTCAGTTTCATGTACACCATATTCTCGAACACGTTATTCTAGGCGAGGATGTCGATTCTGTCATGCTTTTGTTTAAGGTCAGATGTCACTTCTACCGGGACATTGCTTATTGCCAAAAGATAAATTATTATCTCAAATCGGACGACTGCATTTGCAGTATACAAATAGACACTTCCAAACCGTCGAAGTATCGAACAAATAGTTTGCAGGAAAGGTTATTTAAAGATGTACCATTCAAAGTATCTAGTTAGAGTTTCAATGATATGCATTTCGTCATTATCTTCACTTGTGGGCGGGACTCGAGTTTTATTAGCCGATAATAAGGTCCTTCCGACCAATGTTAATTTTTCCCCCCCTG